>NC_072820.1:45235131-45542006 GCF_027744805.1 Dunckerocampus dactyliophorus
AGTGAGGGAGCAATGTTCGAACCGCGAGGTACTGAGTTATTCGGGCGAGAGGCGGGGTACACCCTGGACTGGTCTCCAGTCAGTCGCAGTACCTTAATGTTTCTTTTATGTTTTCTGGTATTTTACTTAATTTGATATAGAGCCCTTTGTTTTCAACTGTGGTTGTGGTTAAAGGCCTCTATAAATAAAGTTGGTATGTAATAGCATTGTATAGACAATGTATGTAGAGAGACAGTGCGTTAATGAGTATGCTAAGTGTGCCTGCTTTGTATGCATCTCAGTGTTATTCACCTTTAGTATCAGTTTGACTGACTTCATATGTCTCTCATTGAGCTTGCATTAGCCTGATGCTTGCCACACAAACGCTCTGCAAAGATGCCGTGTGAGGTTGATGGCGTGTGAAGTTGTGTATGCAATAGATTAAATCACAAACCTGCACATGCCGTTTCACTCGTGTGCTGCTCTGCATCCGCGAGCATTTTCGGATAAATTATGGGATAGCTCTGTGATTCATGTCAACCTCATTGTGATTTATGAAGCAAAGTTAGCGGATTATTAGCTTTCCTTTCCCCGGCCAGAAGTTCAAATTCAAGGCTGTTCAAGTTTTTTTCCGCAACGCCAGCAAATACAGTAATACCTTGCCACATCACGCTTCAAATTCCGCGGCTTCACTGTATCGCAGTTTCTCAAAAATATATGAATTAATCATGCCATTTTGTGGTTGAATACGGCCTATTATTAGTCAAAAAATGCGTATTTCAGCAAATGTTTCGGCTAAATGAAGCATTTTTAAGCATAAAAATGGCTAAATGAACTAAAATACAAAATATAAGGCATTCGGAAAACCCACACAAAGACATTGTGATATGTAGTACAGTAGTACCTCGCATAACGTAAACCTCCTTTTACGTAAATTCCACTGAACGTAAAGAATTTATGTAAAGTTTTTGCATCGTATTACGTAAGAAATTCCATATAGCGTAAAGCGTCAAGTCGGTGCAAGTTCAGAAATTCGATTTGAATAGCTCGCGCGGCAGAGAGAGGGAAACATTTTCCATGACTAACAGAGTACACTTGGTGACGCATTCTGATGCTTCACGCTCTCATTGGCTGATTATCGGGGCACCGCCCACACTCTCATCTCATTGGCTGATTATCGGGGCACCGCCTACACTCTCATCTCTTTGGCTGATTATCGGGGCACCGCTTACACTCTCATCTCATTGGCTGACTTATACAGCGCGTACGTGAGTTTGTGTGAGAGACAGGCTTCTCCCTTCAACCTCCCTTCCTCATCGTAGTCGCCCTTAAACTAGTTTGCACGCATTGAAATCTCTTTTTGAATATTTTGAAGGGCCAAAGGGGTGAGTTTGGGAAGATCTTGGAACGAATTAGGCTATTTACATGTATTTTACGCTTCGTATAACGTAAAAACCCTATAACGTAAACGTTCTCGGAACGGATTATGTACATTGTAGGGGCGTCTATTGTATTCTGTACTCGTCACTTGGTGTCAGCAATGTCACTGTAATGTTCGGTGTGACAAACAAACCCCAGACTTGATCACCGGAACAGGCTTTTAATGCACAACAGGCACAATAATCCCAAACACGGGCTACCATTGCGGTCGTAAATCACGGCAAGCTAAAACTGAGCCCCCGACGTCACTTCCTGTCCTGTCCTCTCTCCACTAAGGTCCCCATCACCGGAACACATTTACAGATGAGCATGAGAACACAAATTGTGTTTGCTGTTGGGAATTCTTATTACTTCCATATTCTCAACCACGTTCAAAACATTTCAACACCAAAACATTCAGCTCATTCAAAGCATTCACACTATCTATTTTCAACATTCCAGAAATCCCCAGTTTTGCCGGGCCCAAGATTACCATTGAAAAGGACGTCATTGTTCCACATTTCTCAAACCATTCCAGCATCAAAATAATAATAATAATAATACATTTATGGAGCACTTTTCAAAAACTGAAAGATGATTGACATGGTAATAGCCAACAAATACAAGTGTACCAAATAGCAAACTAACAGTAGAAAGTGAAAACCAAAATGCAGAGTTCCGAACAAATTTAAGTGCATACAAAAGACGAGATTAGGATATTCCAATGTGATGTATTGCTGTGTGTTTTTGAGTTAACTGTTCAAAGAAGTCTTAAGTAGTAATGTCAACAGTGCCACAGATGTGTGGTGGAAGTGAGTTCCAAAGGTAGGGGGTGGCAACAGAGAAGACTCTGTCCCCCCAGGTTTGGTGCTTGGTTCTGGGAATAGTCAGGAGGTTTGCATCTGAGGAGCAGAGGGTACGGGAAGGGGTCTGGGGATGGAGCAAGTCTTTAAGGGAAGAGGTGGCCTGGTTTTGGAGTGTTTTATGGGTGAATAAAAGGATTTTGAATTGGATATGGTAGGGATAGGGAGCCAGTGGAGGCTCTGAAGGACAGGGGTGATGTGGTCGCATGACTGGGCGGCAAAGTTTTGAATGAAATGGAGTTTGTTAAGGAGATCGGTGGGTGTGCCATAAAGAATACTGTTTAAGTAGTCAATGAGTGATGTGATGAATGCATGAATGAGGTTTTCAGCTGCAGGGAAAGAGAGGGGGGACAAAGGCGGGCGGTGTTCTTGAGGTGGTGAAAATCTGTTTTAGGGTCTGCTTTAATGAGTTCACTGTCAAAGAGGACTCCAAGGTTCCGGCAATGGGGTGAGGGTGAGAGGGTGGAGTTGTCAAAGGAGAGTCGGACGTCTTTAGCTGTAGAGGTGAGGGAATTGGGACCTATTATGAGGATGTCGAATTTGTTACAACTGAGTTTAAGGAAATGTGTTTGCATCCAGAAGCTAATATCAGACAGTTTGAGAGGGTAGAGTGGGTCTGAGGGTTGATGAATGTAGTGGATAGGTACAGTTGGATGTCATCTGAGTAGAAGTGGAAACTGAGACCATGGCGATGGATAATCTGACCGAGAGGGAGAGGATAGAGGATGAAGAGTAGAGGACCAAAACATTCAGGCAATTTTCTAAACTTTCCAAAAATTCCCACTTTTCCCATAATTCCTCATTTCCCATACAGCATTTCAGTTAAACTTCAGCTGTTCAGCATTCACTCGCTATTTCTACATAAATTTCCTTCTCTAGTTCTTGTGCCTTCAGACATCAGATATGGCCCCTGCCTTTGTGGCTTACTCTGAGTCCTTAATGAACTGTGACAGTTTAAAAGGACAGTCACTTCAACTATATAACAAATCGACATTAAAGTAGAATTAAGGTCATAAATTGATTATTGAATTAAGGGAAATAAGTATTTTCTCCCTAGCATAGAGTTGGCAAGCACAGAGGTCAGATGTTTCTGGAAGTTGATCACCATCATCGTTTGGGAACTCAAAGTTTCATGGCTCTCCACAGATTTTCCAAGGGATTGTACTGGAGACTGGTGAGACCAGTCCAGGATCTTAATGCGCTTCTTCTTGAGACACTCCTTTGTTGCCTTGGTTGTGTGTTTTGGGCCATTTCTTCTGCTGGTTAGGTCATCTACAACCTATCTTCAGTGTTCTGGCTGAGGCCAGCAGGTTTTCATCCAATATTCTACGGCCTGAACTACCACTGAATGCAGTGAAGTCTTCCTGTGCCCTTAGCAGAGAAACAACCCCAGAGCAGAATGTTTCCTCCTCCATGTTTGCCCTTAGGGATGGCGTTGCTGGGCTCATATTGAGCTTTTCTCTGCATCCAAACACTGAGAGTCGAGTTGATGCCAAAGAGCTCAATGTTGGTCTCATGTGACCGCATCACATTCTGTAAGCCTTGTCAGAGTCATTCAGGTGTTCATTGTCAAACTTGTGCCTGTACATATTTCTTCTTGAGCAAGGGGACGTTGCGGCACTACAGGATCTTAATCCATTATAGCAAATTGTCTTCCATAAGGACGTTCATACTATGGTACCAACTCCGTTAAGATCATTAACAAGTTCCTCACTTGTAATTCCGTGCTGGTCCTTCACCTTTAATAATTATCTTTATCCCACGAGATCATGTCTTGCATTGAGCTCCAAAGTGAGTTCGGTTGACTGTTGTCTGATCCCTGTTTATATGTACATATATTACACATCTGTGGGTTTGGTAAAACATTTAATATTTTGGGTATACAGTCGTCCCTCGTTTATCGCAGTTAATTGGTTCCAGGCCCGACCGTGATAAGTGAATTTCCGCAACATAGGATTCAATATTAATAAATTAAATATTTTCATAGAGCATATAAAACCTGTTTATGACCTTCTAAATACGTATAACTCAATATAGTATGGTACGTGTTACGTGATAAGACATAATAACTCACATGTTAGCATTCCTTGTTGTAGTGTCTCAAACATAATGTGAGTCGATCGCATGGCATTAAAAAAAAGATCAACATCAGTTTATCATCCATCCTCACTATGACGTTCGTCACTTGACTGATATACAGGTACATCTGTAAAATAATGGGCACTGCTGCAGTACAGAGATCTTTGTTTACACCACATTGCGCAACTCTTACGTGCAGGCTACGGGACTTCTGCAGGGACACAAGACGGCCACCACTTTAAGCATAGCAAGCTACCGAGCTAACTAGTTAGCCACCAATGTATTTATTTTCAACCTCAGAAAGGTTTTGGAACAGAGTGGGGCAGAAGGACAAAATAAGAATCCAAAAATGTACCACTTCCACACGGAATGGGAGAACTTTTTTTACTCTGCATCCATGGCTGACTCCATGCAAGTGCAAGTTAAGGTAATGTAATGTAAGGTAATGTCTCATTAATGTAACATTACCGAAGCCAAGTAACCAGAATACTACATATTAGGGATACATCGATCAATGGGCCATCAATTAGTACTGTGATGATCCCGTTTCTGTAATTGAGTCGACAAGGGACGCACTTGGTCCCGTACTGCCACGAGCATCGACACTAGTCTGTAAAACTTCTTCACTATGACAGCTTGACATAGGCTACACTAATCGATGCCAACGGGTCTGATCAAACCTATTGTTGTACTGTTTCTTGCATCTTTGTTTACACGCTTTGCCTAGCTGTGACAGGAGGCAGCTAGCTAGCTAGATTCTCATCTTCGGACTCCAAATGTGACTTTTTAACCACAGTAGCATTTTGTTTTTAAAGGGAAACTACAATTTTCTTTTGGCATTTTGGCCATCATACACAATCCTTATGTGAGACATGAACAGATATGTTGTTTTACATAAAAACAGATAAAAACAGCCAGATCATTACTGCACGTATGGGACAGACTCATTCCTCCTATAAAGTCATCTGAAAAAGGTCTCCAAAAAGCGCCGGCAACGCTCCATTTACATATAATGTGACGTGCATATTAACCAAGCTACAGCGACATTGTTATTATTATTATTAACATTGTTACGGCGATTGAACTACAGTACTGGCGCATTGACACTTAGCCATACCACACCGGCTTGCTACTAGCCGGCTAGCAATTAACTTCACCATAGTCAGCGTCACGCTCACAATGCCTCAGACACTATCAAACGGTAAGGCTACATTTTCGAGACGCCGCCACAGCTGCTGTGTTTTTATTTCTGAGTTTGGAAAAGTTAACGCTAGGTGTGGGCGTTTGTTTCTACGAGGTTGCTATGTGAAACCCATGCGTCGAGCAAGGAAGCTCCGATAATGTTTAGAATTGCCGAAATGTGCAAAATTGTGTAAGGATTACATGTTATCATGAATGTACATGTTAATATATGATCACAGCATGGATATAAAACCATAAAACCATGATTTTTGAGCAGCTCACCAAAAGGTCAAAGACTATTTGCTTCAACTCCAACTCCAAGTTATTTGTACTTATTAAGCTACCACTGCAGAATGCTGAGTCGTATGGTGTGCACACTGTGCTCACAGTACGGTTTCCCTTTCGTGCTGCAGCCTGTTGGCTTGTGCCATCACTTTATTGAACACCGCTGTATTACCGCATTCCTTTGCAGTCCTTCTGTTTGTATTGTGCACGGCAGCAGTTATCAATTGTAACGTGCATGAGGCGTGATCACATCAAATGAATGGATCATTTCCCGTGTCTTATTTTGAGCTAATGTGCAATGTGCCGGCTTTCATTAAGAACATGTAGAGGAGCGATCACATTAATTAAATGTGTCAATACATGTCTGTGTGACATGAGAAAATGCACTCACAAGTGTGTGGATTTTGACGGTGTGGTTTGCCTGCAGACAGCACCAGTTTAACCCCCGCCCAGTGCCCCAACTCCGTGCTCCGTGCCGTGGGGATGGATGTCCGTGATGGCCTCAGTGGTCTACATGGGAGGGTTGCGTCATTCGGCCTAAAAACAAAGTCAAACAAATCATGTGATTGACTCGCTGTGGCGACCCCTTGTGGGGGAAAGCCAAAAGACAACATGAACGGTGGTTGTTGGTCATAAAGAACCGGCGAGCAGCGATCACACTAAAGTTTTATTCCCTTCACACGTCTCTGTTGCACACATGCATGGCCAAACGTGTAGGGCCCTAGCCATACTTATGGTCGGCTGGTTTTCGATGTACGTTATTTTGTGTACGGACTACTCCAGTCAACAACCGTTGCCGGTCGTTGGGCCAAAGTTTGCCTTTCATTCACAGGTACAGTAGGTGTGTTTGTGTGTTTTTCTTGCATCACAATGGCGATAACAAGGTGTTACTAAAGGAATGCTGCATGCCAAAGAGTCTATCTCAGCTAAAACGATGATTAAAGGGTCTTGCCCTTTAAATAGACAATCCTGTTGACCCAATTTAGAGTCACGATCAATCCAATGCTGGCTGCATTCATTGAGACACCAAGCATTGATTTTCTCTTTTCTGCTGGCCCTGTCTGCCTGCCTGCACACAGGATGAGAGAGGTGAGGCCGCGATGCCATGCAATCTAGTAATACGTGGGCATTTACAGTTCATTAAACCATTTCCTCCTTCATACGGTTGGTTGGTAATCGCTGACCAAAAGACACATTAATGACTTAAATGTGTTACCAATTATTTTCTTGGGGAATGTGGTCCCTGCCCCATTGAGGGGAGCTTCAGAGCGAGGGTGATTGACTGTTATATATATATATATCTATATATATATATCCATTTTCAAGTTATGTCACACTGGCACGCATCCACGGCTCTCAATGAAAGTGTATTTTAGAAGCTTTTCATGGCATCTGAGCTTGTAAAAAAAAAAAAAGCACAGTATAAAAATAACAAAAACCTCTTCAACCAGCAAGCAGTATATTTGTTTCGAATATTTGAGTTTTGACACGGAATACGTCGCAGAAGCTTCATATCATGGCCTTGGTATACTGTAGTTTCTTATTAAGAACTTGCCTAACAAAGTTACATGAAAGAAAAACAGGAGGGAGTAGGGAGGGAGTAGGAAGCAGACCTTATTTAATCCTCCCCCCTTTCGAAGTCTCAGCAAGTCTGAATACCGTCATCTCTCGTTTAGCGCGATTAAGTGGTTCCAGACTCCGCCGTGATAAGTGAATTTTCCGCAAAGTAGGTTTCCTTATTTATGAATGGAATATTTCCATATTTCCGTAGAGCATAGAAAACTTATTTACAACCTAAATACGGTTTAACACTATTAGAGCCCTCTAGACATGGAATAACACCCCTACAGTCACCTTTACACTCATATTAACCAATATAGTAGACATAATAAGAGAAAATAAAACATAATTTATTAACATTAGATTTATTGGATAACTTGCGGATTATTCAGTAATTAGTAAAACTGACAGAAGCATTAGAAATGAATACATAAATACAGAATACGTGGATCAAACCCATTACAGTGATTGGCTGGAGACCAGTCCAGGGTGTACCCCACCTCTTGCCTTAAGTCAGCTGGGAAAAGCTCTAGCATTCCCGCGACCCCAGTGAGGACAAGCGGCATAGACAATTGATGAATAGGTTGGAAATGGAAACTAATATTGATTAATGTTAATGCTAAATGCATTGAGTGTTTTAGCTATATAACCTGTCAAACTTGCATATGCATGCTTTCCGTTATCCTCACATTATGTGACTGGTTGAGGCTGTGCAAACTACAGTGATGGGAATGACTTATGGAAATAACAGCTTGTTACATTTTGGTGCTCATGATCTATTATTTGATGCAAATCTCTGTTTTACAATCTGTTTTCCTGCCATGGAATTCCTGTCTCATGACAAATGTGTGGTTTTAGTTATAAAGACGTTCAAAGTTAGTTACATTTTGTGGTAACATACATGTACTTGTATCTTACAAACACATTATAGATTCATTCATACAAGGAATGTCATTGTTGTCTGCTGCACTGTCGGCGTTTTTTTCGATTTTTTTTTTTTTTATCGTCATAATAGGTACCTCCCGTGATGTGAAATGTTAGCTGGCTCATGCAAACTCGTTTTCTCTTGTTAGAACGCACGGAAAAAGAAAGAAATATGTGTTCATGTTTCACATAAGCATTGTGGATGATGGGCAAAATTCCAAAAAAAATTTAAATTTCCTTTAAATAAACGGTGACATATGTACATAGTTGACCGCTTTTGTGGACAAAAAGTTTGTGATCCAAAGAGGTCATTTCTATGAAAAATAAATGTATTTACGTTATTTTCGTATTTGGATTTTTCAGTATGTCACCGTTAGTTCGGTCGAGAGGCGAATTTCCACAAGGTACGCATTATTAGTAAGGGACAGGAAGCATCTGTTGCGTAATGGGTTTACTCTGCAATCAAATACAAGTGGCCGAAAAAGGCACCATGCATTATTCACCGGTAGAGTGGAGGTCCAGGCATGCAGGGCTCCTCCGCAAGCCTGAGGAGTGTGCATTAAAGCAGCCATAAAAATACGAGGCGTGGAAGCATCCGTGTTCACCTCCACAAGTGTGCAGTCCATCTTTGACTAGCTGGAGTCATGGCATGTGATAGTGCTTAGAAGACAGAGCATGCAAACCATCTTCTGTTATTTTGTAGCACTTCCCTTTTCCTGGTGTAATACATAAACCAGGGGTGTCCAAAGTGTGGCCCGGGGGCGGCACACGGCTCATTTTTAGTGTAAAAAATAAAATAAACACGGAGAAAACAGCAGAAATTGAAAACATTGAGGAAAAATGCATAATGTAATGAGAAAAAGAAGAAGTGTTGATAATAACTGAAATTACAAAGCTTTGTTTTGGTTGGGCTGTCAAATGATTCAGTTTGAAAAATCTGATTGTTCAGTTTTCAAGTTACTTAGTTTGCAACTATGTCTGAAATATGCTCATTTTTACAGTATTTTATTATCAGAAAGATAAATGTGATATATATTTGTATGTATTAACAGCTCCAAATAAGCGTCTGTGTAGGCTCTCAGTCGTACAGGAGTTGTCCATCGAGGGAAAGGCTTCTTGAGACGTCATCTGTACTTCTGTGAAGAAGGTGTCGGACGTTTCGCTTCGTCAGCGAACTAATAAGTGCTGGTAGCCTAGGCCTTAAATACAGTAAGAGTGGGCGGAATTGGTGTGCCAACACCCTCCTCCTATTGGTTCCTTACACTAAGCCTGGGCGGAGTAGTGGTATAATCCTCTCCTGCACCTCCGATAAAAGGGAAGTGTCGCTCCCTGAGTTGGGTATGAATGACTCTGATACTGGAAACGTCCGACACCTTCTTCACAGAAGTACAGATGATGTCTCAAGAAGCCTTTCCCTCGAGCTCCAAATAAGCTGAAAATTTAAAGCTAAAAGCTATCACACGTGACTGAAAGTCAATTTGCCCAACACACAGTATTGCGTTCAAAGACATCACGTAATTAAAGTTGAATTCACCTTTCGAGTGTATTTTCTGACATTTCCGAGCATACTTAAAAGCAGAAAATCGTACTTTCACATTAACAGTTACGCAGTGTGCTTGAACGCTACATCATGTGACCAGCGCTTGGCCAGCATGGACAGCACAGCGCTCTGACACAAAGAAAGAAGACATCGTTGGTGTGCGTTGTAAGAACCAATAAGTGAGTTGAATGACGAAAATGTAACACCTCCCTTTCCAGGCATTCCAGACAATTTAAGAGACAAAACAAAAGCTGTTTTTGTTAGACCGCTTTTGACCACATAGAACAGCTGTTAAAGGTTACACATTAGCCCATTCATCATTGGATCTTGACGCAACATGCAACAAGGCAAGCTGACCTCAATGTATACATGTGAGGAAAGACAGTGAAGCAGCTATCCGCCCCTGTTTTATTGATCAATCCCCATCATCCCTCACTCAGTAGCTCGGGTGTCGTCTGTAGGCATCATGTATCAATTGTGCTCCTTGCTGACAGGCAATCCCTTCATCCACTGTGATGGAGGAGGTTTTGGCAGACAGCTAGATCCCTAAGAAAATGCACTGTGTTATGATTTGCTCAGCCAAAGGTCCACAATTATGACCCCAGTGAGCAAGGTTGATGTTTGACTATGGACGCCTTGAGAAGAAATGCAGTTTCTGTTGACAAACATGTCAGACAAGATATTGCAACTGTATTTCTGTCGGAAAAACTCAAAGATCACAGTGTTCGATAGATAGATCCTATCTATCTATTGATTAAATATCTGTATTTTTACAGATATTTTTATTCGTCCTGGGAAAAAAATAAATACATAAACCTTGCTTGCAACTGGATAGTGATCATTTGAATTTGTAAGTAAGCAGTCCAAAATATATTTTGGCAACAACCTCTATCAGTATTCATATAAAGTATATACATACATCTTAAAGCAAATTGCAATTTCTAGTAATCCTGTTTTTCTAGACAAGAATTTGATATAATTCATCACAATGTTTCAATCACCCGGTCACCATCTAGCTCTCAAGCCATCTTAAACCACATGCCAAGATGTACAGTATATTTAAAATAGCATGTATTTGTCTGTAGCAGCAGACAAAGAATAAAAAAATGATTCCTGATTACAAAAATAGAACACAACAGGTAGGTAACATTGAATGATAATAAAACTATAATAAAAATATAAGGCACTCAAAGACGTTGATGAACTTTAGTATTCTACACTGGTCACTAGGCTACTGTTGTGGCCATAATCCAGCTAAAACTCAACTCTGAACCCCCAACGTCACTTCCTGTCCACACGTCCGGAACGCATTTATTTGCAACACACAGCACGAATCATATTTATGTCTTAAATGGCTTATTTTCTCTGATTATATCGACTATATTTCTCTGATTATATCGACTATATTTGGTAATACAAGTGTAAAGATGACTATAGGGCTGCTATTTCATCTCTAGAGGGCTCTAATAATATATAAAAAAAAAAAACATATTTAGATGGACATGCGACATACTTCGCCGAAATTCACTTATGAGGGTTGGGTCTGGAACCAATTAGCCATGATAAATGAGAAATTACTGTAATTGACCTGACTGACGTGCACTAGAAGAGGGGCTGGTACCTTCTTTACACGAAGAAGTGGTTGACTACTGTGCAACAGCAGACAGGGTAAACAGTTGTCTCGTGAGGCGCCAGTCAAAAGTTCAAAGCTGTTTTGGTAGCACGGTGTCGCTAATGCATCTGAACGAATCGAATTTAGGATCAACCATATGTGCAAAATGTGCAGATCTGACGAAAGTGATGAACGTCAGCAGCAGTTGTCAGTGTGTCATTTTGGATGCAAGACTTGGTGTGCACGATTTACATTTTTTGGACAATTGCCAAGCTAACCGGAGCATTTTGGTCTGACTTTTATCCGCTGTTGCTTTTTAGATCAGTTGGACTCATGTTTGTTTGCGACTGGTCAAACAGTGTGCAATTTATTGCAAACGGGCATGAAAGTGAAATAACAGCCTAAGACCACAGCCTTTAAAAGCCAAAATCTTGGCAAAAATGTGTTTTCAATGTCATTTTCTGTCAGATATTCACACTGTCATTATCTTTTGAAGGCAAGGGTAAAAAAAGCTTTTTTTTTTAATATGGTCCGATTGTTGAGCTGCATAGGCAAGACCTCTCGCAGTGTGCCGTTGCTGCTAAAGTCGGAGGCAGCAAGACTTCGTTAAGTGTTTGTTCTTCAAATGCCGTATTACATGAAAGCTTTATAACGTGCTACTCTGGCAGTTAAGTTCCACCCGGCAGACGGGTTTGTTTTCGGTTTGGCACGTCTGCGCAGTGTGAAGGGAAATGGGAATGGGGCACTCGCTACAGGCTGCATGCTGCAATAGTACGAGGCAGAGGTGATCGGCATTGAAAGGCATTTATCAGCATATACCGATCATGTGTTTTTTTCACGGAAATTGGCCGATATTGAACGGTGGCCGATCGATCTGAGCATCCCTAGTTTTAAGAACAAAAAACATCTCCAAAGGCCTCGTCTCCTTTGCCAGTTTGGAATTTGCACGAAAGCACCAAACATGGGACATTGAAAGGTGGAAGAAAGTGTAACCTTGACGTTCCCGATGGCTTCCAACGTTACTGGCATGACAAGGAGATCCAACCAACAGTGGAGGGGGGTCCATCATGATCTGGGCTGCTTTTTCCTTCAATGGAACAATGGAGCTTCAGGTTGTACAGGGGCGTCAAATGGCAGCTGGCTACGTGGAGATGTTGCAGGGGGCATCCCTCATGACTGAAGGCCCTCGTCTGTGTGGTAATGACTGACTTTTTCAACAAGACAACGCTGCAGTTCACAATGCCTGCCTGACAAAGGACTTCTTCCAGAGGAATAAGCTCACTCTTTTGGACCATCCTGCGTGTTCCCCTGATCTAAATCCAACTGAGAACATTAGGGGATGGATGGCAAGGGAATTTTACAAAAATGGCCATCAGTTCCAGACAGTGAATGGCCTCCGTGAAGCCATCTTCACCCTGGAGCAACATTCCCACTAGCCTCGTGGAAACACTAGGATCAAAAATACCCAAACCAATTTTTCAGCTGATTAACAAGAATGGCCCAGCCACTCATTACTGAGTCCTTTTTTCAAATTTGTATTTCTAAATTTATGTTTTTTTTATGCTATGATCTTAACCTTTTGATCAGCCAATTTCACTTTAATGCTTGTTTGCAATAAATTGCTTCCTCACAATGTTTTTTGTCTTACTCCCATTTCTTCTTTTTGCATTTTGAAGCTGTACTTCCAACAGTGCAAAATGTAAATTATTGCAATTTTTCAACTGGTCTTAAAATATAAATAAATAACGTATGTTTTGTTTAATGACATTATGGCGCTGTTCTTGTAACGGAAAGTCAGTTGTATGACCTTCACGTCTTCATCCAATATGAATGTACGGCCTGTAGGTACTGGCAGGAATGACATTTGATCATCTGTGTGCCAGTCTGGCGACAGACAACCTGTCAGCCAATTGTCTTCTACCACATTCTTTGATTAGCGAGCCAGCATTCCCCTCAATGGGTACCAGGCAATTCCATTCATTATTTTATAGCAGGGCTATAACTTGCCGGAGAAATTAAATTTGACCCTCTCTACAAAATTTATGGTGAAGAAATCCCGAGACACAAACTTTCACAAAAGTTCACTGCTTCATTGGCAAATTCACTACCCTCGCCTGTTCATCTTTTTGTTTTTGTCATCCTACTTCACATTTTTGCTCTGTTATTTCCTTTTACACTTTTTTGGAACTCCTTCAATCCCTCCATCTCTATTCATCTGTCTCCCATCTCAACCCTGACTGGCTGGGCGAAATGGGGCAGTGTGCAATTAGTTTTGCAAGTACTTATCTCATTAAAGTAAATGAATTATTGATTTAATGACACTCATGCTTTTAGCAGCTAGAACGCTGCTATTATGAGTCTCTCTGTTGTTTGAAAGGACTCTGTCCATCTCGGCATGGAAAAATCTCTCCGTTTTTCATCATCTATCACATTTGATATTTACTGGTTGTAGTCGTGAGTGGCAATCATCACCACCTGGTGTTTGTGCAGACATACAGGAAGATAAATTGTGTGTGAAAACTCAATACGATCATCATCGAATGTGTGGCTCATGTTAGTAAGCTATGTGAAGGTTAAATTACAACAACAACAACACACTTATTTTTTTATTGAGAACACGCTAACAACCGCACATTATCAACGACTCAGTCGCTGTGACAACCACGTAACCCGGAGAAATGGAAGTGAAAACCCTCCCTCCAAGGCACGACCCCTTGGTGAATGTCTTAACTATATTGTGGGTCCCCACAGTGGGCAGCGTTATTTTGCCTAATTGGCGTAGTTCAATGCGGGAGTTTCTGCAAATGCGCTCTGGAACGGGTGACTCAAGTGAATCGTGTACCTGACGGTGGCTCCCGGGTTCGGTGAGTCGGGTAGGAAGGCTTGTTACGCGTGTGCGAGTTTCTCGGGTGACGTAGACACTGAATCATCTGTCAACGTCACAGCCATATTGGATAAGGCAAGAGAACGGGAAAGAAACTGTAGTGCTTTGTTCCCATCATTAAATAACATTTTTCATTCTGTCTCTGTCTTACAATGAACATACAGTACCATAAAAATGATGGACTATTCACAATACTAGTATCCCCATTGAGAACCAGTGTGTTATACAGTCGTCCCTCGTTTATAGCGGTTAATTGGTTCCAGACCCGACCGCGATAACTGAATTTTCGCGATATAGGATTCAATGTTAATAAATGGAATATATTCGTAGTTCGAGCATAGAAAACCTATTTGTGACTCTCTAAATATGGTTGTTAACATTATTAGACCCCTCTAGACATGAAATAACACGCCCGTAGTCACCTTTACACTCCTATTATTCATGGTTTACAACATATTACACAACGGGAGGCGACAAACAACTGCAACTGGCGGAACTCATTGCCAACGTGTAGCAAACCCTGCACACGGGAGGCGACAAGCGGCTGTGACCAGCTACACCGGTGAGCGATGCGTTTACATCCAAAGTAGTTCAGAGGAGGCCAAGTGGTGGTGATGGTCGAGTACTCTTGCTAATAACGGATCTTGCTAGTATTGAAGATAAACATACATGAATGTCCGTGTAAACTAATGTAAACATACTTATCAATGAAACTCTCGCTGATTGGTCCTCGTCTGGGCAACAGTGATGAAAAGTTTAACATTTTTCAACTTTATGGGATTGCGTCGCAAGCCAGCGTGTGCACGATGACATGCACGACCCCAAACTTTCACACGCACGAATTTTGTGTGTCGCTTGGCTGGACGGTGACTCGCGATAACCGCCCTGTCGTGCAGGGCCTATTGAAAATGAATGGACTAGAGGCGATGTCGCCTCCCGTGTATGGTGCCCACTATGCTGCAGAGACTCGAGACGGCCGCTAGCTAGCAAGCTGGCGACCTAACCAGTTAACCTCGAATTTATTTGTTCTAAACTTGAGAAGCCAAAAACTTACCACTTCCACACGGAATGAGAGGAGAAAATTTCTTCACTCTATCCTGTCAGACATGCCATGGCTGACTTCAAGCAGTGTTAAGGTAATGTAATGTAAGGTAATCTCATCAATGTTTTCTGTCATTACTGCTGCCTAGTGACCAGAATACTACATATCACTCCTATTTTACTGTTTTCACAAATACTACAAAACAGCAGTCATTTATTCATTAATTAATTTCTGAAAAAAAGGCACAGCAAGGGAGCAAACAATCGAACCGCAATATTGCGAGTGACGACTATACGTGTAAAATTACATACATTTTAATAAAAAACACATTAAATACAAATACTAATTTATACACTTTAATTGTAATGTTGTCTTATTTTGATACTTGTTTTATTTTGTCGTTACTGACCCTACGTTAGCCTCACGCCCACGCTCAGTTGGACGCCTTCCTGCCTGCTTGTTGCTGTGCCCATGGGACCCGCTTTGTTTCTACTTTTACTTTTCCCCTGGTTTTGTCACGGTGCCTTTTCTGTTTATTGTACTTCTCTTTTTCACCTCTTGCAATGTAGTTTTTTGTTCCCATCATCTGTGGACTAAATAACTTTATTTTTGGTACTTTTAGCAGGCTGCCTCTGTCTCTCGGGGTCCGATTCTACTTATAATCTTAGTTTTTTGCATTCTCTCTCTTGCTCTTACAGTGAACATACCATAAAAATGATGGACTATTCACATTACTAGTATCCCCATTTGAGAACCAATGCGTTATACAGTCGTCCCTCGTTTATAGCGGTTAATTGGTTCCAGACCCGACCGCGATAAATTAATTTGCGTGATGTAGGATTCAATGTTAATAAATGGAATTAAAGCATTGAAAACCTGTTTATGACTTTCTAAATATGGTTTTTAACATTATTAGAGCACTGTAGACATGCAATAACACGCCTATAGTTACCTTTACACTCCTATTATTCGTGGGTGGTCCCCAACCTTTTTTGACCCATGGACTGTTTTGTGTTCCCACAAATCTCCCCCGGACTGGAGGGGGTTGTACATTATAGTGATCTAATTTATCTTATTTATTATGTATTGTGTAAAACTAAGACATGAATAACATCAAATTAAAAGCACAAAATGAATGCCGACCCACCATCCACCAGTTCAAGCCTGGAGTTTTTCCAGAGAGATTATTACTGTACATCGCTGTTTGACGCGTGTGGTAAAAGGCAGTGCGCTAGCATGAATTAACTTGAGACAAATGTGCACATTAGCACTAATAAGTCATCAAAACTTACCTTTATGAATTCCCGCATAGTATCAGCATTTGAGACCAAACATGAGGTGAAAGAAAAATGGTAAAAATACTGTAGTAATCTATCTGTGTGGCATGAGATAAAGTTAGCACACGCACGATGGACATGCGTCAAGTGAGACGGATGTAACAGGGAGAATCCGACCACTTTTCAAAATAAAATATAAAAAAAAACAAATTTAATGGAAATTATTTTTTCTTTCTGTGCGGCCCGGTACCAAATGACCCAGGTGGGACCCAGGGGTTGGGGATCACTGGGTTACAACACATTGCGCAAGTCTTATGCTGCAGGGACTCGAGACGGCCGCTAGGCAGTTAGTCTTGAATTTATCTCTTCTAAGCTTAAGAAGCCAAAAACTTCCACACGGAATGGGAGGAGAACTTTTTTCACTCTTTCCTGTCGCACATGCCATGGTTGACTTCATGACTTCCCGCGGTGTTAAGGTAATGTAATGTAAGCTAATGTATTGTGTCATTACTGCCGCCTAGTGGCCAGAATACTACATATCACTTGTATTTCAATATGTTTTGACTAATAATGTAGACCACAGTCTACCACGTAACAGCCATCATTTATTAATTTCGGAAAAAAAAACGTGATATAGCGAGGGTGCCATAATCAAACCGCGATATTGCGATTGTCATGTAAAAATGTGCCTTTTTCTGTTGACAAGGGGGGGAAAAAAACAGCCTGATAGACCAATCAGTGGAATTTTAAGTCAAATTAAAAGCTGTGATGGCTAAATAAGTTTTATGCTCTTGACAGAATTTTTTTTGAAACGGTTTGCAAAAATGTAGGAAACACAATCTAACGAGAGGAGGCAGATTCTCTCGAAATTGCGTGAAACTGCTGAAGAGCTGAAGGTGAACCGAAAAGCTGTATGGAAACTGTTGATTGATGTTTTTTGGGATGGGGAAACATAGTTATAGTTAGCCTTGAATGCTCTGGTGCACGAATGGTTTGAATGCGTTGAGAAATATGGAACAATGCTATCTGTGCACTTTGTAACGTATTTTAAACAAATGACTATTTTGAAGAAAAAGGTAAACCTTGTTTCATTCGAACTACTTTTTCCTCTCTCTGGTCCGTCTACCCCATTCATGGGACCTTTTGAGGAGATGGAAGGGTGAGAAATAATTGATCCACTCTGTGCCCAGCGGCAGATTGCCGTCAGATGGTGGGGTTGGTTGTGGATCTTAATCCCCTTTCTTGGGTCCCCTGTCAAGCCTGGCCCTTGGGCTGCTCTGCACCTCCCCTAATCACTCCTGCTTGCGCTGATAATCTGCAATCAGCACTTTCTCTGTCAGTCAGTCATGATGCAAAGACAAGTGACAGCAGGCTGAGGTTCCGTTAGTTCAGATGAAAAAGTTAGTACCCTTCACATTTGTGCAAACACTATCGTCCAAACCTTAGTGTAAACTGACTAAAATGTTTTTATTAACTTGAATGAATTTGTCCCATAAGTATTCATGTAAATTCAATTAATCCGTTCCAGAAAGCCAAAAATCTAAAAACATTTTTTGTGTTGAGTTTCACATAAAATATAATGCGTTTGCAGCCCGATTGCCTCCCTGATTTTTTAAATTTTTGTGCATGTTTGTTATCAGATCATCAAACAAATGTAAGCATTAGTCAATGACAACGCAACTGAACACAAAATGCAGTTTCAATGAAACTTTTTATTATTAAGGGAGAAAAATAATCCAGACCTACATGGCCCTGTGTGAAAAAGTTCTTATGAAAAAGTTAATGTGTGTCCCACATAGTAAAGCCGCATTTCAGAAAAAGAACATCACACCAACAACAAAATCTGGTGGTGGTAGTGTGATGGTCTGGGGCTGTTTTGCTGCATCAGGACCTGGAAGACTTGCTGTGATAAATGGAACCATGAATTCTGTTGTCTACCAAAACATCCTGAAGGAGAATGTCTGCCCATCTGTTGGTGACCTCAAGCTGAAACCAACTTGGGTTCTGCAGCAGGACAATGATCCAAAACACACCAGCAAGCCGCCCAAAGGCAGTTACAAGCCACTGAGAGCATGGTGTGGAGCTCCTCAGTAAGAGGGGGGTGTGTTTATATTTTATTGTTAGTTTATTGCTGCCCTTTATTTGTAAATTGGGTAAATATACGTAATTGACAAGCCTACTGTATTGCCGATATTTGTGACGCTCAGTTGCTATTACATATATTCACTATATTAGCGTGCTCCTCACCAGCCACACTGAGTCGTAGATGTTAATGTGAGCCATAGAATAAACACAGCACAATCTGTTATTCGCTGTTCAATTGTGCTCATTTAAAAAAGTTCTCAATAGCCAACGAAATTTCAGATATATTAAAAAGACTTTATTTTGATGAAATGATGGTCAATTTTAATTTAACAAAGCAAGAATCAAGTGTATTTGTAGTTCTAAACGTAATGAAGGTGTTTTTACTCACTTTGTTGTCTCTCCTATGAGGTTGTGCTTTTTTCCTACAGCATTTTACAACATCACATGCAGATGATATGCAAAGTAGACTATGACATCATCTAGCGACTTCTAGGACAGCCAATAGCTACTTTTCTTACTGAAAAGTAGGCAACAGTGCGTTCTCTAACCACCTGTTAAAAGTCAAACTGCTGACAACGAAAGTGAGTACACCGCAAGTGAAACTGTCCAAATTGTGCCCTAGTGTCAATATTTTGTGTGGCTACTATTATCTTTGAACACTGCCTTAACCCTCTTGGGCACAGAGTTCACTAGAACATCACAGGTTGCCTGTGGAATCCTCTTTCAGGGCTTCCATGACAACATCCTTGAGCTGGTGGATGTGTGAGACCCTGTGCTCCTCACCTTCCATTTGACGATGCCCTAGAGATGCTCAGTAGGGTTTACGTCCATCACCTTTACCCTCACTTTCTTTCGCAAGGCACTGGTTATCTTGGAGGTGTTTGAGGTCCTTATCATGCTGGAATACGGCCCTGCGGCCCAGTTTCTGAAGGGAGGGCATCAAGCTCAGCTTCAGTACGTCACAGTACATGTCGGCATTCATGTTCCCCCTCAGTGAACTGTAGCTCCCCAGCCCTGGCAGCACTCCTGGAGCCCCAGCAATGACGTGTGGTGAGGTTCATGGCTGTTAAATCATAAAATAATGAATATCTCATTAAAAATAATCATAAAACCTCTAATTTTAGTTTTTTTAAATACAATTTGACATCCTCAACAGTCATAAACTTGTAGTAAGTTAATTACTGGCAATAGTAAAACCTGAAGAAACAATAAAATCACTCTGTCACCTGGATAACAGCTGAGTCCTGTGGATATTCATCTCTTGGCATCCCAAGTTGAAGCTCATGCTCCGATTGGAGTGTAAGTGTGGCAAGAAAAAGCAAAACCCGAGCAGAGTTAATCATCTGCTGACTGAATTGAGCTGAATCATTTGGGATATGCAATCTTTCAGTGATGCCATGCATGGGAATGGTTCAAATTTGCTTGACAACTTATTTCAATGAAGTTGACAGTGCCAGCCCATTGAAGCAGAATCACTTACAAACACAACGCAGATCAAATCCAATCAATTATATCATCTTGATGTTTTTTGAATGGTGAAGCTTAATACATTTGCAAGGGAAGCACCTGAAATACCAAATACAGATGGGGTACATAAGCACCGGAACCCCCAGTGAAGCGTGCTTGCGTTTGTGTCGCTATGGTAACTGCTACGGGACCCCTGAATCACTACACATGCTAGGCACATCCACGTAACTAGAAGAACGTCTGCTAACCGTCCACCAAACCAACTTTAGAAAAACAGAAGCCCTTCCTATGGCACAAGTATTATTCCTCTACCGCTAAACCTCACACAGTAACCATCGATCTTCCCTTTACTTTGATACCAAGCGCATCCAAGTAGACCTTACACATGCAGAGAAAAAATGTATTTTATATAGGTATAAGCCATGATTCCAAAAATAAGTTACGTTAGAGGATGCCCTGAGCAATCCCTGACCTTTGGCCTCCTGTCTACCAGTTACTTTCACTCCTCCCTACTTCGTGGAACCCTGCCGGAATTCAAGGCCTCCTGACTTGCAATTAACCTCCCCCACAGGCATGCACACAAAAACGCGCACACTCGCGTGTGGTGATTAGCCGGTGCTAATGGCTCTATGCCATTCTAAATACTCTCATAATTCATGGAAATATGTTTTGACCCTGCACTGGCTCACTCACTTGTTTATTAATGAATCAAAAAGGGTGTAAAATAAGCAGTGCGATGGTGTTTGGTAATCAGACAACTCATCTCAAGCCAACAAAGAACAAAGGCTGGAACAACAACGGCAGCCGTATGGAGTCTACCACACAGGTACATCATGTGTACTTGTGTCTACATGACATACTTAGACTTCGATGATCGATAAGTGTGGTTAAATGAAAAATAACAAAATCATAGACAAAAATGATTATATAATTATTTGAAATTATTATTAATTTATGTACTATATATATGTGAGTGGGGCCGCACGGTGGTCTAGTGGTTAGCACGTTGGCCAACACAGTAACAGCTTGGAGATCGGGAAGACCTGGGTTCGATTCTCCCCTGGGCATTTCTGTGTGGAGTTTGCATGTTCTCCCCGTGTGCGCGTGGGTTTTCTCCGGGTACTCCGGCTTCCCCCCATGCAGGTGAGGTTAATTGGCGACTCTAAATTGTCCATAGGTATGAATGTGAGTGTGAATGGTTGTTTGTCTATATGTGCCTTGCCATTGGCTGGCGACCAGTCCAGGGTGTACCCCGCCTGTCACCCGAAGTCAGCTGGGATAGGCTGACTTCGGCTCCAGCATGCCCCCGCGACCCTAATGAGGAAGAAGCGGTATAGAAAATGGATGGATATATATGTGAGTGTGTATAATTTTGTCATTTTGTTTTCAATTTATATCATTATTATTATTAATTATTTTTATTATTATTAATAATAATAATAATGCAAGTACAGTAATCCCTCGTTTATGGCGGTTAGTTGCTTCCAGACCCGACCGTGATAAGTGAAATTCCGCATAGGAGGATTCCTTTTTTATAAATGGAATATTTTCGTAGTAATGGCATTTAAAACCTGTTTACCATCTTCCAAGTACAGTTTTTAACATTATTAGAGCCCTCTAGACATGAAATAACACCCCTATAGTCGCATTTACATTAGTATTACCCAATATAGTAGATATAATCAGAGAAAGTAAGCCATTTAAGACATAAATAAAATTTGTGTTTGTGTGTGTTGTTCTGTGTGGTGTACAGGAAGTGGTGTAGGGGGTTCAGAGTGGAGTTTTAGCTTTCCGTAGGTTGCCCATGCTGTTATGATTGTTTACTGTTATGGCATTGTGAGATCATTTAAACCTGTTAATTTAAACCTGATAATCTAAGTCTGTTCTGGCCATCATGTCTGGTGCTTGTCTCACCGAACAATTACTGACACCTAGTGACCAATATAGAAAACTACATTCACAATTTGAATGCGTCTTCTTAATGGCTTATATTTGTATTTAGTTTATTTTGCCATGTTCATGCTTGAAAATGCTTCATTTAGGAAAAAAAATCTGTACAATTTGCTTAAATATGCATATTTCATTAATTAATATACAATTAATTGGTTCCAGACCAGACTGTGACAAATGAATTTCCGCGAAGTAGGATTCTTTATTTATATATGAAATATTTTCGTAGCATGTGAAAACTTTTTGACTTTCTAAATACGGTTTGTTACACTATTAAAGCCCTCTAAACATGAAATAGCACCCCTATAGTCACCTTTACACTTGTATTTCCCAATGAAGTAGAGAAAATAAGAGCAAGTAAGCCACTTAAGACATAAATAAGACTTGTGCTCGTGTGTGGTACGATAAATGTGTTCCCCTGAGGAACTGAGTGAGGGACAGACATGAAGTGATGCTGGGGTTCAAAGTTGAGTTTCAACTTTGCGTGGGTAATGGCTGCAACAGTAGCCTGTGTTATTATGAAGATAATTATTATTATTATTATGATGATTGTGTTTTTATTATTGTGCCTGTTGTGAGAATTTAAATCTGCACTAAAAGCCTGTTGTTCCGGCAATCAAGTCTGGTGATTGTCTCGCTGAAGAGACAAGCACCTTATTGACCCCTAGTGACCAATGTAGAATTTTACAGTCACAACGTTTTCTTAATGCCTTGTAATTGTTCATTTAGCCAATTTTATGCTTAAAAAAGGCTTAACTTTGGCAAAAAATTATGTAACATTTGCCTAAATATGCAATTTTTAAACTAATTATAGGCTGTGTTCAACCACAAAACAGCATGATTTACTAATACATTTTTGAAAAACCGTGATGGAGGGACGCTGCGAAATTTGAAGCGTGAAGTGGCGAGGGATAACTGTATAGAGACTAAAATAGCCTTCTCCATTTCGTTTCCCTGCTACACAGTGAAATGTGCCATTGTTCACGCTGGGAGACAGATGGTCCAGAATGTGTCAGTGTCGGTTTTCAATCAACCACTGGTTACCCATGGCTGGTCAAATCAATTAGTCATTAATGCTTGCCTACAGAGTGACTTCTGGGTCTGAACTACTTGAACGCAATCATGCAGGCGTCTACACTTTCTGACTCCATGCATTTGTGCAAGGAACAGTGCCTTTTATTACCATCCCTGCACAGAAGACGATCACAAAGCAGACTGCTTGAGTTTAGGTTTCACTGAGGTTGGCAAAGACTACAATATACTGCTATTGCATGGGGTGCCACATCTATATCTGGCAGACTCGTCTTTGCTGTGCGTACTTGACTTTTAAATTCCTAACTTTGTGAGTTTCTGCTTGTTCTTGATCTCTTTGCTGGTTGTCTGACTAAAACCATTGTGGTGCTCAGTGCTTACTGAGGTCAGCTACTGGATGTTCATTCCGTACTAGTCAGTAAATATAGTGAGTAAAAATTAACTCTCTGGAGCTGATAACTGCAAGTCAAAGCTGGCGCAGCATGATAGATGGCTCAGCATGATGGACGCAGCCAAACAGATGCTCAGTTTCAACTTGCGGTGAAAGTGCAGACTTCACACTGCATACGAGTTTCTGAATGGTGTATCTCGGTCAAGTAAAACCAGACTTAGTGTTGCCAACTTGGCAACTTTGTCGCTAAATCTGGCGACGTTCCAAACCCTCTTGGCGACATATTTACTCAGAAGCGACTAGCGACAAATGTAGCTACTTTTTCTGGCGTTGTTGGATTATTTTCTGGTATTTGGGGACTTAAAAGTGAAAGCACGTATTGTCCTGCAGTTCTGTTCTGCAGTCCTGCAGTCTGTTCTCACTGAGCTGCTGAGAGGTCCGCCTCGCCCCAAAGTGGTCACAAGCTGTCAGCTTCCGCGGCACACTTAGAGCATAGTGGAGCTCTACGTATCCATGAATCACGCATGTGTGAGGCACGATGTTGCCTGGCTGGATCTTACCCTGTTTTACAGAGCAGGATCTAAAACATAAATATTTTTAATCTTCATTAAATGACTACACATTACCCTCAAGCCTTATTCGGACTCGGTCACTTACGTGTCAGTGTATCAGAACATGTGATGGAAGAACGTTGTGTGATAAATTAAACAAATAATCCTAACTACAAGATAAAAGGTGGAGGCTGGAGGTGAGTCCGGATGTATTTATTACGCTGTCTAGACATTCAGAGGCGCTGGCCGAGATAAAATATTAAAAATATTTTATTTTGATCAAGTGATGGCCAATTATAAATTAACAAACAAGAATCAAGTTTATTTGTAGTTTTGTAATGTAATTATGGTGTTTTTACTCACTTTGTCACTCCTGCGAGGTTTTGCTTTTTTTCCTACAGTATCATTTACAATGTCATATGCAAATGTGTCAATGATGTCATCTGGCGAAGCCAGAGCATGACAACCCTCTTCTGTCATTAATGTCTTCTGTTTGGGAACACCTGGCCTTCCTGGTGAAATACATAAACGGATAAGGACAAGTGAGTTTTCTCCATAAGGTGGCTGGGCTCTCCCTTAAACCTAGGCCGCAACCAATCATACAGGCTCATACGGCCGGCCTACGTAAAAAAAAACGCAAGAATGCACGGAGGGTATGGGTATGCATGTGACCTGCTGATTTTCAAGTTAGGAGTTAGGGTTAGGAGGGGTCTAGGTTAGGGGTTAGGATTAGGAGTGGAGGGTTAGAGTTAGGAAGGGTTAGGGTTAGGAGGGTTAGGGGTTAGGGTAGGGTTAGGGGTTAAGATTAGGAGTGGAGGGCTAGGGTTAGGAAGGGTTAGCGAGGAGGGTTGGGTTAGGATGGGAGGGTTAGGAAGGGTTAGGGTTAGAGGGTTAGGGGTTAGGAGGAAGGGTTAGGAGGGTTTTAGAGTTAGGATTTAGGGTTAGGAGGGGTCTAGGGTTAGGGTTAGGGAGGAGGGTATGGAGGAAGGTTATGGTTAGGAATTACTATTGTAACAACACATCATCAGTAGGGTAAAACTAACCTGTCTCACGACGGTCTAAACCCAGCTCACGTTCCCTATTAGTGGGTGAACAATCCAACGCTTGGTGAATTCGGCTTCACAATGATAGGAAGAGCCGACATCAAAGGATCAAAAAGCGACGTTGCTATGAACGCTTGGCCGCCATAAGCCAGTTATCCCTGTGGTAACTTTTCTGACACACTGCTTGAAACCCAAAAAGTCAGAAGGATCGTAAGTCCCCGCTACTCATACTGAAAATCAAGATCAAGCGAGCTTTTGTCCTTCTGCTCTATGGGAGGTTTCTGTCCTCCCTGAGCTCGCCTTGGGACACCTGCGTTACCCAGTCAAACTCCCCACCTGCCACTCTCCCCGGAGCGGGTCAGGAATGGTTAGGGTTAGGAAGGGTAAGGGAGGAGGGTTGGGTTAGGATAGGAGGGTTAGGGTTCGGAGTTAGGTTTAGGAGGGTTGGGGTTTGTCGTGTTAGGAGGATTGGAGTTAGGAAGGGTTAGGATTAGGAGGGTTTGGGTTAGGAGGAAGAGCTAGGTTTAGGGGCAAGGGTTAGAAGGGGGTTAGGGTTAGAAGGGGGTCAGGCTTAGGATAGTGTTAGGGATGGGAAGGGTTAGGATGGGGTTAGGGCTGGGGGTTAGGGTTTAAGGAAGGGTTAGGGTTTTGAGGGTTAGGTTAGGGTTAGGAGAAGGGTTTTCGGTTAGGGTTGAGAGGGTTATGGTTAGGAAGGGTTAGGGTTAGGAGGGTGAGGGTTGGGAGGTTTGGGATGGGGTTAGGGTTAGGAGCGTTAGGGGGTGAAGGGTTAGAAGGGTTCTGGGTTCAGGAAGGTTAGGGTTAAAAGGAAAGGTTAGGAGGGTTAGGGTAGGTTAGGGTTATGCAGCAGCAAAACAGCCCCAGACCATCACACTACCACCACCACATTTTACTGTTAGTATAATGTTCTTTTTCTGTAATGCAGCGTTACTTTTATGCCAGATGTGATGGGACACACACCTTCCAAAAAGTTGAACTTTTGTCTCATCAGACCACAGAATATTTTCCCAAAGGTCTTGGGGATCATTAAGATGTTTTCCGGCAAAATTGAAACAAGCCTTGACCGACTGTTGTTGTGGAGTCTTTCGTGACCTCTTGGATGAGTTGTCGCTGCACTATTGGGGTGGATTTTTTTTTCTCCCTTAACAGTAAAGTTTCCTTTAAAACCGCATTTTGTGTTGTCACTGACTAACATTAAAATTTGTTTGATGATGTGAAACATTTAAATGTGACAAACATAAGAAATCAGGAAGGTGGCAGACACCTTTTCACACCGCTGTATATGGCAAGTTTCCTGTACTTGTAGTACCTGGATTCATTGCATGTTTGTTGTAGTGTAAAAGAAGAAAGTGCTGCTTTAATTACGTTGTGTTTGGTAAGTGACTTTGGCGCAGCTGTACATACTCATTGTTCCAATACAATACAGAACAATGTGGCCACATTTCTGCACAGTCATCACTACTTAGATATACAGAGGCCAAAGAAGCAGCAGGAAGAAGCCTTCATTAATTTATCTCTCTGTTCCATATTTAACAAGCGCTACATGTGCTGAGGAGGCACGCGCCCAACACAAAGGTTTTGGCACAGTCATTAAACGCGCACAGGCATAGCGAGGCTAATCATTTGACCTTTACTTTCCTTCTTCCAAGCACTGGGGGAGGGGAGTATCTGCAGAGGGTAGTCCATTTGTTATTTGGCATGATTTACTGTATGATAAGACTTTTAATGCAGTGGATGCTTGCATAGTCCGACTGAGGCGGCGTAGAAATGGTGAAGAAATAGCTCGCAGTGTTTCCCCCAGTTATATGGGGGGGGCACTAATTTAAATTTTATTTAATTTTATTCTTTTTATATGGCGCCAGATCTCAACAAAAGTAATTTAAGGACACCTTTTATATCGAACAGGACTATACATTGTGCCTTATCTTATCTATTACCTTATTTACGCAGCAGCATGTCATTTTTGTCTAATTTCTGTCACCTTTACAATTTATCATCTTCTCTCTGTATCGCGTGAGGAGGAGCGATCTCATTAATTAAGTCTTGAATGTCTGTCTTGATTTTGACGCCACGGACTAATTTGGTGCCTTCTGAAATGTAACTATGGAGGAGTGTTTGCACACACGCTGCATGTGTGCACGTGTTTTGTATCAGTGTACTGATTATCAACCCGAACCCGGCGAGAGTCCGTTTCGTTTAGAGTAAGTCCCTCTGGAATGAATTAATGACGCTAACCAAGGTTCCACTGTAAACAGTATCATAATCGGTTTGGTTCATTTTGGGTACAGTAAGGGAACAAAATGCGAAACAAAACTGCTTAGTGTTTGTTTTTCATATAATTAAAATATAATTTTAAGATGTAACGTTTTCGCAATGCACATCTGTCACCTTTGCACAGTAAATAACTGACCAACAATATGTCTCGACTTCATGCATTCAGGTAAAATTACGATTTAAAAAACAACAACAAAAAAACACATCCAGCTCAAGTCCAGCATCTGTGTTTTGGTGAATGTATCAAAGAAGTGTGTTGGTGAGAAGGTTGGGGCACTTGCCTCTCTTTTACTCATTTAACCACTAGTCTATCACCTGTGTTGTACTTTTAAAATATTTTGCATTGTGCTTGTTTTTCATTTTCCCATTTCATATGTTTCATTGATAGTACAGTATGCTGATTTCCACAAACCCTATTTCAACCACATCCCTTTTCTGTGCACTCATGCAAAAATGTGCCTATCAACAATGAGCTTCTGGGAGCACATGTACATATTTCGTATATTCATTTTCTGCAGTGACATACAAAGGATATTGTCCTGATGTCACCAAGGACAAATTTAACAGCCCACTTGGATATCTGAGTGGGAGTAGCAGCGAGGGAATATAGCACATGGGTCCAAATGCAGACTGTGCGCTGCCTAATAATGAGTGGCTCTTCTTGTGTGCCATGGCCCCTCCAAAGAGGACCCTCTTATTTTGGCATCACTATTATTGCTGATATTGAATAGATATACGTCTGAAAGCAGCAAAGCAGAAATCTCATACTTGCACATGATCGTGCAATGCATTGTGGGCCGCGGGCGCCACTTTAGAGCAACAGCCGCTAGAGAGAGATACACGAAGTAACAAAATACAAGGACCGCATAAACGAGAACGGCGATGGACCGTACCAAGACAAGGGACCTCCAAATTGTATGGCTTAAAGAGAAGGCCGTCGTCATTTCAGAGGTATGGCTCAGAGGTGGCTCCATCATAGGCTGCGGTGCACACACACATGCATGCATACACACATGCGTAATCCCGAATAAGTGTCGATCACCCGGGCAGCGCATCAAGGGTGACACTCTTGTGTTTCTGCCTGTCTCATTTTACATCCAAAACACAAATGTTTGCTTCCAAAAGCAAAACGTAAGTATTCAACTGACCATAGCATGTTGGCAGCAGGGAGTCAAACATAGCACACGTATCCTCGCAAGTGCACTTCCATGACGTCACAGCGGGTGTTGTTTTTTTTTTTTTTTTTTTTAGATTAAACGGCAAGGTACATGTTCATTGGTTCTAGAACTTGATATTTAGTTTAATATATAGGTTTTTTTTTAAATTTTTGTAAATTGTGGTTGCAGCAGAATAATGTGTTTATTTTGTGTTATTTTGTTAATTGATGTTTTTTTTTAGGTAAAAGTGATGTTAAATGTTAAGTTGTCCATTCATTTGTTATTTGAAATTATTTTTGCATCATTTTCTGCATGTCAAACCTGAATTATTGTCTAAAAAATGTGTTTTGTGTTAACATTTTCCGGAGTCTGGAACGTATTCATTAGATTTACATGATTATTTTTGGGAAAATTTGCTTTGGTTAGAGTCCGTTTTGGTTTGAGTCTGACCTTCTGGAACGGATCCATGACATTAACCAAGGCACCACGGTATCTCATTAATAATAAATTCATTTATAGTCAGAATTTAACAATATATACTGTAAATAACACAATACTGTATTCACAAAATAATATAATTAATATTATATTACATACAATTGTTTGAACTAAATAAAGTCCATAGTGCAAAATAAGTAAACAAAAGCAAAAACTACTAATTGCTCTCATTCAAATCCTTTGACTTTATGCCCCCAAAGCCTCCGGTGCCCAAGGACTTATTCCCTGCAACAACAAAAAACACAGGTTTGTGAAATTAGACAGAATAGAACTAACTAACAATCTCATCACACTAGCAGGATAGTGATGCCACCCATGACACCCATGCATAACAAGTAGGGATGCACCATAATTATTGGCCCGAAATGAGGAATTATGATGTCATACGATAAATCAATTAACATTAAATCAAACGCTCCTTTACTGTGACGTGCTGCAAACGGACTGCTGTAACGTCCCCTGAGCTCACTGGTTAACAATCATGGCATCGATCGTCTGGGACTTCACATTGTTTCAGAGGAAGACATTTTGCCAAATGCTCTGCAAACATTGCGCAATGAGAGAAATAAAACAGCTCTTCAACACATCAAACCCTACCAGCCACCTGAAATGCCAGCAACGCTACGACGCCCGAGGATTGTTCCTATCGCTGCAATGAAACGATCCGAGGGCTAAAGCGATATGTGATTTCATTGTTGAAATTATGGCGCCAGACGACCGGCCCTTTGCCATTGGTGAAGATACCGGCTTCTGTCGGCTAGTAAAATCTCCTTGGAGCCACTTCTGAGTACTTATGAACCGCTGCTAAAAATGAGATATAAAAAAGTTATCAGTATTGGTTTGAAAAGAAAAATATTGTGCATTTCTAATAACAAGGCTACATTCAAGTACAGTAATCCCTCGTTTATCATGGTTAATTGGTTTCAGACTCGACTGCGATAAATGAATTTCCACAAAGTAGGATCCCTTCTTTATAAATGGAATATTTTTGTAGTTAGAGCATAGAAAGCACGATCTTCTAAATACGGATTTTAGAATTGTTAGAGCCCACAAGACATGAAATAACATTCTTATAGCCACGTTTACACTCGTATTACCCAGTATAGTAGGCACGTTAGCATTGACTGTGATGGCTGTTGTCTCATCAATGTAACATTACTGACACCTAGTGACCAGTGTGGAATACTGTTTGTGTTTAAGGGGAGACTCACGATGCGCTTCAATGACTATATTGACAAGCATAGAACACGGGCGCAGTGAACATTCAAATAGGACCTGCTGTCCAAAACACAATTCACGCCAGTCACTTGCCCTCTCCCCTAGCGATCCAATCCACATTTTTTGTTCGATCCGCTTTTTGTAAGTCTTGCCGATCCGATCCCGATCCTTTTTTTAATAATACGCTTTTATTAGAAACATGAATTTGTGGAACTGAATATAGTTATGGAAATAGCTCTTCGGAGCATTAAAAATAATGCAACCAAAGTATTGCTGAATTTACTTTTTTATTACACAGCATGACCAAAAATATTGTTTGGCTTTTGTAACAAACCTCTGTGAGTCAGGTCCCTAATCCAATAAAAGATCCAATAAAAGTCCATCCAATAAAAGATAAAATTGGAAAAAATGGGCATGCAAAGTACTTTTAGGGTCGGACTAATTATTTGATGTGGTTATAGATCAATTTGTGGTGTGTTTTAGAATATATGACATTCTTTTTAATAAACTCTCTTAGGGCCCTATGAAATCCGTTATATGTTTTCCCAAATTCCTTTTTTTCCCATTTAAATTTTTTAGAATGCAGTTTTTTTTTTACCTTTTCTACCTTTTCCAATAGGATGTCAGCTTCAGCACAAATTGCTACAAAATCTTCAACAAACTGTAATGCCCGTGCTTGTATTAGGGGAGATTTAGTCACAAATGCAGTTCCATTAGACAAATGTGACAAAGAGCATTCTTATTTTGAAGGCTGGAAGTGTGCTGTGTGTGTTGAGAGTGGCAATTACGAGATCGGTGGAAGCATAAACGTGCCTCTCGTCTTTGTTCACTCGTCAGTGGCATTGTAAAATGGTCCTTACATTAAAGGTGTGAAACACAACACAGTGAAAATATACTCATCCAGCCTGATTTGCGCGCACATACACACACACACACACACACACACACTCTGTGTTTACACATTCTGTCTTTACAGATGCACTAGCACACTCTGCTAAACTGAACTAACCTAGCGAGCTTTTATTCAAGCTCCGTAACAGGAGTTTCCAAGGTTTTTCGCCACCTTGTCGAGATGTTTAGTAGTGTTTGTGATGAGATTCCGCCTCGATTGAGAGGCCCACCTGGAAAATACTTGCCCATACGAACTTTCCCTCTTTTGACGATGACATCATTTCACTCACGTCACTTTCCGCGAGTAGATTAACAGTAGATTCCCTTTTTATTGGCCAACTGACCGATTCCGTCCGCGATTTCCATAACATGGAAATCATAGGGCCCCACTCTCTTCAATCCAATAATAATTTTTTGACGATCCCTAGTATAAACAACCAGTGGTTACAGCGGCACTTCCCGTGCTAGATTCCTGCACCATGACACAGCAGTCCAGGCACAGTAAGGGGGAATCACAGCTGTAGCTACGGAGCCGAATAGCCAACGTCCAACGTGAAACACTTCACCACGGTACACCGCGAACATGTCTGCATGGTGGTGTTGCGATTTTTGAGGCGCATTCCCGCACCTACCGTGGTGGAGTGTGTCCCAGAGTTACGAACATTGTACGGCAACCGGATCCGCCCGTTCTCGAAGCAGAAGCAGATATTATCCGATCTTCAAAATACAGATGATCGGCATCTGATCCTGATCCTGGAGATTGGATCGGGACATCGCTACTCTTCACCGTGCTAACACTCAGCTAAACACAGTCAACTCTAGCTAGCTGATGTCACACACGTCACTCCTTACAGGCTCACACAACACGTCGCAGGTATTACAGTACATACAGTATCACGTATGTTTTCTTTCATTTAGCCATCTTTATGCTTCAAAAGCGATCATTTATTAATCAGTTAATTTTTGAATGTTTGATGTCGATGTTCGAACAGCGATGTAGCGAGGGACTACTGTACATCACATGTTTACAGATACACAATTCAACATGTCCAAAAAGGAGTAGAAACAAGCAAATAGAGAGACTGTTTGCTTGTTTGGCGTTTGCCCTATTCAATAAGGTCTTGTGGTTTCAATCGACTTCCTTTTTCGAAAAATCGGTTTGGTTGAGCTACTTGCTGACATTCTTCCAGTTACGTGGACATGCGTTTTTCGGATACTGACTAAAGACTAAAACAGGAGCACAGATTGTTGTGTTTAAACTACCCTTTGTCAGACTTTGCAAAGTCATCATCTCAGCTGTTGGTCTTCACAACATCAGGGTAAAATCTCTTAGATTAGTATCAGTTTGTCTTCAGGCACTCAGCCTTTCCCAGCTACCACTAAGACGAATGTAACACTTGCGCTGGAAGCACTTAGCGAGTTGCCCGAGCTTTCAACTGATGATGGTTGTCAAGTTGTAGATAAAATAAATGCCCTTCCAGCCACCACACTGAATAAGACAAATAAGGGGAAACTGCAAAGGCCTCATCTCATATCACTCATTGTGAATTATTTCTTCTAGTCTTTCTACATAAGCTTGCATGTGTTTTTGTATGGGATGCTCCCTAATTGATTTCAAAGCATTCAATATGTCTAACTCAGGTGATTTTCCTTTTATGCCCTTTCTCCTCCGTTAATGAGCCAGAATGTTCTCTCACAAACACACCTTCCCTCCATTCTGTCTTTACAGATGACAGTAACAATGCCTACTTATGCCATAATAAATGGCTGAGTTGCACAGCCTTTGTTTACTCATTTGTGACTGTCAGGCAGCTGTTTTCTCCTACACTGTACACCCCTAACCCACTTCCTGTCTCCTCCAGCTATGGCAGCCATCTTGGATGTCAATGGTACAACAAGCAAGAACAGCTGTTACTGTTATAAGGGCTTTTTCCTTGTTGCCGCCAGACGTTTAGCACTGACAAATAGTGCTTGAGATGAATGTTGGACAATTTCTACAGAATGCCATCACTCACAAGTAGGGGGGGTAGGTTTGCTTGGCCGGTTTGATCGCACAAGAGGGTAGAAAGACTGTTTAGAGTGTTCATTATACCCACAGTGACAATATCTGTTTATTTGTTTTGGTGTAAATCAGGACAGATTATTATAACTCCTGATGATAACAACTTGCTACAGAATATTCATAGACAGGAGACCGAAATAAATTGTTGTTAAAGTGGAAGAAAGTGCACAAACATGCATAGAAAAGGCTGCAAAAATCAGCATGCTGTCTGTCTCTTAATTGATGAAGTCAATTACACCCTTTAACAGCTTCCCTCATTGGTGCACAGGAGCTCGGCAGGACGTGGATCTAAGAGCCCAGTGGGCAAATGGGAAGCTCCCAGCTGTGGGCCTAATGGGAAAACAGCAGTCGTCTGATGGGGAATTTTTCCTCATATGGTAGGGCCAATGCCCAAAACCCTTTCAGTGTTTCACTAAAACAAATCAGACTTCTTGGGAAGCACATGCCCAATCAAATGTCTTGTTTGTGTTCACATACTGTATATCCATCCACCCATTCATTTTCCATACCGCTTGTCTCATTAGGGTCACGGGTGAGCTGGAGCCTATCCCAGCTGACTTCAGGCGGGAGGCGGGGTACACCCCGGACTGGTCACCAGCCAATCACAGGGCACATACAGCGTACACACAACCATTCACACATATGGACAAATTTAGAGTCTCCAATTAACCGAACACGCATATACAGTATTTGGGATTTGGAAAGAGAAGCAAGAGCACCCGGAGAAAATCAGAGGCAGTGAGGCCATTATGCTTATCATTCGTTCAGAGTGCGGCCTTTCCCCACATATAATGCAATAGAATCTCTATTCTAATTATCCAAAAGCTTTGGTTGTAAAGAATGGACAGTTAAATATGACTTAAATATGGTTCATTGGAGGCATAGAGACCATTAAATAAGGAAATGCCAAATTACTTGCATTAAACCTCGAAAGATCGTTGCACCTGCAGTGTAAATGCAGCCTTAGCCTCCTCATGCTCGGCCAGTCGCTGGTACGTTTGGCAAGTGTGAGTTCTTCGTACTAGGGGTGGGTTATTGATTATAGAGATACAATGATGAGATCCTGAGGCCCATTGTTGTGTCATTCAGCCACAACCCTCATCAAAGACCCACGTTGCAGCAATCTGTACAAAATTCTTGGAAGCCGAAAACATCCCACTTCCTGGTTAGCCTGCATATTGACCGGTCATGTCACTCAATAAGCATGCCCTGGATCGGTGTCCAGTACTCCCTCATTTATCGCGGTTAATTGGTTGCAGACCTGACCGTGATATGACCGTGAATTTCCGCAAAGTAGGATTCCTTTTTTGTAATAAATGGAATATTTTCATAGTGAAGAGCAGAGAAGAAACCTAGTACACAGGAAGTGACCTCGGAGTTTCAGAGTTGAGTTTTAGCTTTGCGTGGGTTACGGCCACAGCAGTAGCCCGTGATTATTGTAACTGTTGCGAGATCATTCAAACCTGCAAAAAAGCCTGTTTGTGTGTCTGTAACATTACTGACACCTAGTGTAGAGTAAAAATATTCACAGTGTCTTTCAATGTGTCTTCTGAATGCCTTATATTTGTTTTTATATTTTAGTTCACTTATCACTTGTCATTTTTATGCTTGAAAATACTTAAAATTTGCTGTCATATTTATTGTATATATTTAATATATGTGTGTGTATATACAAATACACAATTTTCTCGGCAGATTATATATACAGTATATATATATATATATATATATATATATATATATAGTATATTATATCCCACTTGTTTTGGGGGGGGTGGGGGGGGGTGGTAGATCTTGTGCAGGTTCAAAGACCAAAAGAGACCAAAATGACCCCAAGAGCACAGCGACAACTCATCCAAGAGGTCACAAAAGGCCCCACAACAACATCCAAAGACCTCCAGGCCTCTTTGCCTCAGTTAAGGTCAGTGTTCATGACTCCACCGTAAGAAAGACACTGGGCAAAAACGGCCTGCATGGCAGAGTTCCAAGACCAAAACCACTGTTTAGGCTCGTCTAATTTTTGCCAGAAAACATCTTGATGATCCACAAGACCTTTGGGAAAATATTCTGTGGTCTGACGAGACAAAATTTGAAGTTTTTGGAAGGTGTGTGTCCCTTTATATCTGGCGTAAAAGTAACCCCGCATTTCAGAAACAGGACATCATACCAACAGCAAAATATGGTGGTGGTAGTGTGATGGTCTGGGGCTGTTTTGCTGCTTCAGGACCTGGAAGACTTGCTGAGATCAATGGAACCATGAATTCACCTGTCAAACAAATAATGAAGAATGTCCGGCCATCTGTTTGTGACTTCAAGATGACACCAACTTGGTTTCTGCAGCAGGACACACCAGCGAGTCCACCTCGGAATGGCTGAAGAAGAACAAAATGAAGACTTTGCAGTGGCCTAGTGAAAGTCCTGACCTGAATCCTATAGAGATGCTGTGGCATGACCTTAAAAAATGTTGGAAAATCCTTGAATGTGGCTGAATGACAACAATTCTGCAAAGATGAGTGGGCCAAAATTCCTCCACAGCGCTGTAAGAGACTCATTGCAAGTTATCACAAACGCTTGATTGCAGTTGTTGCTGCTAAGGGTGGCCCAACCAGTTATTAGGTTTAGGGGGCAATCACTTTTTCACACAGGGACATGTCGGTTTGGATTTTTTTTCTCCCTTAATTATAAAAGTTTTCATTTAAAAACTGCATTTTGTGTTCAGTTGTGTTGTCATTGACTAATATTTACATTTGTTTGATGATCTGATAAAAAGTGTGACAAACAGGACAAAAAAAAAAAAAGAAATCGGGAAGGGGGCAAACACTTTTTCAGACCACTGTACGTCCAGCACAGTTCAAATGGTCTAGTGTATGAAAGCCCTAAGCAGACAGTTCTTGATCCAGCAGTTACATGGATCCTTACTTTATTGTAGGAAGACAGAGTACCATGCCAGGGGTTCACAAAACGCACATGCTAACAAGTATCAAAGTACAAACTGAAGCTTGATTTTAAAAAGAACTCATTTTCTACTGACATTTATTTTGTCAATTGTTGTGCTGCCTCTAATGTCTTGTTTGAGGCATGGCCAAAGTGGTTTGCTTTATAGTTGACACTTAAACCCTGTGCCAGCAAGTAGTAGCTGAATTAGTTGGCTACGTTTGCCAATTCGAAAACACAGCAGTCACATCAGGATTTCCTTTGCCATAACCAACCTTGAAGCTTGATTTGTTCAGACAACACAATTGCCTACAGTACATTAGTAGCTTCACCGCTCACCTCTTAACCCATCTGTGTGGTAAATGACTGTTATATATTAATTTATGAGAACAAAAAGTAGACTCATAGTCATTGCTAAAAAGGATGTGATTGTCTTGGGTAACCTTTGAAATTCAATTGTAAATACTAATACAGTACATGCAGTACACTATGTATTTATGGCTTCAATAAAAGTGGCTACAATTGTCAATGACTGTATTCTGCTAAAACTTGATAGCAAAAAATGAACTAAAATTCTGTCATAGAGGGGAAAACATATATGTGCGTACAGTATAGCGTGTGTGTTGTTCAAAACCTAGTTGGTGCAAGACCCTTGCGCCCTCATGGAAGAAGCAGGCGCACCTCCCTACCTGACGACTCAGTTTAAGGGTTAAATCTCCCCCGTTGAGGGATGGAGACGTCTAAGTCAAGGGTGAGGGAAACGGAAAATGGCCCTGCAGCATCCAGAGTAACCGCTTTTTGGTTATACGCGACACCAGACTCTGCTTTACGACTGCTCCACCTCTTAATGTTAGTTGCTGTTGGAAAGGACCTGGGATAATTTACTTATCTGTTAGCGATCAGAGGGACCTATCTTATTGTACGATAATACCGGAACAACCTCAAAGGAATTATATTTCATCACACTGCATACACTTTTATATCACTGAAGACACTGGGCGGCAACTCTTAGATGGTTACAAGAGTAGAAAGTTTTTTGATGTAAGTGTTGTGTAGCAGTTACCATAGCAACACAACCACTCTGTCCCCTGTATTGGGGTCTGGTGGTTTTAAAAGGTTGCACTAATTTGGTTTCTTTTGTGAAAGACTTTCACAGGTCATTTTGAATTGACAAGTCGGTGTCATGGATGTCACGACATGCATTCATTTTCTACCGCTTCATCCCAGCAGACCTTAAACGGACTGGTCACCAGTCCCTGTCAGGAACATATGAATCATCATGTAATGTGTTCCACATTTGAGCAGATATGCACTGTTTGACATCATAGGTAGGTACTGTGCAACACAGGCTAGCTTATTTTTTATTTCCTCTTCGTGTGCATTTGCCCTCACAACCAAGAAAGTCTCGCTCTCCATGGTCCCCTTTTCCTATTTCTCTCTGTGATGAGGGAGTGGTGATGGCATGTGCTAGACGATGGAGACCGAGTTTCTAACCAGACCAGTTATGGGGCAGTAAGTCTACTATTGATTTGCTGTCCACATCGCTGCTTGGGACTCCTTTGTTTTCCAGAGTGCACACAGTCACACGTACATTGGCAGAGAGCTTAGATGGTGGTGACCTTTCATCACCTTTCCCTCCTGTCATTACATGAAGACCCACTAATGCGCAGGTATTTTTTCCAGTAAAGTAGTAATGACACAGTACAGAGGATTGACCGAAGTCACTGCATGGAGATGACCATTACACCTACATTTTCAGATGGAAACTTTATTCACCTCCAAGGGAACTTGTATAGAGCTTTACTATCTTCAATATACTCACGTACACAGTCCTTATTTACAAGTCATATAATGATAGTGGAATATATTGCCATGAAAACTAACAGCTCATTCACACACTGATAACACAGCACCAGGACCAACCGGCATTTTTGAAGGACATCTCGCCCTAGGGTCCTTCCACGAGGCTGCAAGGGAGCCTAGGATCAAAAAACTCCAACCCAACTCTTTCACTCGAGCCATGCCAACAGAATCCCAGTGTTTTCCACTGAATTCCACATCAAATTAGGTGTCAGTAATTGTTCAGTGAGACCACCACCAAAGCACCAAACTTTAACAACCGGCTTTTATTGCAGGTTCAAATGATCTCAGGCACAACAATAATAATAATAATAATAACATGGTTTACTGTTGCGGCCATATCCCACCACAAGTTAAAACTCAACTCCCCTACAAGGTAAACTATCTTAAATCTTATTTTCTCTGATTGTATCTACTATATTGGGTACTACAAATGTTAAATAATGTATAATAATGTTAAAATGTTTTTAAAAAAGTATTTAAAAGATTGCAAACACGTTTCCTATGCCATAATGTCATAACTACAAACATATTTCATTTATAACGAAGGAATCCCACTTTGCGGAAATTCACTTGTCGAGGTAGATTCTGGAACCAATTAGCCATGATCGTGAGGGATCACTACATTGCCAGTAGTTGTATGTGGAATTGGTGTAACAACTATGATTTGATGCTGTGTCTCTATTCTACAGTAGATGAATGAGAAAACGTATGTAGGGCAATAATGGACACAGGACACAATGACTGGATTGATTACAATATCGGGGTATCAACCTTGCTGATAACTTTAATATACAACGTCGTGGTCAGATCAAGAAGACAGCAGAGATGCGACAAAGTGTTTGTTCTTCACATGCAGCTGGTATGAACACTCAACAGAACAGGTGGCTGACAACTTGACGTATGGCCAACTGTTACTGGAAATATAAGACCCATATAAATCTATTGACCATCTATGTAGGTGTGACCTCGAGAGGCAACATCACGCACCAAACGTGGCACTTATGTCCATACTATGTCACAACTAATTCATGATGTCAAAAACACAGAATTCCATGAAAGTATTTGTTTGTTGGGAATGTTTGAACTGGTGCCCTGTGATTGATTGACGACCAGTCTAGGTTGTACTCTGCCCTTTTACACAGTTGTAGCTGGAATAGGCTCCAGTTCACCAATGACCTAGAACTGTAGAAAATGAATGAATGTTTTGATAGCAAGCAATATCTGCGAGCCTCCACATTCTCATATTTTGTGTCATTCATCTTTTCAAACTGCCGGGCCTCAGTACAGGGGACAGCGTGGTTGCATATGTGTTGCCATGGTAACTGCGGCGCAACGCATTTATCAATATACACATGCTAGAACATCAGCTAAAAGCTCAACCAAACCAATGTTTGGAAACAAAACCAAGACAGTTTAATCCACAAGCACTTCAATTGTTAAATGTCGAACACAAGCAAGCAGTCCAAGATCAGCAAATGTCATCAGTGTACATACAGAGAAAATTATATTAAGCCCTGGTTGTAAGAGGTTAAAGTATAAAGTGTCTTGATTTCTGAGCAGTCCTTGGCACTATAGAGAACACTTGGAGTGATATGGTTCAAGTAGTACAGTGGTTGTGGTGATAGTCGTTTCAATCTTCAAAATCTAAACACGTCCAGGGTCAGCCCTTATTGCTTCCACAGTGGGTAAACAATTATGATGAAGTATGACAAGCAACTGGTGGTTCAGTATCTTCCTCAAGGTCTGAGGAGGGACCATCAGTCCGACCAGCAGTTTTTTAATTGCTAGACAGCATCTTCGCCTAGCCTTTTTTGGGCTTTTATATGATGCCATCACAGGCAGGTATCGGTCATGGAAAAGAGTCAAGTTAGGTCAAATTTTATTTAGTGCCCATTCACAGGATACTTCAGTTGAAGGCAAAGCAGGTCAAGAACCATGCTTTTTATACTTGTACATAAAAACAATCCAACCTCAACCACATGAGCAAACACAATAGTGACAAAGAAAGCCTCTCAGGAAGAAACCTCAAAGCGAGACTGGGCTGGGGTGGCCATTTGCCTCAACCAGTTGAGTTGACGTAGAGAGAATAGAATAAAGGAAAGAGAGGAACAGGGTTCTGGCTGCTCAGTACAACAACATACGTAGCGTGCAACTGAAAGTGTCTTTGCTAATGACCAGATGAAAATGAACGGAACATATTGCCTCATACTTAACTCCCTGCTCTCACTCTCTCCCTTTTGAGTCTGTCAGGGGTTTAGAAAGTTTGAGTAGTTTCTTTAGTTTGCTTCTACAGAGCTTAACTTTTCTTAATACAGTTAGAAATGCCACAGACTAATTGAAACATTACCTGTACAATTAATCAACGTTTTCCGATGGCGACGATTGAAGGAATTAATCTTGGCATTATTTCCTATGGAAATATGTATATACAACATCATGGAAGTCGATCAGTGTCTGGCTTTCCGACTTTGAAGGTCATATGTTGATAATATGTTGATGTTAAAGCACTGCTGGTTCTGAGGGATCTTGGGGAATCTACCTTTGCCAGTGTTGTCTTTGCCGATTTGTGATAATGTCGGTTTAAGCTCTCATCCGTTCCACTTTGTGACTTAAGTGAATAAGGTTTTCTGTACCTTGCAACACATGCATGTAGCAAGTATTGAACACCCGCTCACTACACCTACAGTGCCTGAAAATGTATGACATTATGGAGTTACGCTACCCTATGACACTTCAACAGCTTCCACTCTTCTGTTAAGACTTTCTTCTGGATTTTGTTGTGTTCAACCCAAAGGTATTTGATGCCAAGAGTTGTATGTGGGCCATTTGAATTCTTTAAGTCTCCCCCAAGAAGACACATGTATATACAAGTACACTGTGTGGTCTTGACACACAGTACATGTTCACATACTGAGGACAGACAGCGGACAACAGAGTAACCAAGCAATACAGTAGCATTAATGAATTATAGATTTGTTTTCTTTTCATTTGGAGCGGCATAATAACAATCAATGCTGTATTCTCTGAATGCCAGCCAGAACCTAATTTGAGCTAATTACCAGCTGCTGCCGTGTGTGATATGATGTCTTCTGTCTGCAAGCCATTTCCAGTAATTACACATATATCATGTCATCCAGTGAATCATTATTGCGTAAAGGATACCCCGGTGGCCCTTTTTCTATTGGACGGAGGAGAGGAATGGGCCACATCCACCTGGTCAAGTGTGTCCAGGCCAATCCTCTGCATCCAGACCAGCTCAGAGCAGTACAGGCTAAGCTTCAGATTGGCACTGTCTGCCAAGCCTCGAAGGGAAAAGTGATCAAGGGGCTGTGAACCATGCAGGCCCACACCAATACTGTATATCTTGTGTCTGACAAACAGTGGGAATGGAGAAGATGGTCCATTGTAACACCGCGGCGCTGATTGTGCGTGATAAATTCTGACTGGCTTAGACGGGTACTTTAGTTTTGTATGTTTAGTTATAGCATCCTCAAAGCAAAACATTTAAAAGCGAAAGCGAAGTTTATGCATTTGTTATAAATAAAAGTAGTGCAAGTGAGCGATTTCCGGTTAATATTTCCATGTAGTGGCAAGCTAAAAGGATGCTAACAAAGACATTTTGTCATTAAAAATACATTAACAACACAGTTGGACTCACTCAGTGTATTAATAACACGACGAGATGTACGTCATAGTGTATGCTAACCGGAAAATGTACACAAAGAGGCAAAATTCTGGCATACATTTTTGATGTTAACTGGACCAAACACCAACCGAGGTTCCACTGTATGACAATGAAATATTTTCACAAGAACATGAACAGAGCAACTTGAGGCATCGTAAGCAAAGTCCATCATGCATACAAGTCTATTTCTATAACACGAAATGAGAAAAGGGGGTATCGGAGTGGTATCACTATCACCAGACTTATTGTACAACTTTGCAGTCTCAGTGTCGGTTTGGGGATCCACATCAATAATATCAATACCGAAGGCATTATCAATATTTCATCAATACTGGTGTGATGAGATTGACATTTTTCGGTTCTAAGTTTGTTTTCATAAATATCTGTTTCCTTCTTGTGTTGATACTATTGCAGTGACAGTGTTATATACAGTGGAACTTAGGTCATTAATTTGTTCCAGGTCAGACAAATCCATTTTTTCCCATAAGAAAACATCGCGGTTCACCTTTCCCAGATTCGCTGTTTAGCGGATTTGTTTAAGTGCAATTTTGCTTTTTTTTAACAGCCTGTGTTCTGCATCCTTGTGGTGTATTACAGTGATCTATCACTTGTATCTGCTGTATCTGTTGTTGTCTGTTATTGTATTTACTACTTCTACCAGTAGAGGGTGTTGTTTACTCATTTGAGAGTTAAAGACGTGTGTGGCTCCACCTAGTCAGTTTGTGTTTACGTGCCTGTAACAGCATATTAGGAACGCACAGTAGAAAATAGCCAGCTAAATATAGAGCCACGACAGTCCTGATTGGGTAAGGGAGAACCCGCCCATTGTGTGCTGGGTCTTGATTGGCTGTAGACCATTGTCAATCAATCGCCTTTGCCCTTCCCTGTTGAGGTCAATGATTGCTAACAAACTTGCTGTTTGCTGTGTGAGCTGTGTGCTAGCCGCCAATAAACAATAGAAGCTAACCGCCTAAATGAGTCTTTGGTTCAAGGAGTAGTAGTTGTTCACAAATAAGGCAAGGCAAATTTTATTTATAGAGTACAATTCATACACCATGTAATTCAAAGTGTTTGAATTGAGTGATCGTTCCAGATTTTGGCAACAATAAACTGAAACGCAGCCTCACCATGTTTAGTCCTGACTTTAGGCACCCACAATAAACCACTCTCTGAGCTTCCCAGAGCTTGAAATGGTTTATGTGGCTCTCACATGTCAGAGATGTACCTTGGTGCAAGGCCGCTAAAAGACTTGTACACAAGCAGAGCTGTTTTAAAGTCTATTCTCTGACAGGAAGCCAGTGCAGAGACCTGAGTACTGGACTAATATGTTCATATTTTCTGGTTTTAGTCAGGACATGTGCAACAGCATTCTGGATGTACTGCAGCTGTTTTACTGCTCGTTTAGAGAGCCCGGTGAGAAGGCCGTTACAGTAGTCTAGCCTACTGGAGACAAAAGCATGGATTGGCATGGAGAGCAGGTGAACGTGAAGGTACAATCTGGCGTCGAAGGGAAGTCTCAGTCATGCTTAAAAAGCCAGTGAAGATAATTGGCGACAGGTGTGCACAGCGAAGCATCCTGGTAAATCCCAGGATTACAGCCATACCTCTTGTCCTGGTTGATATGCCGGTGCCGGCCTCCTATGGTGGTCTGCCAGCTGTCGATTGCGCTCTACTGTGCGAGAATCGGCGACACGGGTCTCCCGTCTACCCGTCGAGCTCGCCGAAGGTGAACTTGAACAGAGGGCACCGCCACTGTGGCTTCCTGCGCGGGAAACAATGGAGGTTGGTAGCTGTATGCAAGGACACATACCTGTGGCCAAGTAGATAACCGAATTGTGGGCGTATTCCACCCAGGAAAGGTGGGTGGACCATGACGAAGGGTGCCTGTGGCAGACACAGCGCAGTGCCGCTTCCGGGTCCTTGTTGGCCAGCTCTGTCTGGCCATTGGTCTGAGGGTGGTAACCTGATGACAGGCTGACTGCCGCTCCCAACGCCTTTCAGAAAGTCTTCCATACACAAGACACGAACTGGGGACCTCTGTCAGAAACCAAGTCCATAGATAACCCATGTAAGCTGAACACGTGTTTCACCAGAAGTCGGGCTGTTTCCAGGGCAGCTTAGGTAGAGCAATAAAGTGGACCATTTTGGAATACCGGTCCACAACATTAAGGATGACCGTGTTGCCCCTGGAAGGCGGCAACGAAGTCCAATGCTATGTGAGACCACGGACGAGATAGAATGGGCAGCAGCTGTAACAGGCCAGCGGGTGGGCGCTGTGACGACTCGTTTCTGGTACAGACTGAAACGAAGTCCTTGACGTCAAAGGACACCGAAGGCCACCAGAACCTTTGTGTGACTGCGAAGAGGGTGCGCCTCATCCTAGGGTGACAGGTGACTTTGGAGGTGTGTCCCTACCGAAACACTTCTGATCTAAGGTCTGCTGGCACGAACAGTCTATCAGGAGGACGTCCGCTCCCTCTGTGGCTTCTGAAACCCTCCTTTCCACCTCCCACTGGAGCACCGCCAGCACCCAGGCCACAGGTACAACAGTATCTGGAGAGGTGTCCCCTTCCAAGGGACCAAACACTCGAGAGAGGGCGTCAGGCTTCACGTTGCGTGATCCAGGTCTGTAAGTAATGGAGAAATTTAATCTGGTCAGGAAAAGGGACCAACGTGCCTGGCGCGAGTTCAGTCTTTGAGCCGTTCTGATATAGGCAAGGTTCTTATGGTCAGTGACTACCACAAAAGGGAGGGCTGTGCCCTCCAACCAGTGCCTCCACTCCTGCAGCACCAAAACGAAACCTCTCTATTGCCCACATCATAGTTACCCTCAGCCTTAGACAGGCGACGCGAGGAGAATGCACAATGGGTGGAGCCTCTGGTCGACCAGGGACCGCTGGGATAGGACGGCTCCCACTCCTGTATCTGACGCGTTGATCTCGACAAGAAATTCTAAATCCGCCTCTGCCTGCGGGGTCCACACAAAAGGTACCTTAGGTGATGTCGGCCTCGTCAGAGGTTAAAGCATATATAGAAATTTGCAAACCCCAGGAACCTCTGCAGATGCTTTCTTGATGTCGGAGAAGGCCAATCAACCACCGCCTGGATCTTAGCTCGTAACTGGCCTTCTCCACTATTTACCCCAAGAACGATACCAATGCTGAGTGGAATTCACACTTTTCAGCCCTTACAAAAAGTCGGTTCTCCAACAGCTGTTGGAGTACGAGGCGGATGTGGCGGACATGCTCCTTGAGGTCTCAGGAAAAGAATAAAATATCATCAAGATAAATGAATCAAAACTGATTAATCACGTCCCGAAGGACTTCATTGATGAGGTTGAAAAAACGCGCGAGCATTGGTGGGGCCAAGGGCATCACCAAATACTCGAAGTGACCGAGTTGGGTATTAAACGTGGTCTTCCACTCGTCCCCCTCCCTATTCTGCCCCAGGTGGTAAGCATTACGAAGGTCTAACTTTGTAAATATTCGCGCAGAGTGGAGTGAAGAAAAGGCTTCGTCCATGAGCGGTAAAGCATAGCGGTTCCGAACAGTAATCTCATTAAGCCCTCGGTAGTCGATGCCAAAACCCGGAAGTCCACTGAAAATGCCACTACTGACCGTCCCTACTGCTTGATATCAAGCAGGCGGCTCCCTGCCTCCCTGCCATGTACTGGATGATCAAACACTTTCATTATGTCAAAAAAACGGTAGGGAGGAATGAGAGGCTGGCGTAGCCTTGCTTGCGGCTAAAGCCAAGGCTGCTGCTTTGTCCATAAGGAGGCTCATAATGAAAGCTATTTTGGACAGATCTGAATTATAGGTGCTAGGCTGCTGATCAAAAACTAGCAAACAAAAATGGTTCGCAGCAACCTGTTTTCCCAGAAAAAACAAGGGGGGGGGTGAGGAATGTTAGGCTCACAATGCGAGACGGGAGCAGTGACGAATGCCGTGGCATTACTTGAGGCAAGAGCACTGCTATACGGAGCGACCCCCTCTGGCAGCAAATATGCGCAAGCACTCTCTAATCGTTGATCCAATGCACCAATGTTAGCAGTCAAAGCAAAGCACTAATAGCTTCCATAATATCACGCAGGGACTTCTCCTGGCTACCTACTAACTGTCCCTGGTGAGAAAGAGCTGAACGGAATTGCTCCGCCTCCGCGGGATCCATTTTATGGCCAGATTGTTCTCTCAGGTCTGGCTAAGGCCAGTGTTAGGGTCTCAAAATGCAGAGAATTGCTTGTAACAAAAAATCCTTTCATACAAAAAGTGTCTTCTTCCAGAGGTAAAGAGCATAAAAAACATAAGAGACGTACTAGGTACAACAAGGTAACAAAAAAATAAAACTACGAGAACAAAAGGCGCTTGCAGAAAAAGGTGCAATGCAAAAAGGTACAAAGACAAATTGTGAGGCGCTGCTGAGTAAGCCAAGCAGGATAAAGAACAATAGAACTTAGTCGTAGCAGGCAATGCTTGGCAATGAGTACGAGGAATTAAGGCAAAAGCGAAAAGGCAGAAAATAATGAGCACAAGTAACACCATGAAGCCGGGTTGAGCACAGAGCAGGTGAACGTGAAGGTACAATCCGGCGTTGAAGGGAAGTCTCAGGCATGCTTAAAAAGCCAGTGGAGATGATTGGCAACAGGTGTGCACAGCTCTGCCCCTGCCGGATCAGCGGTGCACTGCAACAGACGGCAGACAGGTGGCAGCAAAACAACACCACAGCACATGACAGGTAGGACACTCCGTATTAGCTCCGTATTAGTTGGCCCTAAGGAACCTTGTACAGATTGAACAATAGGGGTCCCAGGATTGACCCTGGGGAACCCCACAGGTCACAATAAGGTTGAGAAGAAAATTGCTGGCCTATAATTTTTGTCCTGTGTTTTATTCTGATTATAATCCAGATTATGATCCGGAAATTTAAAAAAAGTAAAATCATTCAATGATCTAGAAACGCAACCACAATTATTAGTTTGATTTTTACTAAATAAACGTGTATATATTGAGAAATATAAACAGATACGTCCATTTGAAATAGAAGTTTATTTGTGGGAAAAGGCATGAGCTCAATTTTGTGCTCTTTGTTTATACATCTGTCCCTTGAGGCCCAACATTAAAACAAATCAATATTGAACACATCCACTCTTTTAATAAGAGGCACCCCATATACACACACACTTTTAAGTAAAAAACAAAACAAAACAAAAAAACACAAATGTGGAAACATGCATGCTGCCGAGGAGAGCAATAATCTGCAAGGTCAAGGGAGCTGTAGCTGAAGTAGTTGGTGATACATACTGTACATGTAGTCTGTCTAATGCTTGCTCCAGGGAAATCATTAAATCCATAACACCAGGATGTATGTGCATCAGTGGATTCACTGAGTGTGTAGTGTACGTAGCTGCATGTGTGCGTGTGTACGTTAGTGTATTCAATGCACAGTGCAGAGGGACCAAGGGGCCAAGACTAGTCATTTCATGCATGAAATGTTCATCCCATTGGTCTTAAAGAGAGAGAAAATCAACCTTGGAAGGATGCGCAGACAGAGGAACAATGGAGAGGCAAGCACACAGGAGCATCGACAAAAGCAGAGTAATGTATGACAAATGGGCTTCATTTTACATTCCAGGTTGGAATTCTCTCTTGGCTTTGAAAAATAGACTGTTGCTAAAAAACAGCAATTATGAACACATTTTAAAGTTGATCCAGTAGGTTCCTATTCATTCATTACATCCAATGCCGACCAATTAGATCAATAGTAAACCAAGCGTGTACCACCAAATAGTGAAGTAGCTGGTGGAATTAAAAACAAACAAACAAAAACTATGTATTAACCCCTTAAAAGGTTATCGCAACAGGATATTTTTTTTAAACACATACTGGGGACATATAGATTACCTCCTTACCTCCTTACCTGCCCACATGTACGTACAAAATGTTATCCAGGGAACTTGAAAAATTGAATTTCAAACTTGGTGATTTTCATCAACTTGATGTGTACGAGGAGCGATTCCATTTGCAAATGACGGATCACATCGACGTAACAGACACTCAGGGCTCCGAAGTAGTGATCATAGTAAGGATAGTTTGACGATGAAGAAGAAATGTTTCTGGCTGATAAAGCAACAGAAATTGGCCCTTTTGGGGGCAGGGAGTCATGTATGCAGCCGTATCAATTTGAACCAGAGGTAGGGGACATGGGCGAGGATAAAGAGGACAGGAGACGTGACCGTCTGCGTAACACAAATAGGGTAATTGTTATTATCATCATTATTAATAATAAACCACTCTGTTGCCTAGTGGTTAGCATGTTTACCACACAGTCAGGAGACTAATTGGCGACTCTTATTTGTCCATAAGTATGAACGTGAGTGTGAATGGTTTGTCTATATGTGCCCTGTGATTGGCTGGGGACCAGTCCAGGGTGTACCCAGTCACCTGGCCAAAGCCAACTGGGATAGGCCCAAGCATGCCCCCATGGATACCTTAATAACGATTAAGCGGCATAGAAAATTGATGAATGGATGGATGGAGTGCCGCACGGTGGTCTAGTGGTTAGCACGGTGGCCAACACAGTAACAGCCTGGAGATCGGGAAGACCTGGGTTCGATTCTCCCTTGGGCATTTCTGTGTGGAGTTTGCATGTTCTCCCCGTGTGCACGTGTTTTCTCCGGGTACTCCGGCTTCCTCCCACCTTCCAAAAACATGCATGTTAGGTTAATTGGTGACTCTAAAATGTCCATAGGTATGAATGTGAGTGTGAATGGTTGTTTGTCTATATGTGCCCTGCCATTGGCTGGCGACCAGTCCAGGGTGTACCCTGCCTGTCGGCCGAAGTCAGCTGGGATAGGCTCCAGCATGCCCCCGCGGCCCTAATGAGGAGAAGCGGTCTAGAAAATGGATGGATAATAATACATTCATTACAGAAAAACAAAACATACACAACTACCACTACTACTAATGTTCTGGTGGTCTGTCAAGCTGAGACGGGCAAAGTGGCCAGTTTTTTTTTGTCGGACGTACAAGTTAGAGGGATATTTTATACTCGACACAGCTGAAGGCTTCAGTCTTGCCTTGTAAACCCAGCTCTCCAGCAACACTACAAAGAATTCATCATTGAAATGTGCAGAGCATAACGACGACAACTTCGATGGCCCTTTCCACTCTCGCGTGTTCCTGACGAACTTTGTCCAGCTCTTCACAACTTTTTTGTTCCTTCCTTGCAGGAAGTCTTACTGATGTGACATCACAGCTCAAGGGGCTTTAAAGTTTATTATCTTGAAAATGTACTTACTTGTACATCTATGAAATGTATATGTATTCTTTGCAAAAAAAAGTGTGCCATTTCTTCACTATTCGTGTTACCCCTGCAACCACGCTGCCCCCTGTACTGGGGTTTGGCGACTTTAAAAGGTTCAAATCTCAGCACGGAAAATACAGTTTGTTCAATTCCCATGTTAAACTTGTACCCATGGGTAACTTGTAACTTTGCCCATTTTCTGAAACACTTCCACTGCATCAATGGATGACAAAGAGAAACAACGTGCTGTACAGTCATCCCTCGTTTATGGTGCTTAATTGGTTCTAGACCCGGCCGCCATAAATGAATTTATAGGATATAGGATTTGTTGATAAATGGAATATTTTCGTAGTTAGACCATAGAAAACCTGTTTATGACTTTCTAAATACAGTTTTTAACATTATAAGAGCCCTGCAGACTTGAAATAACATGCCAACGTATAGTCGCCTTTACGCTCCTGTTATTCATCTTTTACACCACATTGCACATATGCTGCAGGGACTCGAGACGGCCATGAACAAGCAAGCTAAGAAGTTAGCCCCAAATTTTTTTTTAAGAAGCCAAAAACCTACCACGTCCACACAGAATGGGAGAACCTATTGTGTCAGACATGTTATGGCTGACTTCAGGACCTCATGCAGTGTTAAGGTAATGTAATGGAAGGTAATGTTTCATCAATGCTTTGTGTATATAGTGACTACTACATAGCACTTGTATTTCAATGGGTTTTTGGCCAATAATAGACCATAGTCTCAAATGAAACGGCAACCATTTACATACAGAAAAACATTTCATGCCTATAAATAATGAATGAAAGGGATAAATGAACATTTAAGGTTACTTTTACCTTCATTGAGGACGTATTAGTAAGAAAACCCAACAAAAAACCCCCAATGTGGCAGCGACATCAACACGGACACTCCCTTGGTGTTTGTTACTTCTTTAATTCAATAGTCTGCTTTTCTGTTGATGGTAAAATAACAAAAACTGGAGTCAAAGAAAGTTGCAAGTGCCATTTTTTTGATAAAGAAGTTGAGAAACACTGAATTCAAGAAATAAGCCATCAAAAAACACGAAAGGTGGTGTCTGTGTTGATCTCGCTGCCACATCGGGTCTTTGTTGCACGTCTTCAATGAAGGTAAAAGTAACCATAAATGTTCATTTATCCCTTTCATTCGTCATTTATATACATTTAGAATTGTTTTTGCATGCAAAACTATAATTGTAAAACTACAAAAATGTGTTTTGAGACTTGTTAGTCGGCCAAGAACTAGTCAACCGCTGATGATATCGCTGATGCGCTGACTTCCAGTTCCTGTTTCCATGTATTATTAGCAAGCTGCTAAAAAGGACGTTTTGTGATCAAATTTAACACAGTTGCACTCATGCAGTGTATCCATAACATAAGATGTGCAGCCTATTGTACGGTAACCGAAAAATGCACACAAACAAGAGGCAAAACGTGGCGTCAATTTTTGACATCACTTGTCATGAGGCGTGCGCTGAGAGAAGTTTTACTGTATATCGTTACCGCATATTGCAATGTATATTGCAATATGGATTTCAAGCCATATGGCATCCCTAATTGGTTGATTTCAAAATAGTAATTTTTGTCTATGAAACAATGCAAACTGAATTCATTAGTTCCAGGCTCAAATTGTACAGATGTGTTTTATGAAATATTTTATCATTCTTAAAGAGTGTGCAAATATACCACTGAATAATACAACTAAAATAAAGTAAGACAGAAACATATGTCACTGCTTGGCCACCATATAGCTCCTATAGGCTTGGCTAGGTTGTTTGATTTGTGCATGTGTACATTCTGACTCATTCAGAGGATTTTCTCTGTTGCAGAGCACAAAGTCGTAAATCTGCATGTATAATTGAACATATTTACACTAATCTAATTGTTTTACAGTTTGAAGGCTTTGTAGTGCTTAGTCCCTAGAATAAACAGGCAACACATGAACAAGCCGGAACAAATTCTAGCAGCCTCTCCCCATCGCTCACTACCCCAGCGGGATTCTTCACAAAGCAGCTGTTGACTGAGGTGAGGTGATTCCAGGCGTGGAAGAATAGCATATTTCGCAATTTCATGTAAGAACAGGCTTTGAACCACTGCACTGTCATTCAATTTGGGGTTTAATAACGATTTTAGTTTGGGCCCTAACACCAACAGATGAGTGCTAAGTCTCTTGTACAGAGGCACTAGTGAGCTTGTCCTAAAGCTTGTCACTTCAACAGCAAACAGTTAATTAAAATACCCAGACGGTGTGTGGAGTCTTGCCAGAGGTTTTTCGGTGATCATACACTCCTGATCAAACTGTTAAAACCGACTGGAAAACTGCAAGAATTGACATTTTGCACTGTTGGATCTTAAGGAGGTTTTAGGTAGAGCTTCAAAATGCAAAAAGAAAAGATGAACGAATGAGACACATCCATTTTGGAGTAAGCAATTTATTGCAAACAATCATTAAAAGTGAAACAGGATGTTCATCATCTGATCAAAAGTTAAACCACAAGCAAAAATGCTTTTGCTTTGAACGCAGTCAAATTGTTCAGCGGCATAAGCAAGGCCAGCACCATTGCTGCTGACTTCGGACGCAGTAAGAAAGTCATTGTAAACTTCTAACAAGATCCTGAGGGTTATGGAACAAAAAAGTCAAGCGGTAAAGCCAAAAAAAAAGTCATCGGTCATGAGCCAGAAGATCCGACTGGCTGTCCGTCAAGACATGGGACCATCCTCGGCTCAAATGAAGGTTGTTGCTGGTGCCGAGTCCAGTCCAGTAACCATCAGACGACATCTGCGAGAGAAGGCTTTGAAGAAAAAATGTCTTCAAAGGCTTTGTCTTCTTCACCACCACAAAATTGACAGTTTGGAATTTGCATGAGCGCACCAAACATGGGACATTCAACAGTGGCAAGACATTGACGGTCCTGATGGCTTCCAACGTTGCTGGCATGACAAGAAGATCCCACCTGAGATGTTTTCCACACGGCAAAGAGGGCGGTGTGGCATCATGATCTGGGGTGCTTTTTCCATTAAATGGAACAATGGCACATCAGGTTGTGCAGGGGCGTCAAACAGCAGCTAGCTATGCAGAGATGTTGCAGGGGGCTTCCCTCATGACTGAAGGCCCTCGTCTGTGTGGTACAACAGGACATTGATGCAGTTTGCAATGCCTGCCTGACAAAGGACATTGACTTTTGGTTCATTGAGATTTACAAAATATTTCTTGTCATACGAAAGTAATGAAAATGGAAATAGTTCGGGATCTAATGGTACAAGTATTTGGAATTGGATTTTTCAGGACTCAACATTTGGTACAAAGGCCTACCGATTTCCCACACATTACACAATGAGTGTTTTTTCTGCAGTAACTTCAGTAATTGGAAAACAGCACATGGGAGGGGCAATGCATTTAAAATACAATACAAGCTAAGGAGATGGCAGAAGAATTGAAATATTAAGACTGGTAAGAGAGGAAATGCAGAGGAAAGAAAAGCCACAAAAAAAATAAAGCAAGATAGCAAGGAGGAAAGATGCACAAATTTAACAGCTAAAGAGCCAGGTAAGCTGGAGGCCCGAAGCTAAACAGTAAGGAAAGTGAGTCAAGATCAGGAGGAGATTGTAGTGATGCTAAGTCTTTTTTTGAGGAAATTCTTCACAATTTGTCTTCTGCTGGGTGGAAGCAACGGCATCCCACTTAACTGTTATTGGCTCTTGATGGCCTCCGGCCAGTTGAAGAGGATTCTTTCTCAAGCAGAAGAACATTAGATCTGCACCCTCAAAATTCGGTCTGCAGTGTGCATATCACTGGCACATAGTGTAGCTTATTTCTCAGCTCACTTCAAATGTTTGGTAGACCCATGCAGTGTTTCTCCAAGGTTTACAACTTTCGTTTGACTGAGACATAAACACGCGCACGCACATGCACATGCTCAGGACATCAGTCATGGCCAAAAGTTTTGAGAATGACACAAATATTAATTTTCACAAAGTCTGCTGCGTCAGTTTTTATAATGGCTATTTGCATATACTCCAGAATGCTATCAAGAGTGATAAGATGCTGGCAATTCAAGTCCCTCTTTGTCATTAAAATGAACTACTGCATTTTCGACTGCATTTATACCACAAAAGGAGCAGCTGACATGTTAGTGATTCTTTGGTTGACATAGGTGAGAGTCTTGACAAGGACAAAGGCTAAAGATGACTGTCATTCTGATTGAGTGGGGGTTGAAATCTTTGTTTTTCCTCTGTTAACTATGGTAACCAGCAAGGAAACATGTGCAGTCATTGCTTAGCACAAAAAGGGCTTCACAGGCAAGGAATTGCTGCTAGTAGGATGGCACCTAAACCAAACATTCATCAGATCAGTAAGAATTTCAAGGAGAGAGGTTCAATTGTTGTGAAGAAGGTTTCAGGACACGCAAGAAAGTCCAGCAAGCATCTGGACTGTCTCCGCAAGTTCATTTAGTTGCGGGATCGGGGCACCACCAGTGCAGCGCTTTCCCAGGAATGGTGGCAGGTGGGCGTGAGTGCATCTGCACGCACAGTGAGGTGAAGTCTTTCGGAAGGTGGCCCGGTGTCAAGAAGGGCACATAGAAGCCACTTTTGCAAAAGATACAGGTATTGGACTCCTGAAGACTGGGGTGAAAGCATTTTCTCTTATGAATCCCCTTTCCGATTGTTTGGGGCATCTAGAAAAAAAAAATCTTGCTCAGAGCGCTACCATCAGTCCTGTGTCATGCCAACAGTAAAGCATCCTGAAATCATTCATGTGTGGGGTTGCTACTCAACCAAGGGAGTGGGCTCACTCACAATTTTGCCTATGAACACAGCCGTGAATAAAGAATGGTACCAAAACAGCCTTCAAAAGCAACTTCTCCCAACCATCCAAGAACAGTTTAGTGACGAACAATGCCTTTTCCAAAGGCAAAAGGGATAACTAAGTGGGGAACAACACAGTAACATCTGACAAAAACATCAAAGAACACTGAAGCAGCAAACTTTATGAAAACCAATACTTGTGTCATTCTGAAAACTTTTGGCCACGACTGCAGTGCACCCGTGTGTTTTGTGTGGGTTGGAGGGATTGGGCTGACAAACACCGAGACAAACATGCCTGCACGGAACAGTTCACTGATTTCTCATAATTTAAAGCAATAAAAAGACAATGGTCCTGCAGTTGCAAACATGGGGTGCATCTGCTAGGCAACTCTTACGCCTATCATTTAAGCTAAGACTTTTCCTTTTTTTTTGTTTGTTAGTTTGTTACTTGTTACTTAAAAATATACTCTTTGCAGTTTACCCTTTTAAAATTGCAGGAACCCGGTACTGGGGGGCTGCTGGATTGTCTATGTCATGACATATGATATCAGCTAAGCTAAACATAAATGATTTATGAAACCGGACAATGCAAACCACAAGCACTTAAATGGGCAAATGTGGAGAAGAAGACATTTTAGTCCGAGACCAGATTATGTTGTGAATAATTTCGGAAAACAGATCCCTAATACTGTACGACAAACTAAAGCTTAAAACTTAGCCCGTCCAACGGTACAAGTATCATTCCTCGATCGCTAAAAATGTAGCATAGACTCATTTTCCTGTCTACAGTAACCATCAAAGTCCCCCATTCACTTTGATACCAAGATCATCCATGTAAACCTTGTGTATGCACAAAAACAACAAGAGGTATGTTTTCATAGTATGTGGTATTACCACCACTACCACCACTAGTGTTCAATTTACTGAATGAAGATTTAGTTCATTCTCTCTGACAATCACATGCAGGAGCTGTTCTCGAGTTACTTGCGTTTTGTAGTATGACAGGTGTTATTTGACTGAATCGGTTATTTATTTTTATATAAAACAATTTTCAGAGTAAATGCATTATACGAGTAATGCTCATAAACTGTATGCTTCCATCTTTCAATAACCAAGTCCTTCAATAACCAATTACTTGTTTTTTTTTTTTTTTCCCCAGCGCAGCTCATATTAAATAAACATTCTGCATAGAGAGCACCACTGATGTGTATGCCAATTAAGAGCTGTTTTATTAGGCTGCTGTTCCCAGCGTCCTGTGTGGGTGTGTGCTTCTTCCAGAGGGAAGGTTTGTGAGCGTAATAGAATCATATTACATCATCCACATGGCTTGTCACGACCCTTTTGTGATTCAGAGCTAATCCACAAGGATGTTAGACAATGATTTAATTGTGTATTGATAAGTTACACTGGTGCAGAAAAACAAATAGCATATTTTTAGTCTAAAATAGACAGGAAATTTACTGGAGTATAGGTCTACTAGTAATTGGGTTCATTGTTATTTCTATTTATTGTGTGGCATTTATTGTGTGGATGCCAAAGAACAAAATACTTTCAAATTCCTAAAAAAAACCCTAAAAAAATACAAAATATAGAAATGGTTTGCGCTGGAAAGTAACAACTAGCCCACAAAAGACGTATGACAATCAGACTTCACAGGAAAGTGGGAACTAAATACACAGACTCATTGGACAACACCATAGGAAGGAAAGGGTCAGGGCAAGACGCAGGTGCAAACACAACTGAGCACATGAGGAACAACGCATCCATCTTCTACGACGTTTATCCTCACTAGGATGCTAACCACTAGGCCACCGTGCAGCCCGAGCAAAACACAGCAAAAACACGGTAACGTGACCAAAAAATACCCAACCATTCTAACATGAACCTTTTCAGATCATTTAGAAAATCTGTACTACCAATACTGCATACCCCATAAATTAGCGCGTTGTACTCACTCACTCATATGTCTTTAGCCTTGTAGACATGACATAACACCGCTACAGTCACCTTTATACTCTATACACTATTATTCTTTCTTTACACCAAATTGCTTCTGTGCAGGCCAAAGGATCACTGCAGGGACACAAGAGAGATGCCAGAAGCTTACCACTTCCACACAGAATGGGAGGCGAACTCTACTACACTACATGCAGTGTCAATGTAATATAATGTCTCATCAATGTTTTTTGTCATTACTGACGCCTCTAGAATAGTTCATATGACTTGTCTCTTATTTTTTGACTAATAATGTGCCATAGTCAACCACGAAACAGCAATCATTATTAATTTTCCAAAAAACGTGATAGATTGAGGGGACGATGTTTGAACCGCAATGTAGCGAGGCACGACTTTTACATTTTTATTTGTTCCCACATTCACTTGACACTAACCTTGTCGATACTGAAAGAATAAAACAAAAAGGGTAAATGACAGCATTAAAATTAAGTATTAATGTATTGCAGAGTTAATATGTTTGTTAGTCAATGAGGTGGCAAACTTCGGATTCACGCCTTGATTTTCTGCCAGCTTTCTCTCTTGTATTTAACAGCTGCATCTGCGTTTCCTTTAGCAAGTCTAATATCTTTATAATCTTCAAACCTTATATATTATATTTGTGCCTCTCAGCTTCTTTCCCTGTTTTGGCAGTGCAGTTTTGAGTTCCCTGTTGAACGATGACAGGTATGGTGTTGATGTTGATATCTACAGCCATCCCCTTTGACTGTAGGAAGTTGGCAATCTGTTGCTTTGTTGCAGGAACATCCATGGTTCTCCCCCTTGTTTTAGACTGCCCTATCTTTTGACCCGGGTCTAATTCGGAGCCCTGTGAGGATCACATCATTCATTCGTGCATTCTGATCCATCTCATCAATTATATTTTACATTTGCTGAAGTGATATTTTCCTTTGCTTCTTTCTCTTCCTCTAGAGTGGTGCGAAAGGCAGCATTATCCTCCAATAGTGCCTTGATATCATCCTGTACAATGTTGATATTATTGCATAATGCTCTATTTTCTTCAATAGCTTCTTTAACCTCCTTAAGAGCAGCACAGAAGGCAGTCGCGAAAGGTTTTTAGCTTCCTTAAGAGCAGCGCGCAAGGCAGAGTTGTCTTCCAATAATTCCTTAACATCGTCCTTCAGAATCCTGATTTTTGTGGATTCTTTGATTGTTTGGGATTGCAGACACAGAATTTCTTGCTCTATTGGTGATACAGTACGCTCTTGTGTCTCATTCTTCTCCTTCCCCAACGCTTGTGATATCAAATCATATGTCTTGAAAATACCTTCAAAGTGGTCCTTCTCATCCGACAGCCTAATTGACCCTATTTCTGATTTTGAGTCCGTAATTCCAGGGCCAGTGTCATTTTGCTTTGCGTTTGACATTGTTGCTAGGCAACTTCAGCAGTTAGCCGGTTAACTTGACTTGCTAGCAGCTATCAACACTTGTAACTAGTTTATTTCAAGGAACCTGTACCTCTCGCCTATTCAAGTTACGGTTGGGGGAGTCAGCGAGCAGTGTAGTCAGGAAAGCACCAAAATAGTTCAAATTTCCAGTATCTTCAACAGAGTTCCTGCCATGTACGTCTGTCCCAGTCGACTGCAAGCAAAACAAAAATGCAGATGACCCAGTGCAGGTAAAAACTATTAATTTTTACCAGAGCAAAAGATAAGTAGAAAACAGGGACCAACCTCACACATACAATGCTCCAACAAACTGAACTAAACGCTAACGCAAACTAAACAAGGCTGGACTAAATAAACCAAGTTAGCCACAGGTGTGTGTAATGAGAAACATAAAGCAGACCCAGAACAGAACAGAACAACCCAGTATAACAAAATAAGAGCAGGAAACCGAAACTAAGGCATAAAAATTAAAATAAACCTACTGACACACAACCTAACGCATGGTTTTGCGGTGATTACCAAGACTTGGATGAACGTACTTGCTGTCAAAGTTCTTTTGGACATTAGCCAGCCTGCACTTGAAAAGGCTGAGATAACCTTTGAATGAAAGAGGAATAGTATCCAAATTACTAGCAAAGACTAAACACAGTTGTAACTTACAGCTATAGATGTTACATACCAGTGGTCTTGCCAGTCTTCTCTTGTTACAATCATTTGAATAGTCGTGGCAATGACATTTAAATAGTTTTTACAATGATATTCCAGCAGTACCTTTCGTTGTCTACTAAATTTACAAATTACTTTGTACAACCAACCTAGCATCATATAATGCATGTCATTGTTAAGTCACATTGATATCAAACAACACTTTGATGAGGGGATTTCAAATACATGGACTTTTAGCAAGTTCGGGCTCCTTCCCCGCCAGAGAAGTGACGTTCCATGTCCCAAGAACCAGATTTGGCCGCCGAAGACCAGGTCGCCTAGGCGCCCGCCCTCGACCGCCACCCAAAACGCAATGCACCGGACCCTTATGCTTGCCCCCGCAGGTGGTGGGTCTACGGGGGGGAGATCTCGTGTGGCTTCTTCGGGCTGAGCCCGGCCGGGTCCCACGGGTGAAAACCCGACCACCAGACGCTCGCCTGCGAGCCCCTCCCCCAGGCCTGGCTCCAGGGTGAGGCCCCGGTATCCCACTTCCGGGCGAGGTGCGGTCTCTCCTTGTGTGTTTATTCATACGGGTCTTCTGAATCACTCTTGGTCTGGCCCGTCACCCAGGACCTGTTTGCCTTGGGAGACCCTACCAGGGGCATATAGCCCCAGACAACATAGCTCCTAGGATCACTCGGGCACACAAACCCCTCCACCAGGTAAGGTGGTGATTCACGGAGGGGCCGAACTTGTGAGAGAGGTTGAGACATTCCGACTAGATATAGTCGGACTCACCTCGACCCACAGTTTGGGTTCTGGATCCAAATTCCTCGAGAGGGGCTGGACCTGGACCTGGACCTGGACCTGGACCTTGTTCTACTCTGGAGTTGCTGCAGGGGAGAGGCGGCAAGCTGGTGTGGGCTTATTAATAGCCCCCCGGCTCGGTGCCTCTGTGTTTGAGTCATCCCCGGTGAACGAGAGAGTCATTTCCCTACGCCTTCGGGTTGGGGAAAGGGTCCTGACTGTCGTTTGTGCGTACGCGCCAAACGGCAGTTCAGAGTACCCAGCCTTCCTGGAGTCCATTAGAGGGGTGCTAGAGAGCACCCCAACTGGTGACTCTGTCGTTTTACTGAGAGACTTCAACGCCCATGTGGGCAATGACAGTGTGACCTGGAGGGGCTTGATTGGGAGGAACGGCCTCCCCGATCTGAACCCGTGCGGTGTGATGTTGTTGGACTTCTGTGCGAACCACAGTTTGTCCATCACAAACACCATGTTCCAGCATAAGGATGTCCATAAGTGCACATGGCACCAGGACACCCTAGGCCGCAGGTCTATGATCGACTTTGTAGTCGTATCATCAGACCTGCGTCCGCATGTTTTGGACACACGGGTAAAAAGAGGGGCTGAGCTGTCAACTGATCACCACCTGGTGATGAGTTGGATTAGATGGCGGGGGAGGATGCCGGACAGACCCGGGAGACCCAAACGTGTAGTGAGGGTGTGCTGGGAACGTTTGGCAGAGTCTCCTGTTCGTCGAGTCTTCAGCTCTCACCTCCGGCAGAGCTTCTCCTGCATCCCGGGGGAGCACAAGGATATCGAGTCCGAATGGGCTCTATTCCGTGCCTCCATTGCTGAGGCAGCCGATCGGAGCTGCGGCCGCAAGGTGGTCTGTGCCAGTCGTGGCGGCAAGCCCCGAACCCGATGGTGGACACCAGAGGTCAGGGCTGCCGTCAAGCTGAAGAAGGAGTCCTATCGAGCATGGATGGCTTGTGGGACTCCTGAAGCAGCTGACGGGTACCGGCAGGCCAAGCGGCACGCGGCTTCGGCGGTGGTCGAGGCAAAAACTCGGGTGTGGGAGGAGTTCGGTGAGGCCATGGAACATGACTTTCGGTCGGCCTCGAAGAGGTTCTGGCAAACCGTCCGGCGCCTCAGAAAGGGGAAGCAGTGCCCGGTCCCCACTGTTTACAGTGGGGACGGGAGCCTGCTGACCTCGACTGAGGATATAGTTGGGCGGTGGAAGGAATACTTTGAGGCCCTTCTCAATCCCACTGACATACCTTCCATAGAGGAAGCAGAGACTGAGGATACGAACGCGGACAGTTCCATCACCGTGGCTGAGGTATCTGGGGTAGTCAAAATGCTCCCCAGTGGCAAAGCTCCGGGGGTGGACGAGTTTCGCCCTGAATTCCTCAAGGCTCTGGATGTTGGGGGACTGTCTTGGCTGACACGTCTCTTCAACATTGCGTGGAAGTCGGGAACAGTACCTCTGGATTGGCAGACTGGGGTGGTGGTCCCCCTTTTCAAGAAGGGTGACCGGAGGGTGTGTTCCAACTATAGGGGGATCACACTCCTCAGCCTCCCTGGGAAAGTCTATTTCAGGGTGCTGGAGAGAAGGGTACGACCGTTAATCGAACCTCGGCTACAGGAGGTGCAATGTGGTTTTCGTCCTGGTCGCGGAACACTGGACCAGCTCTACACCCTTGCAAGGGTCCTGGAGGGTACTTGGGAGTTTGCCCAACCGGTCTACATGTGCTTTGTGGACCTGGAAAAGGCATTCAACCGTGTCCCTCGCGGTGTCCTGTGGGGGGTGCTCCGGGAGTATGGGATTGGTGGCACGCTACTACGTGCCATTCAGTCCTTGTACAACCGGAGCAGGAGCCTGGTTCGCATTGCCAGTAGTAAGTCAAGCCTGTTTCCGGTGAACGTTGGCCTCCGCCAAGGCTGCCCTTTGTCACCGATTCTGTTCATAATTTTCATGGACAGAATTTCTAGGCGCAGCCAAGGTGTCGAGGGAGTCCAGTTCGAGGGCAATAGGATCTCATCTCTGCTATTTGCAGACGATGTGGTCCTGATGGCCTCATCGGGCTGTGACCTGCAGCGTTTACTGGGACGGTTTGCATCTGAGTGTGAAGCTTCTGGGATGAGACTCAGCACCTCCAAATCCGAGGCCATGGTTCTCAGTCGGAAAAGGGTGGATTGCTCCCTCCGGGTTGGGAATGAGGTCCTGCCCCAGGTGGAGGAGTTCAAGTATCTCGGGGTCTTGTTCACGAGTGAGGGAAGGTTGGAGCGTGAGGTCGATAGGCGGATCGGCGCAGCGTCTGCAGTAATGCGGTCGCTGTACCAAACCGTCGTGGTGAAGAGAGAGCTGAGCCGGAAGGCAAATCTCTCAATTTACCGTTCGATCTATGTTCCCACCCTCACCTATGCCAAGCCAAAAGCCAAAAGTCTTGCCCTCTTGTTGATCTTACTCATTTGGAAGAAAATGTCGACTCCCATTGCACAAAACCCTCGAAATTGCCACAAACGCGCCAAGGAGATCACAAATTGAGGCAATATTTACATCCGTAAACGCATGTCAAAGCGTGTGCCGTCGTGCTTTTGTGCATGTGCCTCATCACTTCCCGGACGCTTTGCGTTCACATTGACAAGTCGCATAATATGAAGTTTAATGTGAACGACCACATAAAAGAAACAAAAAATCTGAACTGTACAGGCCCCTGGGCGCGACTGAGTGTGCTCACACAGATCAAACTTGCTTTAGTTGTCTTTTCTGGGCGTTCTGAAGATATAAAAACAGATATAAAGAGGCAACTAAGAATGCAAGTAATGGGACACACCTATCCCGCCTACAAAGCCTTCTGAAAAAACCTCCAAAAACCACCAACAACGCTCCATTTATATAATGTGACCTGCATATTAACTCATTCTGTCACGTACTGTCAGGCACGAGTTGAGGCTGTCGAGTGCATGACCCCCAATATGCAGAGATGAGGCGGCGGCTTGCAAACAAAAAACTTTAATATTGCACAATGGGAAATAACAAAAAGCGAGAGAGGAAAAAGAGCTCTGTGAAACAGGGTACAGGTAGTCCAGGTGAGTTCTCTAGGTGACAGCACTGATACGGAGACGAGGAACAAGGGTAACAGAGGCAATAACGACAACGAACCAGCGTACGTCTGACGACGCTGGTCTTTTAACCGCCACTAATGATCGTTGGCAACGACCACCAGGTGTGAAGCGGCTGCCTCTTCCACCCGGCAGGAAGTACACATTGCCAAAATAAGGCCGCAGGACGGGAAGCACTCGCTCCTGTCCTGCGAAACATGACATCATTCAATACCAAAGACATATTCATAAAATGTTATAATCCCCAACGCCCGATCCCAGCAACATATTTATACATCTTTCACGTTTTTTTCCATTTCACTACAGAGCAATTTTTAGCCATAAAAAAATGGCCACAAGTTGGCAGAAGCGCATTTGATAAGAGCTCAGCAGGTATCATGTGAACGGAAGACTCACACATAACAGGAAAGAGGAAGTGAGAGAGCGTGGGGGAGTGCAGAAGGTTACGTATTGTAGGGAAATTTTACAGTACAAATTACTGTAAGTATTACATGTTTTTAATGAATGTGCCTGTTACTACATGGTCACAGCATGGATATAAAACCATACAACCTTGGAGGCTTTTGGATGTGTTTTAATAGCGGGCTTTGGAGGTGGAATAGGTGTGTCCCATTACGTGCATTGATTACCTGTTTCTTTTGAGCTGTTTGTATAGCTTTAGAACGCACAGAAAGGAGAAAGACGTGTGTTTATGTCTCACATAAGGATAGTGAATGATGGGCAAAATTCTCCAAAAAGTGCAGTTTTCCTTTAAGGCTCAGTTTATTACACAGAATCCAAATAATTAACATAAAGTTAATCAAAAGTTAATCAGCAATGGAGCGTCTTTGCAAGGTCAGGTTTGGTTGTGGACATGGCTTTTAAATCTCTGATGCACTGAGATGATGCTGAGAAGATGCTGTCCTCGACATATTTGTCTCTAGATGACTGGCTGGTAATAGGAAACGGCAGCAGTTCATCCATAGGCTTTTATTGACCTTTATGGTTTTCATCAGCAGCTATTAGTAACAGTGCTGACAAATCCACTGCTTGGCTTGATGGACTGTGAAGTCTAAATTGGGATTTTGGATTTTTGATGAGGAGCGCAAGAAGTTTCTTTTTCCACTCAATGTGTCTACAAAGAGCTGAGCAGCTGATATACAGTACAAAGGTGGTGTGTGTGTTTTTAGCCAAGAAAGAAAGGAGGAGTCTTTATTAGTTACTGGGAATCATTTGATGTTTCAGCCTGTTTGCAAACAAACAACACGGCGAAACACAAAAACAAACGATAAGAAACATCCAAATGTCTGATAAAGATCATTTTTTTCTTTGTCGTATAAAGTGGGCTTGTCCATCCCTCTTCGTCACACAGTCTCACGCTCCTTTGTAAATCAACCCCCACTTTTCTTTGTATCAAAGCCTTGCCTTCTCTGAACTGCTGAAGCTGTTTATTATTAGTTATTTCAAGGGTGAAAATTAGGGATGTGCCGATCCACATTTTTTGGCTTCTGACCCCGTCCGATTTTTTAAAATTGTCTTGGCGATCTGATGTGGTACTGATCCTTTTTTTTTTTTTTTTTAATAATAAGCTTTTGTTACAATTATTATTCCAATTTGTTATGATCTGCTATCACGAGGAAAACAGTAAAAATAAGACAAGATTCCATCCATCCATCTACTTTCCATTAGCCGACGTTGGGTCGTGGGGACAGCAGCCCTACGCCCCCAGCTACTTCAGTCATACTTTGTATGTTCAATCCTCCCGGCGGATCCCGAAATGTTCCCAGGCCAGTTGAGGTACATAGTCTCACCAACGTGTCCTGGGTCTTCCCCAAACCTCCTACCGGTCGAACGTGCCCTGAACACCTCCCTAGGGAGGCTTCCGGGAGGCATTCTGACCAGATGCCGAACCACCTCATCTGGCTCCTCTCAATGCAGAGGAGCAACGGTTCAACTCTTGAGTTTCTTCCGGATGACAGTGCTTCTCACCCTATCTTTAAGGGAGAGCATAGCCACCCTAAGGAGAAAACTAATTTGGGCCATTTGTACCTGCGACCTTGTCCATTCGGTCAGTACCCAAAGCTCATGACCATAGGTGAGGGTAGGAACGTAGATTGACCGGTAAATTGAGAGCTTTGCCTTTTGGCTCAGCGCCCTCTTCACCACAACGGACCGATGCAGGACCAATCCACCTGTCGATCTCCCTTCCATCCTTCCCTCACTCGTGAACAAGACCTCGATGTACTTAAACTCCTCCCTGGAGATGACACGCTACCCTTTGTCTGGGCAAGAAAATCATATTTAGAAATTCATAAACAGGTTTTCTGTGGTAAATATTCCATTTATTAAGTTTGAATCCTAAAGTGCGGAAATTCACGATTCGTCTGGAACCAATTAACCGCTATAAACGAGGGACGACTGCATTGAGGAAGTTGACAATGCTGCAACACACCTATTTTCTATAGAAATGACACCTTTGAAACTCAGATTTTATGCCAGACAAGCGGTCCATCATGTATCTCGACATAAATTAAGCAGCCACTTTTTAATAATAAGATGAACACGGTGGATCCAGGACTTGGTGAGCTGGTCAACATCGACACAAACGGCTTCTACTGTACAGATGAACCTCGGTTAGCGTCTGCCCCGGTAAGCCTGTTTTTCAGTTAGCATCGCTAATTTACACCAGTATTTTGCCTCGGTTTGCGTGCATTTTCTGATTACCGTGGAATATGGCACGCATCTTGTCGTTTATGATGACATCATCTGTTTATGATGTAATCAGCGGTTCACTCTCAAAAATGTTAACACAAAACACATTATTATAGTTTTACAATTATAAGTTTACATGCATTAAACAATTCTAAACGCATGAAAGGGATAACGAACATTTAAGGTTACTTTTACCTTCACTGAAGACGTGACTGTGACTGTTCCCAAAGACACGAGGTGGCAGCGAGATCAACCACCACAACCTTCCTGTTTTCAGTCACGTCAAGAATTACGTCTTCAATTAATTTATCCCTTTCATTCATCACCTATATGTATTTATGCGCATTTCAAATTGTGTTCTGCATTTAAAACTATAATTGTAAAACTATAAAAACGTGTTTTGTGTTAAAATTTTTTGGCTTTCTGGAACAGATTACTTGGATTTACATGATTTTTTATGTCCATTTAGGTTAGAGTGGGACCTTCTGGAATGAATTGACGCTAACTAACGTTCCACTGTATTGGATCGCTGCGCATTTAACCCGCGCACAAATCTGAAGTTAAATATGCCTAATAAAATTGATTTACTATACCGCTGTTATGCAAACAATGCACTTATTTGATGTTGAAGGAGACCCGTATTAAAAGTGATTCCAGGTGAATGTGATTTGTGATGGATGTCAATAAAGGTGACTACCAATGAGATTTATGAGGGAGAGGAAACGCTTCATTTTTATTTTTAGCTCACCCCTCACGTTACAGATGGATGTGCCAAATCAAGAAAATAATCTTGTCATCAGCGTAAAGTATAGCTGTCAGTGAGATAAATGACTGATGTGCGAATTGAATGCTTTAGACACATCTTGATAGTGTGCATGCGCCCTATCACGATCTATTGTACCGCTTCTGTGACTTGTTGTCATGATGTTTAACATAATACAACATTGGCGTGGCAAAGGGGGTGTCTAATCCCCCCTTTTTTTTATTCAAACATCCCTCTTTCTGACTCATGCATACACACACACACACACACACACACATATACACACACTCCCAGTGGATTGCATTTTGATTATGGTCCTGCGGGCTTGGAGAGTGATAAATGCTGGGAAGTGAGCTACTGCTTTGAGAGAGAGAGTGATTCTGAATATAGGAGGAGGGGAGGCAATAAATTTGTCTGGACTGGGAGTGTACTGGGCAAACCCTCCAAACGTGACAGAGGTTGTAAATGTGTGTACAGTGCAAGAGTGTGTGTGAGAGGTAGCGATTGCTTGAGACTCAAACCCCAAGTATCAAAAAGAATCAATATGCCAGACGCAGATGTTTTTTTGCAATCTTACTGTCTCTCGCACATCCCTTGATAGTGTGTGCACGCCTGTGTCTTTACCTTGTACAATTGTGAACAATGGAATGTAGGATAGGCCCAATCTATGGGAGTCTGGAGACAGCCAAAGAAATCATAGCAGATACTAATGCATTCTGAAAGTGTGCTATATGCCGCTAATGTGTAGTTGGATTTATTTAAAAGACAAAAGACATGACCTTAACTTATATGTCAATACAGATCTATGTTTCAGATGGTCTGACTGGGTAAGTAAACAGTTTGGACAGAATGTAAAGAATTTATCCAGCACAGAGAAAACAAACTACGTAGTTGTCTGCTTTCCTCGAGCACTTATGGTTGTTTTGTTTGGGTAGATATGAACAAGGATTTGATCTTTGCCTTTTGTTTGGTTTAAATACCCCCCAGAAGTTTGCTGATATGCTCTCCGGATCATGTCTGTCCACTTCAACTTCAGTTAAGCGCATTTTTTTGTATAGAATAAAATACATTTTCAACGACTTGCTGCCAGTCAACTAAAGTTATTCATAATCATAGTTCGTAGGGATGCAAAGATACAGAAAATGCACGGCTCGGTTCAATATGATACTTTGGAGCTGATATTTTGGTTAGATGTTTCAACTTGGAAGTACAGTTTTGAAATGAAATGTATCTGGTGCAGTAATACCTGCCTTCATAGAACCCTTAGAACCATATAAAACAAAAACAGCACCTTGTAAAATAATAATAAAATAAATAACAAAAATATTCATAATTCAATTCAACATGGCAATAGACCATTACAATCACACTACACTGTGTTCATGATTTCCACTGTTCATGTACATGTCCAGTTTGCTATTAAACAGTACAATTACAAAAATAAACAAAATTATCCAAATGACAATACTGCCAAAGTCAAGCAACACAAACAACTTAAGAATAAGATATTTATTTTAAAAATTTATCATAAAATAATTGCAACAATAAGTTAGTAAGTGTAGAAAAACACATTTCCGTAATGGAGTTCAAGGCGCGCACGGCAAAATAGATTTTCCATGGAACTAGCCGCGACAAATGCAATGACGACTTTTATTGTATGTCAGTCCCTCGTTTATCCCGGTGATTTGGTCCCAGACTCGACCGTGATTAGTGAATTTTCGTGCAGTAGGATTCAATGTTAATAAATGAAATATTTTCTCAGTTTTGGCAGATTCATCCATCCATCCTTTTTCTATGCCGCTTATCCTAATTAGTGTTGCGGGGGTATGCTGGGGCCTATCCCAGCTGACTTCGGGCAACAGGCGGGGTACACTCTGGGCTGGTCGCCAGCCATTGGCAGGGCACATATAGACAAACAGCCATTCACACTCACATTCATACCTATGGACAATTTAGAGTCGCCAATTAACCTAACATGCATGGTTTTGGAATGTGGGACCACTTGTCAGGTCACAGGTAGGGTCAGGTTTCTTTATTAATACCCGCAGGTAAATTAGTGTGCAGTGCAAGAGAGGCATCATATCCGCGGCACACATACAACACTTACAGTAAAAAGACATAAATCAATATAAAAGATTAAAAGGTGTGAGTTCATTGCCCTTTTTGACAAGGGGACATGCTGTTAAGAAAGACAATTGCTGCTGGGGTAAAAAACTGTCCCTGCATCTCTTAGTTCTGCATTTGGGACCACCAGCCTCTATCCCGATGGCAGATACTGGAACAGGTCGTTCAAGGGGTGCAGCGGGTCCTGCATAATGCTAGAGCTCAGTCTCTGCAGCTGCTTGGTGTCAAGTGACTCCAAGCTCACCCGTGAGTGACTCCAAGCTCACCCGTGACTGTCCAATCTGCTTGCCAGACCTTTTGACGACCTGATTGAGAGCGGTGTTATTTTTTGCAGACATATTTCCAAACCAAGACAGTAAACAGAAAGATAAAAGTGATTATATAAAAGTGTGAGAAAACATAGTCATTAGACTCCTGTCAGTGTTATTAACAGCCAGTTTCCTGAGACAGTGCAGGCGCTGGTGTCCCTTTTTACAGACCGCCTCACAGTTGGCCTCAAAGTTCAGCCCATAGTCAATGATTGTGCCCAGGTATTTGTACTGGGTCACCTGCTCCACAGTCTCCTCGTTGATAGAAACCGGGTCAACGCTGTGGCTTCCTTTTCTAAAATCACCATGTCTTTGCTTCTGCTTACATTTAGCAGGTGAAAAGAGGCCTCACACCATTTAACCATTTACAGGATGGTTAAATGGTGGTTTTTAACATTATTAGAGCCCTCTAGACGTGAAATAACACCCCACCTTTACATTTGCATTACCCGGCATAGTTGATATAATCACAGAATATAAGGAAGGAATATCAATAAGACATATTAGAAATAAATGAGATAACGGACTCACACGTTAGCAGCTCCATGTTGCTTTTTTCAGGACAGCGTATTTTCTACATTGGCTATAGTGTCATCAGCGTAATGTAATGGCGGCCTTAAAAGGCTTGACAATCATATTACATAATATAGTAGACATAATAAGAGTCGATAGGCCATTTGAGATGTAAATAAAATTGCTTCTGTGTACCTGTCACAGTAAATGTGTTAGTTGCGGTCGGACAGGAAGTGATGTTGGGGGTCCATAGTTTTATCTAGTGGGTTATGGCCCCAACAGCAGCCGGTGTTATTAGAATGGTTATTATGTTATTATTATTGTGCCTGTTGTGAAATAATTCAAACCTGCAATAAATGCATTGTGATCACATCTGGGGCCTCACTTATGAAATCTGACTAAAAGTCTGCCTACGCCAGAAACCCAAAATATTCAGACCTAAAATCAGTGCCGTACGCACACATTCACGCAATTTGTGCTTCACCTGCTGTCCAAATGTACGTACGCAATGGCATCCCACGTTTTTTGCCACAATAAAACGCTAAAATGGCTTTCTCCTAGTACCGGTAATTTTATAAATAAAATGTTTTGGCTTAAACGATATATTCCAAGGATAAAAATAACAGCAAACCTTTGAAATTAAGAACATAAAATTGGCCTCAAATATCACCAGATTGCAGGAAATGAGGTCTAATTTTTAAAAAATTTCGGGGGGAGGGCCCCCAGACCCCAAGCTCTATTTCCAGCTCCTCGGCCTATGGCCTCGGCCACACCCCCCCTTTTCAAAAATGCTAGATCCGCCCCTGATTTAGGCCAAGAATAAGTGAAATTTGCTTAAATGTGCAAATATTTTTTTTACTAATAGTAGGTCGTAGTCAACCGCGAAACAGCGATCATTTATTGGTTGTTTTGTGAAAAAAACCCAACAGAGTCAGGATGTGATGTTCAAACTTTTCTAAGGAATTTGGATAATAAAGATGAAAAATGCAGTTTTGCATGCTGCTTGAGACGCAGTCTGCCGCCTGCCACAGAAGCCGCCGAATGCTCCCGCCAGGGAGGATTTTGATGTCAGCTGACTGATGTCATTTGTCATTTGGGTTACAGTATCGCTAGTGAAGTGCTATCATACTGAGACCACTGTTTTGAACGGTTTGATACAGATACATGTATTGTTGCACCCTATTTTGCTATATATACTGTTCTGTTCTTAATTTTTATATCTTGTTATGTTATTTTGCAGAAACTAAACCAGGAAGTGGTCTGTGCAAACCAGGAACCATCACTCTGTTTGGGAACGTGGTATACAGTGGGCTTCTCAACGAACACTTCTGGCATTTTGGGGTTCCCCTCATTACCAGACTGGTTAGTTCCCAATTTTATTTACTTTGTGTATTCGTTGTAATTCGTCTTTGTTGTAACGGTACATTCATAGTCCGATTTTTTGGTGCAGAACCTGCGGTTTGGTACAGCGATGTAACAATTTCCCACACGGCAGGAAGCGTGTTTCACGTCACGTGTCTACTCGGTAAACAGTGTGGCCTAGACTATGGCTAGCTGGAGTCGCCGCTAGCGATAGTGCCAAGGAGAAGCTCTTCTATTGTTAACGTGTCCTGTTTGGGAACGCTTAACCTTCCCGGTAAAATACGTAAATGGACAAAGACAAGTGGAAAGCCGTCGTTGTCTATACAATTACTGTACCTGAAATGAACCAAACAGTGATCTTAAAACCGTCGGCCTATGATTGTGATGTACCGTTACACCCGTAGTCTAATATTTACTGTATGCTGTCTTTTCTTTAAATGTCTGAAGAGCTGCATCGATTTCCAGATTACCAAATCAATAATGTACTAACACATTAGTGGTATTTTGATTGACTTTGAATTAGGCTGTGATCTCGTACATGTCACATGATTAATGCAAGGCTCTGTTTCAGTGAACAGTTGATAAATGACTGAAATTGATGTCCCTATATAGGGACAAAAGCGGATATTTGCTGGCATTGTGTGATATACAGTGTTCCCTCGTCTATCGCGGGGGATAGATTCCCAAAATAGCCTGCAATAAGTGAAATCTGTGAAGTAGCCAACTTTAATTGTTGTAAAACCCCTCACAATACACTTTTCTCAGACAGGCATTAACATTTTCTCACATTTCTCTCTTTTTAAACACTCTCAAAGTTCAAATTTAGTTCTAATGATCAGTGTACAAGGTTGGACACAAGAAATTATTAAGTATTCACTCCTCTGACAGTGCCTCTTTCGGCTGTAGCGTTTGTATCCTTGTTAAAACATATTGCTCCTTCCGTGGTCTCCCCCTCGTCCTACTCCTTGAACCGAAGATTCTTTTAGCCGGTTAGTTTCTTCTTCTTCTTCTGTTTATTGGCGGTTAGCAAGCAGCTCACACAGTTAGCTAATTTGCTAGCGGCTATTGACTACAACAGGAAACGGCACAAAGGAGGTTGATTGAAAATGGTCACCAGCCAGTCAGGACGCACAACACAATGGGCGGGTTCTCCCTGAGCCAATAAGGACTGTCATGGCTCTATATTTAGCCGGCTATTGTCTACTGTGAGTTCCTAATATGCTAGTACAGCACTTGTGGAGATGCATTGTCTTCAACTCTCACATGAGTATACAACACCCTCTAGTGGTAGGAGTAGTAAATACAATAACAGACAACAAAGTATCCATAGATTGCTCTAATTCATAAACAGCAAATCCACAAAAGGTGAACCGTGATATAGCGAGGCAACGCTGTACACGCTTTAAGGTATGTCTTGTTGTCTCTGATAGACATCTGACTGAGGTTTAGGGCAGACATGTTTTTAAAAGTTGTTGTTTGGAAATCGTTTGCAAAGTCAAACAAGGACTTTGAAATGTTGCCCTGAGAAAAGATGATATTTCAGCACAGTACGAATCTAAAATTAACCGTCTGAAATCATCAAAAATGATGCATGTGTCCATTGGTCATATTTTATTTACACTGCTATTTCCCCATCTCGAAAAACATTCCTGATGTAGTCTTGTCAGCAGTGTTGTTGACACGGAGCTGGATCTTGACAGTCAACGGCAAGCTGAGCAAGTTATTTCATTTGCACGTTTATTTTTGCAGAGATCCCGTGCGTTTTACAGTAAATCAAAGTGCAAGGTCCATAATCTGCTCGCATCAGCTCTTTTATGTTAATTTCTCTTCAAGACTGCTGTTATTTTTGATGATCATCATCATCATCACCATTAAGAGCTGTTGGCTATTTGCTGCTTGGCTGTTTACGCCATGAACAACACAGGGGGTGCATCGTGTAGAATAATGACTGTATTATGTAATCAACCGATAAAGGGCAAAGATTATTCTTTTAAGTCAAGTATTAGAGATATTTATTACAGCAGCCGTGACTTCATGTGGGTACGCCCTAACACTCGGCCAATCGCACTGCCCCTGTAATATTACAATATATAAAATTTGCAAACAAAAATATAAATATTGCATACAGAAAATGTAACTGTGCGGCGGCCACTTTGATAGATTTTGTACTTTAAAACCAATCCAATGTGGTGTACGGTGGAACTTCAGTTAGCGTCCGCCCTGGTTAGCGTATTTTTCAGTTAACGTCGAAGATTTACGGCACAATTTTGCCCCGGTTTGTGTGCATTGTCCGGTTAGCGTACAATATTTTGTCATGTTGTTGGTTTCCTGAGTCCAACTGAGTTCTTGATTAATTTTTCATCACAAAAAGTCCTTCCTTGTGAGCATCCTATTAGCTAGCTTATGAAATGGCAACTGGAACCGGACGTTAGGTCGCCCGTCTATGACGTTATCAGCGGTTCAATCTCAAAAATGTTAACTCAAAACACATTTTTATAGTTTTGCATGCATAAAACAATTCTTAATGCATATAAACGATGAATGAACAGGATAAATGAACATTTAAGGTTACTTTTACCTTCAGTGAAAACGTGCTGTTCCCAAAGACTCGATGTGGCAGCGAGATCAACCACCACCACCTTCCTAGTTTTCAATTACATCAAGAATCACGTGAATCACGTGAATTTCGTGACGGTAAAAGTAACCTTAATAAATGTTAATGTTTCCCTTTCATTCATCATTTATTTGTATTTATATATGTTTGAATTGTTTCTGCATGTAAAACTGCAATTGTTTTGTGTTAACATTTTTGGCTTCCTGGAACAGATGAAGTGGACTTACACGATATGTGTAAAATGTATTTGGTTAACGTCAATTTTGGTTAGAGTCGGACCTTCTCGAACGAATTAATGATGCTCACCAAGTTTCCGCTGGACAAAACATCCACATCTTAGCTACGTGGTACAATCGACCCTCTGAATATCGCAGTTTGATTATCGCTGCCTCACCATATCGCGGTTTTCAGATCACTGTTTCGTGCTAGACTATGGTCTACTGTTAGTCAAAACAAATTGAAATACAAGTGATATGTAGTATTCTGGTCACTAGGCGGTGGGAATGACACAAAACATTGAGACATTACCTTACATTACATTACCTTAACACTAGAAGTCCCAGGGTTTTCTTACTCCTGCTGCCATGCCCAGAGGACAGCCGAAAGGCTGTGTGGTTTCAAATTAGCAACTCAATGGCCTACAGTTACCCATTTGTTTTGTAAACCCAGCCATTACCGCCGGATGAGCGGTTCACAGACATGACATGTGTTAAGTGCTTGACCTAAAAGGGCATCGGAATGCTCAGTTCAGGGAGGTAGAAGGGTTATATGTGACAAGAGTCTGTAAGCTTCAAAACAGCTACCGAAAAAAGCAGGCCTACTGGGTGTGGTGTGGTGGAAGGGTGGGCGTGCATGCATAAGAGTGTCATCTATCCATTTTGTACCTTTATTGCTGACAAACACAGAAAATCCTGGTGGAAACAACAAACTAAGAAAATAAATAAATAAAACATACATATGAAGATGGATGGAAAATCTAATCATGAAGTCAGCAATGGCATGTCCGATAGGATGGAGTGAAAAAAGGTTCTCCTCCCATTCTGTGTGGAAGTGGTCGTTTTTGGTTTCTTAAGTTTAGAGGAAATTAGTTTAAGGCTAACTGGTTAGCTCGCTAACTTGCCAGTTAGCGGCCATCTCGAATCCCTGCAGCATAAGAGTTGAGCAGTGTGTTGCGAACAAGAATAAAAACGCACAATAGGAGTGTAAAGGTGAGTGTATGGGTGTTATTTCATGGCTCTAATAGTGTTAAAATCATATTTAGAAAGTCATAAACAGGTTTTCTATGCAAAAATATTGAATTTATTAACATTGAATCTTATGTATCGAGGAGATTGATTTATGGCAGTCGGGTCTGCAACCAATTACAACCAATTGCAATTACAATTGCAATAGTTGACAATTAGTGTAGTAACGTGTTTTAGTCTAATATTAATAATAATAATATACAGGCATGGAAAAAATGATGAGACCACCCTTGTTTCGTTCAGTTTATTGATTCATTTTAATGCCTGGTACAACTAAAGGTACATTTGTTTGGACAAATATGATGATGATAACAAATATAACTTAAGAAAACTTAAGTTGAATTTAAGAGCTGATATCTAGCAACTTCCATGGTTTTCTTGATAATAACCAAAAGCACGCAAGTTCTTAGATGAATAGCTATAGCATTGTACTGCCAAAAAATGTGTCTTTTATGAGCTATTTTTGTTGTCATTGTTATATTTGTCCAAACAAAGGTACCTTTAGTCGTATCAGGCATTAAAATGAACAGGAAACTGAAGAAACAGGGGTGGTCTAATCATTTTTACCCATGACTGTATGTCATTCAAAATGAATGCATTTTATTGTTACAATATGCCAAGGGCCAATAAAAAAAACACACTTAAAATGGCCCCCAGGCCACACTTTGGACATCCCTGGTTTATGTTACTTTTAAGGAACATTGCAAACAGGAGACGAATACATGTACCTTTACACCCGCACTAAATATCATTCCTTTCCCTAAAAAGGTTAAGAAGCAATCACTAAAGGTCTGGGATTTGGCAAGTTGAGCGGGCATGAATCCGTACAGCTATCTATGTTAATTAAGCTAACATATTGTCTGACTCAGTTATTTACTAAAACATGCATGCCAAGTTTTCAAAGAGGATTCAACTTGGCCGGCTCGAGTGCAGGGAATACATTTGTTTATGGCTGCCAGAGTCCCGAACAAGAAATCACTAGCAATCACAGGAGCGGGTCAAGAGTGGAGACTAACCTAGTAGTAATTTGCAAAATGGCAAAATGAAGATGAGGAGTCCAGTTTGCATTACCCAAGTGTGCAGAAGAGTCCAACCGAGCAAACGGAAATGACTCAATACGCTTGCCGCAGCACATCAGGGCCGCACCACATCAGCTTTTGGATCATTGTATGGTTGGCCGATGCTGATGCTGACTTTTTTCTGTTCATTCAGGCAACTGACTAGCCTTTAGTAGGGCGGCATGAGCAATCAGTTAAGTGAGTGAATTAAAAATGAATAGAAAAAGACACAACAAGAGTAAATGGAATAGTGATGTATCAGCTGTGTGAATTTGCATGTGTATGCAGTACATACACACACAAATTACTTGTTTATGCCTGATTAATTACCCGGAATTGTAATGTTTTCAAGTAGATGCTGATTAATTACAACTAAATACATCGATAAGTACATGTTGACATCGCCTTACTTTTCCGTCGTTGAGGGCGTACTAACACTCGGCTGTACTGTACTGTGCATTCGTGCTACAACCTGTTTGCTTGTCCCATCACTTCTGTTCTGCTGTATTAATGCAATTTGCCTGACTTTGTTGATTATTTCCAGTCTTGTTTTCAATCGTTCGGACTATTTCCACAGTGCATTAATATCTTGTGTGAAGAGTATTGCGTTAGTTAAATGACACATCTTTATTACCGACATGAATGTCGTCATGGGTAAGCAAGCGTGCCATTGGTTGTTTTTTTTTTTTCTTGCTTTGATTGAAAATATGATGGTTATCATTAAGAATTTGCGAGGAATGATCAAATTACTGTCAATATATGACTTGGCCGATTCCATTTGTGCCATGCCTGAGATAATGATTGTATAAAGGTTGAGTGCTAAACCGCTGCGTGTTGATTGATCAGTTGTTACATCTGATTATGGTACATGTGCCATTCCACCCCTACTGATTACCCGTCATCCGTCAACGTTGAGGTTGCACAACCAAGTCATACATTAGTAGCCTATTTCACAGAAGCAAGCCGTTCAGGTTGTGACCGGACTGTGACATAACCGTAAACTGCTAATTTACCTAACACAGCTGTTAGGAAGAGAATATTTTCCTACTCTGTTCTGGATATTCTACATCTACAACATACAATTACAAGACCTGTCACTTGGAACAGAAGGCACCCTGTTCTTTTTAATTAATCTCACACACACACATAGTTTTATTATGAGTTATCCTTTCTGTCTCCTGTCTGAGGCGCTAAGCCTGCTGGCCAAGGATGGATTGAAACCAAATCATAACAATACCCCAACAAACAGTTAACAGTAGGTTTTCTGACCATTGGGACCGCCACCACAGCAGGCAGATGAGAAAGAAGTGTGTTTTACTTCAGAGACCGCTTAGCAGAGATGGTTGAGTATTGACCGGGTATTGACCGAGTCGTTCAAAATGACTAAAGGGTTTTTTACCGAACTGGGAGTCGCGGTTATTCTTCTCTGATAACTTGTTCACTTACCCTGCTGTCACTAGTTAAATTAAAAAGGAAACCAGGTAACATGACATTAATTGTGCAACTGTTGCTCTAACTACATTTGTTCAAATGTATTAGCCCTGTGGAAAAAGCAACAGATCTGCTCCATGCCTCCAATCAACTCTCCTCTCCTCTCCACTTCCTGTTCCCGTCTGAGCTGCTTTCTTGCTAACGCCAAGCCAAACAATCGTGAAGCTAGACTCACTAGACTCACCCGCCAACGCTGGAATGAGAGTGCTGCCAAGTGAATCGTGAACCTGACGTGGGCTCACAACTTTAGTGAGTTGGGTAGGTGGACTTTCTTGGGTGACGTAGATGTTGCATTGAGTACTGAGTCACACCTCACCGCCATATTGGATGTACAGTAGCAAGAGAGAACGGTGAAGATGCTAAATTCATGTTCTGAATGGAATTGTACCACTGAATTGTTTACAGTCCGAACAAGATCTCATGGGATTACATTTAACAGGTAAGGCTGAAAAAATACTTTCGATTGTATTTGGCCATTATAACATCATTTTAAGAACAGAATTTGTTGACTTTGTGGTATAATGCTGTGGCATATACTGTGGATTTCTGCAGCAAAACCAGCCTCCAAAAACCTCGTAGAAAGGTGCTTTATTACGTTTGGTCCGATGCATTGTTTAAGGCAACGGGCCAACCATCTCAATGAGGTGTTTGCTTAGTGCGTATATACAGTATATCCATGGGAGTCTCAGTGTGAGTTTTTTTTTTCTTTTTGAGCATGCACACTCACTAGTTAGTAAGTGATTCATAAAACCTTGACTCCGTAAAAGGAATTTGTCATGACTACCGCTTGGATCTTTCTAAAGCTTGGTTGCGGGGGCTGACTGTTCTCTCCAGCGCTGGCATTACAACTGCTCGTATTTATCCATTTAATATTAAACTCTAAACTTTACTTGAAACTCTTAATGTTATTTCACAGCTGGTAGAACAAAAGAATCTGGGTGGACTGGTCAGGTCACAGCGTTCATACCGACTTTCTCTGCCCATGACTTGCTAACGTCACCATTCTCTTGACTCACAAGTGAGTCCATTACATGGAACCACAATCATATCGCCCGAAGTGAAATGAGTACTTAGTGTACCGAATTGTGCTTCCATGAACAGGACCAAACTGTTCCACTTGGTGGAAACTACAAGAGTCGAGACCATTGGTTGAGGATATACTGTATCAGCTTGTTATAATTTCCTTAAGACTACTGTATTGTATTCGGGATTAATAATTTAGCATGTCCCAGAACTGAAATAGCAAGACAACCAGACCTGAAAAAGCTAATATTACACTGTACAAACAGACAACAATAAACATTTGTTTATGGCATGCAGGACCTTTATGCAATCCCTGCACACAAATCATTGCAGGATAATAACATTACAATTACTGTAGTAGTTCTTGTCTGACTGGTCAACAATACCTCCTAGCGATTATTAAAAAAAATAATAATGTAGCGACTGTCACAAGTGGGAGTAGCCACTTGTAAAAGGGGTGGATCCCAACGCAGGGAAACAGACCAAAAATAGATACAAAAGCTATTTAATAACACAAAGTGTCCCAAGCGGGGTAAAGTACAACACAAGCAAAAGTCACAAACCAAAAGTAGAAACACAAAACGCTGCCAGCAGAAGGCTGACAGGAAATAACTAGAATACAACTGAGAAACGCTACAGGCAAACCTGAGCTGGAACAACAACTAGTGTAGTAGGAAATAGTTCAGAGCAGAGGGTACAAGGGTGAGCCAGAAAGCGGGGAACAGGTAAGGAGCCGGACGAAACGGTACAGGTAGCAAGGAGTACAATCTGGCACTGGCTCCTAGTTGCCACTGGGTATATGAAGGGTGCCTGATGAGATTGCCTGCAGGTGTGTGCTGGGGACTCCACCCACACCGGCTGAAGCTGCACAGAGAGAAAATACCCAGCAGGCGGCAACAGAGCGACAAACACCATCGTAACAGTATTCCCCCCTCTTATAAGGCGTCTCCTGACGGCCTACCTGGTTTGCGAGGGTGAAGACGGTGGAAGTCGCTAATGAGTGAGGGGTCGAGGATACAGGAGCGGGAGACCCAGGAACGTTCCTCCGGACCGTATCCCTCCCAGTCGACCAAATATTGGAACCCTCTACCCCTCTTACAGGAGTCCAAAAGAGCCTTCACAGTGTATGCTGGCTGGCCATCGATCATACGCGGCAGGGGCGGCGCCTCGGCCGGCGGGCACAGCTGGCTGGAGGAAACTGGTTTAATGCAGGAGACGTGAAACACTGGATGTACCTTGAGGGATGATGGGAGCTTGAGCTTTACGGAGGAGGGGCTGATGATGGCGTCAATAGGAAAAAGTCCCACAAACTTTGGAGCTAGTTTCCTGCTGGTTCCTGCTAGTGGCAAATCCTTGGCCGATAGCCAAACCTCCTGGCCCACCTGTTAGTCCGGTGCCGGAACCCTATGGCAATCTGCCAGGCGTTAGTTGCGTGCGGCTGTCCGTTTGAGTGCCGCCATCGTCTCCCGCCAGATCCTTCGGGCGCGACGCAGGTGGGCTTGAACGGACGGAACAGCAACATCCGACTCCTGTTCAGGGAATAGCGGAGGCTGGTAACCGTAAGCAACTTTAAACGGTGACATACCTGTGGCTGAGTTTATGAGGGTGTTGTGGGCATATTCAACCCAGGGGAGGTGGGAGGACCATGATGCAGGGTGCTGATGGCAAACACATCGTAACACCGCTCCAAGGTCCTGGTTGGCCCGCTCTGTCTGGCCGTTTGTCTGAGGGTGATGTCCCGAGGATAGGCTGACAGATGCTCCCAAGGTCCTGCAAAAGGCCTTCCACACTCGGGACGTGAATTGGGGACCCCTGTCGGAGACAATGTCAAGTGGTATGCCATGAAGACGAAATACATGTCTCACCAATAGGTGCGCTGTTTCGAGAGCCGAAGGCAGACCCGGCAGGGCGATGAAGTGGACCATCTTAGAGAAACGGTCTACAATGCTCAAAACGACGGTCCTGCCACGGGAGGCAGGTAGTCCAGTAACAAAGTCCAGGCCGATGTGGGACCAAGGGCGGGATGGGTAATGGCTGAAGGAGTCCAGCAGGAGCACGGTGAAGAGTCTTGCTTCTGGCCCAGACAGAGCAGGCCGCGACGAATCCCTTTATGTCCGTCGTCATGGATGGCCACCAGAACCTCTGCGCCACCGCGGTTTGTGTGCGACTGACCACAGGATGGCATGCCATCTTCGACGAGTGCCCCCACTGTATGACATCCGACCTCAGATCCTGGGGAACGAATAGTCTCCCCGGAGGACAGCCGTGAGGCCGTTCCGTGCCGCTGGTAGCCTCCGAAACCCTTTTCTCCACCGCCCACTGGACTGCCCCCAACACCCGAGCCACAGGTATTATATTCTCTGGTGCAGCCTCCTCCTCCGTGGTACCAAATGTCCTGGACAGCGCGTCGGGCTTAATATTGCGCGAACCGGGTCTGTAGGTAATTGAGAAGTCGAATCTGGTGAGAAAAAAGGACCACCGGGCTTGACAGGCATTGAGTCTTTGAGCAGTTCTAATGTATGCAAGGTTCTTGTAATCGGTGATGACCATGAATGGAAGAGCTGCGCCCTCCAACCAATGACGCCACTCCCGCAGCGCGAGAACAATGGCCAGCAGCTCTCTATTTCCCACATCATAATTACCCTCTGCTTTCGTGAGGCGATGCGAGAAGAATGCATACGGGTGGAGCTTTTGGTCGACTAGGGACCGCTGCGACAGGACGGCTCCCACTCCCGTATCCGATGCGTCGACCTCAACAAGGAACTGTAAGGCAGGATTAGGGTGAATTAACACAGGTGCGGTAGTAAAAAATCTCTTAAATTGTCTAAACGCCTCCTCAGCCTTGGGGTTCCATACAAATGTAACCATTTTTTACCAATGTAACCTCTGACCATGTAAGCATGGTCAGAGGTTCGACTTTGCTGCTAAAGTTACGAATAAATCGTCTGTAAAAATTTGCAAAACCCAAAAACCTCTGCAAATGCTTCCTTGTTGTCGGAGTCGGCCATTCGACCACCGCCTGGATCTTAGCGGGATCGGCACGTATCTGACCCTTCTCCACAATATACCCCAGGAAGGACACAGAGGTGGTGTGAAATTTGCATTTCTCTGCCTTGACATATAACTGGTTCTCTAGAAGTCGCTGGAGGAAAAGCCGGACGTGACGGGTATGTTCCTGTAGGTTCCTAGAGAAAATGAGAATGTCATCCAGATAGACAAAGCAAATACGATTGATCATGTCTCTTAGCACATCGTTAATTAGGTTTTGAAAAACCGCCGGGGCGTTAGTAAGTCCAAATGGCATCACCAAATATTCGAAGTGCCCCATAGGTGTATTGAAGGCTGTCTTCCACTCGTCTCCCCTCTTTATGCGTACCAAGTGATATGTGTTCCGTAGATCTAATTTGGAGAATATTTGAGCCGAATGCAAAGCGGAGAAGGCGGAGTCTATAAGCGGGAGAGAATACCAGTTGCGGAGAGTGATACTGTTGAGCCCCCTATAGTCGATGCAAGGCCTAAGTGATTTATCCTTCTTGGCGACAAAGAAAAATCCCTCCCCTAACAGGGAAGAAAACAGGCGGATAAATCCAGAAGCAAGAGAGGAGGAAATATAGTCTTTGAGGGCTTGTAGTTCAGGGGCCGAAACATTATATAATTTGGCATTGGGCAGGCTAGCATCTGGTAACAGCTCAATAGCACAGTTGTAAGGACGATGCGGGGGCAGAGTTTGAGCGCTGTCCTTACTAAAAACCTGCTTCAGGTCATGGTAGGTCTCGGGTACCCCAGATAACTCAATCCTCTCCTCGACAACGTGGGTAATGAGAGTCTCAGTGACAGCAGAGCACAAACAATTAGCGTGACAAAAGGGGCTCCAGTTATTTATACGCATCCTGTTCCAATCAATCGAAGGGTTGTGTAATTTTAGCCACGTGAGACCAAGAACAACCGGGGCGGAACAAGACGGAATCAAATAGAAACGGATACTCTCAAAATGATTACCCGACAACCGGAGTGACAAGGGTTCGGTCTGGTGAGACACAGCCGCCAAGAGACGCCCATCCAAGGATAGTACCTCCTTAGGGGAGGGTAGTTCAACTAACTTAAGATTGCAAGTCTTAGCAAAATTAGGGTCCAAAAAACAATCATCAGAACCAGAGTCAATGAGTACAGTAACTTGAATATTATTCCCCCCTCCCATGATAGTTCCATGGACCTGTAGTCTGTATGGGGGTGCGCAAGACTGAAAAGGAGTGGCATTGGTCTTATACTCAGTCCGTGAGCGCAGGGCGATCCCCAACCATGGGTTGACCTGATACAGATACCGATACCGATGTGAGACTCTCGGCTGATCCCGAGGTCGATCCCCATCTCTGTCCAGGTCTAGCAGGGCATCGTTGGAGCCAGTGATCCGGATCACCGCAATACAGGCATAATTCCATCTTGCGGCGGCGGGTCCTTTCTGCTTGCGTGAGACGGCGAGCTCCCAGCTGCATTGGGGTTTCTGTGAGTGTTGAGTCGGTCTCCATCGGCAGGCACAAGGCAGGTTTCCTCTCCATCGGCGGGGTTGATACGAGTCGCGGAGTAGACGGACGGGTATCGATCCTCCTCTCTTCCGCGTGCTCCTTTGCTCGATCCCTGATGCGATTGTCCAATCTTGTAGCTAGATCTATGAGTTCATCCAATGACACAGAATAGTCTTTAGCCACTAATTCGTCCTTTATGCGAGGATTAAGAGCCTTACGAAAAATGTCCCGAAGAACGGCAGTATCGGTGTAGCCGCTCTTGACAGCCATGACACGGAAGTCAATAGCGAAATCCTCCACCGTGCGTCCCCCCTGTTTCAGTTCTAGTAGCCGACCCCCGGCCTCTCTACCATGAACCGGGTGATGAAAGACTCTTCTAATTTCTGCCAGAAATGTCTGCATAGAAGTGTGCGTGGCAGGAACTGACTTGCCAATGGCCATAGCCCATGTAGCTGCTCTGCCGGTAAGTAAGCTCATAATAAAGGCTATACATGCTGGGTCCGAGCCATAAGTAGTTGGCTGCTGATCGAACACCAGCGAGCATTGGTGCAAAAATTGTTCACAGGACTGTGACTCACCCGAAAAACGAGGAGGGTGAGGATACTGTTCCTGTCCTGAATTAGTAATCAGTGTCGATAATGAGGCAGGAGTGGAGATAATCGCTACAGCTGTGGCTGCCTCGTCCTCCTGCAGCAGATGTGTACATACCCTCGCTAGACGTTGGTCCATACTGTCGACCGCTAGGGTGAGTGCGGAAACGGTGTCCGTGAGATCACGCAGCCTCTTATCATGGTCGCTGACCACCTGGCCTTGATGAGACAGGGCGCTGCTGACGTGGTCCAATCCTGCGAGCTCCATTGTGGCCCGATTGTTCTGTCACAAGTGGGAGTAGACACTTGCAAAAGGGGAGGATCCCAACGCAGGGAAACAGACCAAAAATAGATACAAAAGGTATTTAATAACACAAAGTGTCCCAAGCGGAGTAAAGTACAACACAAGCAAAACTCACAAACCAAAAGTAGAAACACAAAACGCTGCCAGCAGAAGGCTGACAGGAAATAACTAGAATACAACTGAGAAACGCTACAGGCAAACCTGAGCTGGAACAACAACTAGTGTAGCAGGAAATAGTTCAGAGCAGAGGGTACAAGGGTGAGCCAGAAAGCGGGGAACAGGTAAGGAGCCGGACGAAGCGGTACAGGTAGCAAGGAGTACAATCTGGCACTGGCTCCTAGTTGCCGCTGGGTATATGAAGGGTGCCTGATGAGATCGCCTGCAGGTGTGTGCTGGGGACTCCACCCACACCGGCTGAAGCTGCACAGAGAGAAAATACCCAGCAGGCGGCAGCAGAGCGACAAACACCATCGTAACACCGACAAATCGAGGCTTGAGTGCAAGTGAAGTGCCCGTGTCTAAATAATGTCTAAATAAATCCCACCCTTTGTCTATTCACCATACAAGCAAAGGAATACATTATAAGCAAAGGAATACATTAATACGTTCGTGGGAATACATTCCCACAAACGCCCAATGTAAGAAATACGCAGACCTGCCAACATGTATGCAGTTTTAACCCTCGAATACTCTTGCAGGGCCGCACGGTGGTCTAGTGGTTAGCATGTTGTCCAACACAGTAACAACACAGTCTGGAGATCGGAAGTGATTCTGTTCCGTATTTATTTATTTATCTATTTACTTTTATTCTATTTTCTTATGTTTTTTTTCTTATCTCTGCTGTCTTGCCGTGGTTGCTTTATATTGTGATGAAGTGATTAAACTTTTTATGACATTCTTGCAGCTCCATCTAGAATCTATGTGATATTAAACGGCAAGGTACATGTTTACTGGTTCTAGAACAGGGGTGGGCAAACTTTTTGACTCGCGGGCCACACTGGGTTAAAAAACTTTGTCGAAGTGGCCGTGTATATATACTGTAGGTGGCAGCTCACTGTGCAACAAAACAAAAACACAATGCATCCACAGCAAGTTAACGCAGCACATCAATCAACAACTCAGCACTAAACATAGCACGAAACTTAAAACTGTTATTTCTAAATGTCCGCAAGGCATGCTGGGTAGTCCAGCTGTAACAACAATATGAACTACAGTATGAACAATAAAACACTGGATTACAAGTTAATGTTAACTCCTGTTGTTTACTTCTCTGACGACCTCCTCAACGCATTTTGCAATCTAGCAAAAATGCAACAAACACGGCAATATGTTGGTAGAAAGAGTACCACAAGCTACCCAGCATGCCTTACGATGGGAATTTATGGGTGTTTTTTGGGCATGGGTATTGTGGGAGGAAACCGGAGTACCCGGAGAAAACCCACGCACGCACGGGGAGAGCATGCAAACTCCACACAGAAATGCCCAGGGGAGAATCGAACCCAAGTCTTCCTGATCTCCTGACAAAGAAAACATGACGAATGAAGGTTGAGAGGTTGGCAGGTCTGTATATGTAACATCACATATTAGACAATTATATATTACAAAACATTGCAAATGTGTTCCACTTGGTCTTTGGTATTATTTTACTTCAAGGACAAATTAGTCTGGGTTCTTATGGATTAATATCAAATTTTATGTATTAAAAAAATACAGAATTCTACAATATATATATTTTTAAATATTTGTGATCACTGTCATAGTTCATCATTTCATGACTGCTATTATGTCTGATTGTCATTGACAGCTTTGTCATTGCGGTTGTTGATATTGATTTGTCCTTTATCCTTGTTCGTCTTTATAGTTGTCACGGACATTTATTTGCTGATGTCGTTCTGTATGTTTCTGTTGTTCTGTCACAATTGTTGTTGTTGCTGCTGTTGTCCTTGTCTCTTGTCTCTCTTTTTTTTGTTTTTGTCCCCCCCCCCCCGTTTCCTTTTCTCTTCTTCTCTGTCCCCTCCTGCTCCGGTCCGGGCGCTCCAAATTTGCTTTATAACAAGCATCAAGGTCGAATAAATTTTGTATGACAGGGGAAGTGTATATCACACTTCTCTCTGGCAGAGTAAATCTGTTGAGCACTTGACGGCATTTAGGTATACAATTCTATCTGCTTTAAAGGCTGGACAGGACAGGGGTAAAAAAAAAATAAATAAAAAAAAAAAAAATATATATATATATATATATATATATATATATATATATTTTTAAATAACAAATAATCTACTTTTGCCAGTGTTTACAGTTCGTGCGGGGCAGTATTTTAGGTAGTGAAGTAGTTAATGTGGCAACTTGAATCAGTGATTGTATTGACTGTGATGGTGATGTGGGGGGTGTTTAAAGGACAAATGTGCTGAGGCAGGCGAGTATTCAATCCTCACCCGCCCCACTCTCTCACTCCCTCACTCTCTCCATGTCTTGCACAGCTTCACTACAAACACACCTCACATGTATGGCGAACACACTCCACTTTATATTCCATTACACACTGTACATTACATACATACACAAATTAGCTGTAAAGATTATTCAGCCAATTAATTTGACAATAAAACACATTTGATTTACTATTTTACTTTAACTTTTATGCTTTTCATTATCGAAAAAGCTATCAACTATGACTATCTATTAACTCTAGACTTGCACGTTCTTTATCGCCGCTGTTGAAAATATTAAACACATAAAGTGATGAAATAAAATCTGCTTCTTCCTACTCCTACGTTACATGTTGCATTGTGTAAGTGTAAACATGTGTGATGTGATTAAACTTTTTAATTGAATAAAGTTAACAAAATAACATACTTGTAAGGTATCTGGACACGTCAATAATGTTTGATACAAAATATTTAGCGGTCCAAGATTTTAATATTAATTTTATGAAACAAACTTTTTGATTTAACCAAGTCACAAAACAATGCAGGTGCATTTTGAAATGTTCGTTTTATTGTAACATTTTTTAAGACCAAATAAACCACTAACGTTATGATAATACATAATCATTTTCTTTAGTATGAAATCTTTCACTCTGTAAAGTTGTGGAATTGGTTCTTGTGACATGTATTTTCTCACAGGCAATTCATACTTTCTGTCAAGCTTTAGGAGCATTTCTAGAAATGCTGGCTTTTCAACTGTACTATAGAGCAGCATTTCTTTTTCCATGTATTAAACGACACTCTCTGTGAACTGTGTATTTACTTTGCCGATCAAACATCTCAATGAGCGTTGACTGGGTCAGGTAGATCAGGTAGATACTGTATGTTTGAGATGGGCAAGTTCGTTTTCTTGCCTTTCATGTTGCCACCAATTTCGAACAAATTCGGCGTACCGTATTTTGTGTTGATGGGCACTTTGCTCATTACCACACGGGAGCTGTGGCATTTGGCTTTGCAATCCTCTTTTTTTTCCCTCCTAATTTCTCCTACGTTACCTTGCATTGCTCCTCACAAGGGTCTACTCTTTTGCTATGTGCATGCGACACACCACATCGAGAAAGAAACTGTATGATTGACAAGCGATCTCACTCCGTCCAAGCCGTTCGATGGGTGCTGCAACCAATGCACAGAGTGAACCCTGCCTATTTGGAGGCGAGAGACGAGGAAAACAGACGCGCATGAACATGCCAATATATGGAGGCGGGCAAAATTATCCAGTTCATTTTGATTTGCGATTGAAGTTATTTATTTCTGAATGACAAATCTTGTCATGTTTTGACCTTGTGAGACCTCGTGACACCCCTATCTCAGTGTTTGCTTGTTTTTTTTTAAAAAAGCTTGTGATTTGAATGTTTGTAGAATCGGTTTTGCTGAGTGTTTAGCTTTGTTAAGCATGTTTGAAATTAACTCAACCACTGCCATCGACATCACATCATTTGCTGCTTTAACTATGGACACTTAGACGCAAACATAAGTTAATACAGCCCACACTGATCTATCTACAACATACGTTAGCAGTTCCATTTCTTTTTTTATTCAAAACAGTACTTTTTGTGTACTGTCTCGCGCCAGATGCAACATAAATTTCTCTTAGCCTGAAATGTGTGCTTTTTGTTTCCCGGTTGTCCAGCCTGTAAACCATACCCCTCCCATCCCCTTGCGTCCATGCTCTCCCCGTTCCATCTTCCCCCTCTCCATCTCTTCTCCGTTGAAAGCATCTGTGCTTCCACTCGGCGTGGTGATCTCCGTCTTTTTCCGAACCCTCGGTCTCTCCTGCTCCCATTGACAGAAGAAAGTGTCACACTCGCCTCCGTCGTAAAGCACTTCGGCTGATCCGAAGCTACTGAGGACAAGAATAGAAAGCAAGCATTAAGTGGAAACAGTAAATGAAGAACGAGGAGCAAAAACAAGTGGATAGGACAGGAGGTTGTAAAGTTGTGAAAAGGTGGTAGAAGAAGAGTAGGAGTTTGGCAAAGCGAGGATACGCCTAAGAGCACTATCCCCTCTCCTTATTGTTTTTCTCTCCTTCCGTATCCCTTTGGCAAAGAAGAAGACATTTTTAGTGGAGCGGGAGCAGCTTTCTGCAGCAAACTCGAACAGGAGACCGACTCTTCAGGGGCGGCGGAACACATAAAGGGATCTTTATAACTTGGCTACATATCCACAAACACAGGGGCAATTAACTGGTTGTCAGCAGACGGCGCTGCCAAAAAAAAAAAACTTCCCAGAGAGAGAAGGGGGGAAAAAACAAGTGAAGGGACTGAGGAAGTACTAGCACTGCAAGACAGGAAGTTTGACCAAGAGAGACAGCGAGCTGTGGCCTTGCGCTTCCTTTGAAAGTCTTCAATCCATCCTTGCAGAGATGATGATGTATTTCTGGGTGAGTACCGAGGCCTTGTGAGACTTATGCTCTAATCACAGCTCGGGAAAAAAAAAACATGAGGTTATTGATCTTGCCTGAGTATCTTTTGTCGTATGAATAACAATTGTTTCAACAGCCTTTTGTGTAAGAGATAGTTTTCAATTTGCATCATCCTTGCACTGATAATCAAGCATTTTCTTGGCTCTAAGTTACCGTTTGTTATATCTGTTCCTGTCATGAAGAAAAGCTGTGGTGACGTTTTGGACGTCTGGAGATTTTAGCAACGTAATCCAGCTAAAACCCGCAAATCTTTAGCAATAGATTTGGTATATAAGGTTATTAATCTTAATTTACATAATAAACAGTAAAACAGAATAAAATTAATAAACAGAATGCAATGTGACCGTTGTATCAATATACACATGCTATACATTGACATTACCGGAGCAATGTCAGCTAAACGCTCAACCAAACCAATTTTAGGACAACGGAAAACAGTTTAGATCACAAGCATTTAAATTGGCACAGGGCGAAAACAAGCAAGCAGTCAGAGACCAGCATACGTCATGAATAATTGTATAAAACAAAACACTAATGCGACAAACTTAGCGCCGTTTGAAAGCTACCGCATAGCCCTACCGAAAGGTACAAGTATCATTCCTGTACTGCTAAAACTCAACCTAACAAGCAGCTTCAATTCCTCTTATCCAGTCGCAAAGATTTGTACATTTCACATCTCCAGTAGCCACCGCAGTCTCCCCTGTGTTTCATACCAAGATCATCTACAGTATGTAGACCTACTATTACAATCACAGTGGTATTTGGATATGTCTTTTTCTAGCAAACCTCACAAATCCCCCGAGGGCCACATACAGAAAAATCAAACAATGCGTGGACGACTTGTTTATTAAAGACTTTAAACCCAACCAAATGTAGGTCAAGTTGGCAAAGCAAATACGGTGGAACCTTGGTTAGCGTCATTAATCAGTTCCAGATGGTCCGACTCAAACGTACGCTAACCCAGGGGTCCCCAGCCACTGGGCCGCAGCCCGGTACTGGTCCGTGGGCGGGGCCGAACCAGGCTGCAAGAAACTTTCAGATGCAATGATCAATGATCACCAGACAGCAAGGTGACATGGAAATAATGTAGAATCTACTTTGAATTTCAATGTTGGCTCATTGAGTCAACGTCGGACTTCAATGTTGATTGCGACAATGTTGATTTCATAACCACAGATCAACACAATTTCAATAATATTTCAAGTAATGTGAACATTGAAATGATGTTGAAATTTCAACATAACTAAAACATGTGTTTTCAGTGATATTTCAATGAAAATACCAGAAGAAATAGGGCCCATTTCATGCTGTTCAATACCAGCATTAAAATCTTGCTTTATCTACAGTCAAGATTTCTCACCTTATTATCAAAACGCTGGCACTTGCAACTTTCTTTGGCTCCATTGTGGGTTATTTTGCGGCTGAAATCACAGTGGTGTGCCGTCAGGGCCAGCAAAGCCTTCTCTGCTGGCCTAAACACTATCAGAATCACTGACCTACATTTACAACTTAAATTCTAGTACTTTATATTATATTCATTTATTCCCAATCGTATTTAGAAGCATGTCTCTTGGCTGCAGCGCCCCCTGTAGTGTATGTGTATGTTACATTTTCCTGATTTCACAGTCAGATTTCAGCTTCTATGTGTTGCCATTTTAAAGGAAAACTGCTCTTTTTTTGGAATCGTTCTTATTATCCACGAACCTTATGTGAGAGGTGAAGACACTTCTGTCTTTTGGAGAAGTGGCAGCTAAGAATGCACGTAATGGGACGCACCTATTCCGCCCATAAAGCCTTCTGAAAAAGCCTCCAAAAAGCGTCAACAACCCTCCATTTACATAATGTGACCTGCATTTTAACCAAGCTACAGCAACATTGTTATTATTATTGTTATTAACATAGTTAGGCCAAAGAACAAGGTTACTGGCGTGACTTTGGTTTGAGTTTGGAAAAGTGAATGCTTGGTGTAGGCGTTGGTTTGTATGTTGCCATGTGGAATTAGTGCTTAAACATGACCAAAATACGGCAAAATGCTCAAAGTATTACAAGTTATCGTGAATGTACCTTTTAGTACATGGTCACAGCATGTATAGAAATCCATAAAACCTTGTTGGAGGTTTTTGGAGGTGTTTTAATAGCAGGCTTTCCAGGCGGAGTAGGTGTGTCCTATTACGTACATTCATCAGCTGCTTCTTTTTTAGCTGTTTTTATATTTTTAGAACGCACAGGAAAGAGAAAGACGTGTGTTTATGTCTCACATATGGATTGTGGATAATGGGCAAAATTCCAAAAAAGTGCAGTTTTCCTTTAATGTAATCTGACCAGGGCCTTCAGAATCAGGGGTGCTGGCCCATGTCACATTAGCTATGGGGCAGATCAGATTTCAGAGTCGCCTCTCATTGCCAGCTAGTTACGCCCACAGTGGCTGACTGAGGAGGCCTAATTTTCATCTCTGGTGTATTTTATTTGAGGTTTTATATTTTTGTCGTTATTTGATACATATCAATTCTGAACTGTTTTGGATGATCTTGTAGTGTAGATGTTTGGAGTAGTTTGAACCCTTAATCACTGAGCCGTTCCATTTAGGCTTGTTCCATTTGGATGAGAAGAAGATCACTGATGGAAATTAGTTACTAACGCTCAAAGTTACTAGCAGTAACGTAAGGCAGGCGTGCTTACGTACAGCATCACTGATACAGCATTGGTATTGCAGATACTCGCTATGTTGGAGTTTCCCTGATGCTAAATAACTAGCATGGTGAAGTAATGATCCTAGGGTCCGACACGGGCAAAACACTGCCGCGGACAATTTTTAGTATTTTTTTTTTAAATGATACTGGCCTTCACAGCATCTGCCGGAAAACAAACATAAACAAATCTGGCTGGTTAAGTCCCCACTGAAGGCCCAGGTACCAAATGTACTGCCCACCCCTGCGTGATCAAAAGTTAGAGCTGAGTTCCAGGTTTCCACTGCGAGAGCGAGCTAACAGGCTGCTAAGAAGGACGTTTTGTGATAAAAATGCACTAAGAACACAGTTGGACTCATGCAGTGTACAGTATTAATAACACAAGACGTGTGCCACATTGTACGCTGGAGTGGAAGATGTATGCAAACCGGGGCGAGATTTGGCTACTTATTCTTGTAAGATTACACCTTTTAAATATCATTTAAGTATGCTGCAAGCCAATAAAAGTTGACAAAAGTCCCTCGATCCACACTTTGGACACCGCTGCCTATGATATGAATATACAGTATACAGCTACATTGTTTATAAAACATCCAGATGACAAACTTCAAGCCAAAATAGTTGTGCATATTTCATCATTAGGCTGTGTAGTATTTCTGCTTAATTGTAAATTAAAAGAAGAGTGTTCACTATATGGAATAATAGGAGAGGCTTTTATTACCTATTATGCAATAAACAGCAGTGCCACTGATGGCTTTTTAAATGGTTTTGACATTCAGGTTACCAAGTAATTACGAACTGCTGTGAGTGCAAGGGCCACTTACTATATGTCCTGCAGTGCAGCAAGCATAATAGGACATGTTTAGTCAGGACTCCTAAATTCCCTTTCCCCCACATGTAAAAGATGGGGCTTGGCGATGCTACGATTTTTGGTATAGATCGGCCCAGTATCGCAAGTACCGATACCTTTCACCGCGAAATTTCTCAAGAAATTAAATAATTTTGTTGATTTTGCCTTTAATTTGTTGATCATGATTCTATCAGATTTCTGCATGTTTTTGTTGCTCTGAAGCTGCTAATATTTCTATCATGTTCACAGAAGTGCTCATGTTTGCATATTTCTTTGCTGCAACGCTCCTCAAATTGCACCGTTGTTTCCCTTTTGTTTTGGTGAACCATTTGAAGCTTTCGCAGAAGGGAAATGCTGGAAAAGATAACCTTAAATGTTAAAATGCACTTAACTTAAGTTATTTTGGTTTTCCCCCACAAATAGAATCTTGTTTAAAGATTCAACAACATCCACAGGATGCTTCATTTAAGAACTGCTCAAAACAATGTTTTAGTGATGACATACTGTAAATCGTTTTTGGTGACCAATACAGACTAAATTGCAGATTTTGTGGCGCAACTTAGTATCCTGGTTAAAGAAAATAAATACTGATGTTATCAAATTTGCACTTCTGGTTGTGATTTTTAATAGCATGAGTTAAGATTAACGTATATATTTGTGGAACAAGTGGACTTTTTTTTGTAAAGTCTTTTTGTAGGATTAATTTGCACTTATTTCAAGATCAGCGAGTTTCAGGATACAGTAGTACCTCGCATAACGTAAACCTTCTTTTACGTAAATTCCACTGAACGTAAAGAATTTATGTAACGTTTTTGCATCGTATTACGGAAGAAATTCCATATGACGTAAAGCATCAAGTTGGTGCAAGTTCAGAAATTCGATTTGAATAGCTCGCGCGACAGAGAGGGGGAAACATTTTCCATGACTAACAGAGTACACTTGGTGACGCCTTCTGACGCTTCACGCTCTCATTGGCTGATTATCGGGGCCACCGCCTACGCTCTCATCTCATTGGCTGACTTATACAGTGCGTACGTGACTTTGTGTGAGAGACAGGCTTCTCCCTTCCTCATCGTAGTCGCCCTTAAACTAGTTGATTCTTTTTGTTTTTCAGTTTTATTCATTTACAGTAATCTTATTTATTACCTTATTTTATATTGGAATGTTACTCTACTATGTTTATGCTAACGTTTTCTTATAATTTCCCACCATATTTGGTGGATTTTGAATATTTTGAAGGGCCAAAGGGGTGAGTTTGGGAAGGTCTTGGAACGGATTAGGCTATTTACATGTGTTTTACGCTTCGTATAACATAAAAACCATATAACATAAACGTTCTCGGAACGGATTATTTACGTTGTAGGGGCGTCTACTGTACTGCTTATTCATTTTGCACTAATATGCAATTTCATTTTCACTTAGTTTAATAATAATTAACTTTTTATTGGTTGTATTAAGTATTTTATTCTCAAAATAGGTAATTTTTATCTTAAAGGTCCTGTTTATTTTTAACAAAAAAAATCTTAATCTAGGTGCATGGACAGATACAGTAATTTCACTAGTTGGAAGTATTTTTTCTAATATCTAGTCTGTTTATCTTATATTCGGCAAGCCCGTTTTTGCATTTAAGATAGATTTAGTCTTATTTCAAGCTCTGTCAACTAATTTCAGGATACAGCTTTATTACTTCACACTAGTATTAGGTATTAGGTTGGGGCGGCCGTGGCTCAGGCGGTAGCGCAGGTCGTCCAGAAACCAGAAGGTTGGTGGATTGATCCTTGCTCCCGCCATCCAGTCACTGTCATTGTGTCCTTGGGGCAGCGGATTTTTAGAAATAAAAATCTTAAATCTAGGATTATTTCCAGATAGAGAAATCTTAATTTAGTTTTTTTTTTTCAAAAATCTAGTCTTTTTATTTTATATTTGGCCAGCATTAAGCATTTTTTTTACGTAACTATCAAAATATTAAATTTATTAATCCTAACACAGACTGTTGCAGCCGTAATCCACACCAAGATGAAGCTGAACTGTGAAACCCAGACGTCACTTCCTGCCCGCTCACCGCTCAGCTCCCCTAGCACCAGAACACATTTACAGAAACACACACGAGCCTTATTTATGTCTGAAATGGATTATTTTCTGTTATAGGGTGACAATGACCATGTTATTTACTATCTAGAGGGCTCTAATTATGTTAAAAACCATATTTAGAAGGTCGTAAACAGGTTTTCTATGCTCTAAGTACAAAAATATTAACTTAAAAATATTAACTGCGATAAAAGAGTGATGACTGGAATATTAAAAGCTGAACAATCACATATTTTGGAGGTGCATGTCAAGCTTTGCCGGAGGATTTAGAAGGGGCGGAGCCAGCCTACATAACTTCCGCTGCAACATAATTCAGACTTCAGGCTACAAACCCAAGAGTAATATTTTACCCAGCTGGTTTAATATAAAAGTAGTTGAAGAACTAGAGAAGAACAGTTGAAGTGGACTATTTGACACACAACTGAAGCATTACAATTATTAATTGTCTTAAAAATGAGCTTTAAAGGCAAAAAATAAGTGTTTACCTGACACACTGCCATGTTGGGGAAGGCATATCCTGGGATAGGCACACAACTGTCACATGACAACTACTCCAAAGGCGACCATCTTCCCAGAAAAGGTTTCACTGCACTGTCGATTTATTTTAAACAGCCCAGGTGGTTGGTGCACCACCCGTTTTCTTCATCCAAAACACTACTGAACATAGCATTGCATGAATCAGGTATTCTCAAATGCAAATCAACGTGGTGGTAAAAATCTACACATCACATGTTTGACCCGATTCTGCCTACCCTCAGCAGTTAGGAGAAGAAGCACGCTCTCAGAAGTATTTTGTCTTTTCCTTTCCAAATCCTGAAGTCAGCATAGACATCATTTTGAAGCCAATGTCCTCCATTAATTTTGCTCCAAGCGGGTTTTAGCTTTATTCTGTCATCAAGGTTTAATGTCATATGGGCTAGCAGATTGAAGAGACCGTGTGGAGTTGCAGCGTATTTGGAATTGTTTTTTATTGATGCTGAAAAAGCAAGCGTACTGACCTTCATGTGAAAAATCAGACGTAGTGCTCGTCTACTAGAGGGCATCCTGCGTGTTTTTCCCAGGCTGTCTGGACGGTAAGGGAGACCCAGCCAGTGAAGTGTTTGCGTTTTCAGTCGTTGGACTGCCGAAGCGAACCTTGAGGCTTTGGCTTATTGATTGAATGCAAGCTTTGCATTGTAAATTGAAGGCAGCCCATAGCCGTTGGTTGATTTCTAGCATCAAGCCCTAAAATCTAAAACACTACGTTGAGCGCACACACTAGACAGATTTAGCATAGTTCTATTGTCTTGACAGCATTTAATGTTCTGAAATGTTGAAGTGGACATGCTTGCAACTGAGGAAACGCAGCACGCTATGGCCGTGGTTTGTTTGTTTTGAAGATGCTTAACAAGTTACGTTAAATAAACATGCACAATCAACATGTCTGAAAAGGAGTAGGAAGAAGCAGGTTTTATTTATTCCCACTTCATATCTATTCGTGATTAATAAATCGAATAAGATGAAGATAATACCAATAAAAAGAAAAGTAATACAAAAAATAAAAATGGATAAGGAAATAGGAGTTTGGTAATTATAATGATACAAATACATTAGAAAATAAAATAAATAGAAAATAAAATAAATTAAATTAAGAGGTTAAAGATAAAGAATATACTGTATAAATAAATACAAGAGTAAAGAACAGAAACATTATGCTACGCATACATGAATGCATGAATGAAGCCATAAAGTAAGTAAGTTGTTAATGATATTGAATTATGAAATACAGCGCAACCTTGTTCAGCATCATTCATTTGCTCCGGAAGTTGTCGAATTGGCATTTGTGACACGTATTTTCTCACAGGCATTAAACTGCGCTCTCCGTGAACGCACACCATTTTGTGGTGTTCCGTTTGTACAGCGGGACCTTGGTTACAAATGAATAACCGAATGAATTTTTCATGAATCTCATCCAGAAAGCCTAAAATTTTAACACAAAACACATTTTTAGTTTTACAATTCTAGTTTTACATGCAGGAAACAATTTGAAATGCATATAAATACATAGGCTACAGCATGCCCCCGCCACCCTAAAGAGGAGAAGCGGTATAGAAAATGGATGGATGGATGGATGATGAATGAAAGGGATAGATGAACCTCGATACTGTAACCAAAAATGGAGCCAAAGAAAGTTGCGAGTGCCGGCATTTTGATCAAGAAGGCGAGAAACACTATTGAATTCAAGAAATAACTCATGACAAAACAGGAAGGTGGTGGTGGTTGATCTTGCTGCCACATCATGTTTTTGAGAACAGTGAATGCAGTCAGTTAATGAAGGTGAAAGTAACCTTAAATCTTCATTTATCCCTTTTTTGTCACTTATAGGACTCCTTTAGTGCTTCCATTCATCCATCCATCCTCTATGCCGCTTGTCCTCACTAGGGTTACGGGGTATGCTTGAACCTATCCCAGCTGACTTTGGACGAGAGGCGGGGTACACCCTGGACTGGTTGCCAGCCAATCACAGGGCACATGTAGACAAACAACCAATCACACTCACATTCATACATATGGACCATTTAGAGTCTCCAATTAATGTGCGAGGAAACCGGAGTACCCGGAGAAAACCCACGCATGCACGGGGAGAACATGCAAACGCCACACAGAGATGCCCAAACGGAGACACGAACCCAGATCTTCCCGATCTCGTGACAGTGTGGCCAACATGCAGAGTCAACCCACGATGACATAGACGACATCATCGACGGGCGACGTAACTGTTGGTTCCGGTTGTCATTTTGTTCCCTAGCTAGTAGAATGTAAACAAGGAAGGACGTTTTCTGATTTAAAAAAAATATATTAATAATATAGATGGACTTACATAGTGGATTAATAACATGACGAGATGCACCATATTGTACGCTAACCGGAGAATGCATGCAAACGAGGCAAAATTGTGGCGTAAAGTTTTGACGTTAACCGAAAAACACGCTAACCTGGCCGGGCGGTAACCAAGGTTCCACTCTGTCTTTTGATTGTGAAATTGGCATACATGCTTCTGCCGTTGGGAATCATTTATTTTATAACCTTGCTGCCGTATAGTAGAAGCAGTTGCCAATGTTGGACATGAATTTAGTTTCTGTAAATCCCGTTGTTATGGTCGGTGTTGTGAAAAGTTTCCAATTCCAGATCTGGTGTTGTTGCTGCAATGTTGATGATTTGATTCCATCAGACTGCGTCATTCTTTGTGTGTTTTATCTTTCATTTTCCTTGTAGTCATGATGATTCATTTATTATCCATTGGTTCATTCATTATTCATTAATGCTGCTTTTAGTTTTTTAGGATTTGCTGTTGTTTCATTTGTTTTTACGCCTTTGTGAATCCAGTGTGACGGTTTTTGGACCTTGATGCAGATCCGTGAGCCGTTAATGTTATACAAAAAAAGTTTATTCATAGTAGTGCAAAAACTACAGCAAGAAAACATTGAAATACGTACAAATCAACAATACAAAACGGAAATCATTTAGAAGCATAACATGACGTACATAATACCTTAAGGCAGTGGTGTCCATTTCGTCGATCGCGAAGGTAGTGCGGGTTGATCGCATAAATGTCACTTTGTAGATGTCATGTGACATCAGTTGGCTCCCCTCCTGATTCGCTGGTAAAGATTAAGTGGTGAACAGAGGGCTCAAGCTACACACAGAGATACAACTTTCATCTTTATTATTCTGATTACGGATAAAATAACTCAGTGGTAAGATGACTATATCTATAATAAAAGTTATCCGAAAAAAGCCAGTTGTTTGGTGGCTTTGCTTCGCGTCCTGAACTCCACTATAGAAATCCGTGTTTTCTACACTTCCGCCTGGTAAACTATTATTTCATGATTCATTGGAAAATGTGCCCATTGCTGAAAGCCTTTTAATGTTGCCTTGCATTGTCTTCGTTTTCATTTCTTTTATATCTGTAAAGTGTGATATCAAATGCTAACTGGGCCTAATACATGAACTGTGTGTCTAATGAACGCTACGTCGCTATTTTGACTGACTTACTACTGAGGTTATGTACACCACTATGAAGGAATTATGTGTAATTATGTTTTTTACCATATTAAATTGTTGAATCATGTGATCTACTAATTACCTGTAAACTTTGAACCTGTGAAGTACGAATCATTAGTATTTAGTATAGTAGTTTCCATTTTTAGCAGTTCGATTTTATATATAGGTTATTAGTGTTGGTTCGAGAAGCAGGAAATTATCGGTATCGACTTGAAAAAAACATGATCCTATTAAAAACAATATTTAGAAGATCGGAACAGGTTTTCTGTGCCATAACTACAAAAATATTCCACTAATAAAGAAGGAATCCTACTTTGTGGAAATTCACTAATCACGGTCGGGTCTGGAACCAATTAACCGCGATTAACGAGGGATTACCGTATTGTTAAAAGCTTAGAGAAATTGCTGGATATGGACTTTCCTCTTCTTAACTTCTCAAAAGATTAAACGTATATACAACATACAGTGAGGACAGAAAATCCACATTTATATTTATGTTGCGCTGTTACCTCGCTCGTGGGGAAAAATTAAATATTCAGTATTCACTTATTTTATGCTAATAGTTGTTAATTAAATTCCCCTTTTTCAGTTACATAGATAATTTCCCCCCCCCCCATTATATTAATTATTGACCTGTCGGTATCATTGTCCAAATAATGCATGGGGGGGTGTTACTCTGTGATTCCCACCCCACAGGGAGCATCCCCTTCCCTTTCTTTTCTTTCATTCTCTTTCTTTATCTTGTTGGTCTCCTATTTTCTGTGTGTTTCCTCCACTCTATCTCCCTCGGCCCGGTGTGCTATACTGCAGTTAATGATGGGGAGTCTGTTGCTGGTGGCTGTCTGCAGATATGAAGCATGCGGGGTGCTTTGATACGGAGGCAGAAAGCAAGAGCAGTTGACATTAGCAATTCCTCTTCATCACCACTCCTTATTGACTCTCTCTCCCCCTCTCGCTCCTCCTCGCTCTGACACAAACTAGAAATAAACACACACATATACAGTATACAGTACGAGAATGCCAATGTACAGGACGTGAGCCAAGTTCGTGTGAATGTTTGCAGGCTATCGTGTACACTGCTTCATACACGCGCTGATATTTTAATGCAAATATTTGATCCTTTTCATGGGGCAACACTAAAGAAATGACCATTTCATACAATATAAAGTAGCCAGTGTGCAGCTTGTAAATTTGCCGTCCCCTCAAAATAAGTCAACACATGCCTAAACCGCTGGCAACAAAAGTACAGTGGACAGTATCCACTTCGCCGTGAAGAAGTTGAGTGCACATGCTCAGCGTCATATCCAGAGGTTGTGTTTGGAAAATAGACGTATGAATGCTACCAGCATTGCTGCAGAGGTTGAAGGAGTCATGGGTCATGCTACCTGTGTTCGGACCGTACAGCGAGTACCGCATCAAATTGGTCAGCATGGCTGTTGCACAAGAAAGCCCACAAACAGTTTGCTGAAGACAATCAGACTAAAGACGTGGATTACCGGAACCACGTCCTGTGGTCTGATGAAACCAAGATAAGCTTATTTCGTTCAGATTGTGTGTTTTTTTTTTTTTTGTGAGATACTGTACATTGGTGTACATTGGGTTGGTTTTGGCATCTTTAATGCACAAAATGTATCAAAGTGGCCCCTCACATTCTTCAATTTTTCTGTAATCTTTTTTTTTGAGAATTTTATTTATTCGACAATCACCTGCCAGCAGTTTATGTTTCATTTTAAAAATCATTCCACCAAGCCGTGATTATGCCGGACGTATACAGGGTGCAGTGCAAGAATGCCAATGCACAGATGTACACACAGCCTCTTATGCACACTTATTCCTGTAACTAGAAGGTATAATTTAGCCGTACTGTCGTGTGCACACAAATGTGCTGCTTTCGGACATGTTACTGACTTGCATCCGTCCCTTCCGAGACTGTGAAAAGCATCAACTCTGTTTGAAAGGATAATAGGCGCCTGAAGAACAGAAACACAGCAAGTCGCCTGAACTAATGAACAGGTACATCAACAGTGGATGTAGAGGCAGGAAACTGAAAAAGCAGGGGGGGAAAAAAACAATTGTTTGAGAAAGGGAGCTGCTTGAGGGCAGGAACCGGGTGCTTACAAGGGACACAGAAAGGGAAAAAAGGTAAAAGGTGATGACCTGGATGTTTCCCTTCCTCTTGTTTGTACCCGTGGGGTCATTAGTGTTAATAATTCATGCTGCCAACATGGAGGAATGGCCAATGCTCAAGCGCAGGGGAGAGAATAAGGAAACGAGCAACAGCGATGAGTAGAGAAGAAAACTGCAGCTGTCTCTTCCCTCCCCTCCGCTCTCCTCATTGTGCCGATGTGCTGATAAATAATTGAGTGTGCTGAGCAGGGGACTGCATGGATTAGAAGAGCAGAGGGAGCGGGAGGCCTGTTGGAGCGCTAGACGGTGAAATGAGTACCTGCTCTTGAATAGAGATTACCTCCTTTCAACTCTTCATCTCCTCGTACCAGTCTTGACCCCTTCAGTGGTTCTACCTTGAGGACAGATGTACAGTAGAGCCGCCCTGATCTCAGGAAGTTAACGGTGAAACCCTGCTCAGTCTCAATGAAGAACACTTGACTCGAGTTTGCATTAGACTGGGTTTTATTCCAACAGCTTTAGTGTGTTCGTGGCGGCCCGGTTAGGTCTTGAACTCCTTACTTTGCACTGAACAGAAAGTCACTGTGTGAGCGTTTTAAAGTTGTGCTACCAAACAGTCGTTACGTAGTTGTTGTTGTTTCACCGTGCTCAGCAATAATGATGATGTTAGCAATGCCACAACTCAACTGACCAATTTCTCATAGAAATTATCCACTTGGGTCTCAAATTTTATGTCAACAAAAACGGTCGACCATGTATGTCGACGTCGACTTAAAGAGCTTATTATTAAGAACAAACTCTTATCCTCTTAATAAGCGGCCCAAACTAGTGGCCCATGGAGAAAAGGTACTTATTATCTCCCATTTCAGTCAAATACAGCATGTGTGGTCTGTGAGTCTGTGTCGTTTAACTTCAGTAGCGTTCCACTGGCTATCACCCACGTAATCTCTGCAGTTCTCGAACTGTTTAATGGACAAAGTGCTGCCACTCAGTAAATCTTTAACTGACCTGTGGTTATGACCTCTCTACGTCGTTAAGGTCCACAAGCAGCAGAGTAGTGATGGCTCAATGGCTGGTAAACAGCTGCCAATAGCTGTGAGATGACAAAAAAAAGCTTTTCATCAGAAGGTGCTAATGGTTTTTTCACTCCCATGACTTCAAGTGCAAAGCTAAGAAATGTTCCATTTTGCACGCTCAAGCTACCGGTGTTTGAACGCATTTCATTTGTATTTGCAAATGCAATATCACTGAAAATACTTTGTATGTTTACATGAAACTTGATCAAATGGAATCGATGCCCACATTTAAGCTTAACCCTTTCTCATTATGGGATATTTGGGGGTTATAACGTCTAAAAATGTCATACCCAAAGTAAATGTAAACCTGGTGTTGGACCGTTTGGAATGGCTCTGGGATCTTCTGAAAAAAAGCAAGTTGAATTATTCTTCCCACAGTCGGAATCTAATTGCTACTGACACTGAGGGATAAATGTTTGAATAAACACACAAAAAAATGTTTTTTACAGAAACGTGCCTTCAAAATAACCTGTTTGGAGGTCTGGTTTGGAAAACACAATGGGGTCTTAGCTTGTGTACTTACCTAGTCGCATTCCAACTGTAGTAGTATCATGCAAACAAAGCACCATGGCTTCCTGACATTGTATCTTCTCACCAGAGACTGTTTTTTGTAAAATAAAGACAGAAAATAAACTTCAAAAGGTACACCGTTGACGCACAGCCACGTTTTCTGTCCCGGTGTTCCACAGGAGTTCCTTACTTTTAAGACAAAAGCCCACCCATAACCCAGCATATCGGTGTTTTCACAGTTTCATTGGCTATACAGCGCCTCATTCATCCTTGATATTTCATGTAATCGGGCCGAGCTGCATACGCTAGAAGAGGGGCTGGTACTTTTTTTATGGCGTAAGTTGATTGGCTATTGTGTGACAGCCGCCAGTTTAAACAGTTGTCTTTTGGGTCAATTGAGGGGTCAGTCAAAAGTTGTTGTTGTTTTCAGTACATTTTACTTGTTCAGTGAGAAATAAGTAATCTGTCGTGGGCTTGAAGAAGTGCATTGAAATCTGGCTGAATGTCTGAGCTGGCTATGTGAAGGACAGCTGAGAGGTCATCGTCAGTCATAGAGGATCTATATCTGGTTTTGTTGAACTTCATCACTGAGAATGTCTGTTCACATACGTAAGTAGATCCAAAGACGGCTAGAATCTTCTGAGCATGCCTCCTCATGTGTGGAAAGTTATTTTCTTTGAGTGAAGAGTAAAACTCGAGCAGTGGGACTGACCTAAAGTGCTCTGGCAGATGTGTGTCAGACTGCATGTCAATGAGTTCCGTCTGAACATCACTGGGTGCATTATCTACTCGGCAGGTGAAGGGAGAAGAAACCATGTCCTTTTCACTCTCAGCTGTTTTGAAGTCTTGAATTTCGCTTGAAAATTCCCCATGCAGTGATTTTAACATGGATGGGCACTTCATGGATGGAGTTGATGTGTGGCTAGTTTGGCTTCCTTCAGTGTCGGCATGTGGGTGAGAATGTTGTCCCCCGTTTGGCTTGAGAAAGCCTGGGCTGTGCTGTACATTCCATGCACAAAAAAGCCCTTACATTGCAGTTTGACATTCAGTTCATTTATTTGCGCAGTCACATCTACAGTAAAACCAAGGTCTGCCAGCCAGTCTGCATGTGAAAGCTGAGGGATGTCATTTCCCTGTCTTGCACAGAACTCCTGGATCTCCTCTCTGAAGACCCAGAAAATTCAATTCTGAATGGTAGCTTATTTCACAATGTCTCATTTTCCTCCAAAAGTGCAATAAATGATCAGTGACTCGGCACTTTTGCTCTGATGACGTTAACTGATTTAGTTACATCATGATTTACACAACAGGTACTGATGTATATCATGCAAAAATGTTCATTTCTGTCAGTTTATCCAGCACTTTCTTCAAAAGTCCGACATTATTCCTCGTCAGAGTTCGACAACCATTTGTTGTCAGACCTGCCAATGTGTCCCATTTCAGTCCCAACTTATCCAAACATGCATTTACCTCTGTGAAGAGGTACCTGTTGTTGTCCCTTCCATTGACTGCATGGATGCCAGCTCTTACGTGATTATCAAGTCTGCAACGATTCCACGTAAGATGGTGAGTATCTGTCCTGTCACGTATGTCACCTCTCTCATTCAGAACCAGGGAAAAAAAGTCAAAGTCGACTGCTCTGTTCTTCAGCTGAAGCTCCATATTTCCTGTCTTCAACCTCCCTCATTACAGTGCATCTGGAAAGGGGCACATACTGAAATGCTCCCTTTTTCTCCGGGCACGTCAGTCCACCGTAAACTCTTTGTTGGAAAACAATTACTTCTATAGCGATTTTGTGAGATGTGATATAACTTTCCTTGACAGCTGCTTCTTGGGGTGTGCAGAGTGTTGAGCGTTCTGTCGGGTTTTCAGCTTGGCTTGCAAAGCCTCAGACTCCTTTGCACGCTCTTCATCAGTCAAGTTATTGTATTTGTCGTCATGTTTGATCATGTAGTGGCAATGCAGATTGTAATCCTTGAACACAGCAACCTGTGCACCACACGCTAAGCACATGGCTTTACCGGCCGACTAATATTATCGGCTGATACCAGCATCAAAATGGGAAATCGTCTCATATCGGTATCAGGTTTTTTTGCCAACAATGATACTGTCGCGTGAGTCCTGACGTTGTGTTCCACACACGACAACAAGCTAGCTAGCTCAGTCTGGAATTATTTCCAGGATCCGCCTTCAGATTGTAAATCTGCAATTTGCAATGAATGTAAAGTAACGTGTCTTCCTTTAATACTTCTAAACTAATATCACCTCAGGAAGAACCATGCGGACTCAGACGCAGCTTTTATGCAGCAAAATAATGTAACCGAGGTTCTTTATAAGATGTCCACAGACGTGAAAGCACAGGAGAAAAGGACGGTAGTAGATTTGTCTCACTGTTTACAATAATATTCCATGTGAGACGTGCTGAATGAGCCCAATTTATAATTTCACTGGTTGTATGAGTCCAGAGTTTCATGCTCCGCACCTTACTTTGTTGTTAACCGATTGCAGTAATTGTCTGTTTTTTTTGTGTGTGAAATGCATTTAGTGGCATCACAGTAAAAGAAGTACAATCAGGGAAGAGTTTCTGCCAGTATTGGTATTGTAAATGAAGTGCTGGACAATATCAGTGTATCGGATATCGGTAAAACATCAATATCGAGCATCTCTATTCATGCGTTTTTTTTGTCATGTACAGTTAGAAAAGTTTTGACACACTTTGTCTTGTTATTGAGGAAGGGAGTCCAAACTTTTGATTGGTACTGTATGTGGGAATAATGCACAGTAGCAGGCTGATCATTTGCCAGACCTACTGTCACTCAAGCTGACGGAGCAGATATTAACTGCCGTCAGGCAGACAGGTGGTTACATATTTTTAATATCAGTCAGAGGTATTTGATAAGGTGTATCTGCAATGTAAATGTACAAGATAAATATATACTATGGTATACCGGTGCTTCTCAAATTGTGAGGAGGACCTATATACAATATTACTGTATATTAGGGGATGTGCATTTCATTGTGGTAGATGCTTTGCTAGTCATCTAGATACATGGGTCAAGATATGATTCAAAAAACGATATATTTTAAAAACAATTTGATTCGATTCGACGCAGTGTTCAAACTATACTGTATTTTTTCCCCTTTTTTTTTCATCTCATATTTGGTCCCAAATGCTGATACTATGTGGGGATGCATAAAGGTAAGATTTGATGACCTTATTGAGTGCTAATGTGCATATTTATTGGTGCACCACTCGAAAAAAACACACTCCAGGCTCATACTGGTGGATGGTGGTGTCAGGCGTGGTGGGAGCCACGACAGGAATCAGGATCCCAATGCAGACAACCAGAGTCAAAAATAGTAACAAAAATACTTTAATACGAAACAGAAAGAGTCCACAAGGTAAAAGTACAACTAAGGAAAATCCACTAACGGTTAACCAACGAAAAACACTGACAGCAAAAGGCTGTCAGGAACAAAAACCAAAGTACAAACAAAAAACACTGTAGGCAAACCTGACAGGAGATATCTTGGATACAAGGCTGAATGAACAAGCAGGTAAGGGAGCCAGAATGCAGGGTAAGGAACAAGAAGCCGGGCTAAGCGGGAGCAAAGAACAGGAGGTCAGGGAGTCAAGGAGTACAATCTGGCACTGGTAGATTGTTTGGCTGCAGCTTAAGAAGGGAGGAGGTAATGAGCTGCAGGTGTGTGTGATTAGGTCTGGGTCATGTTCAGGGATGTGCTGCAACACAAAAACGGCAGAGGGCAGCAGAGCAGAATGCAGAACATGACAGTATGTCCCCCCCTCATAAGACGCCTCCTGGCGGCTTACCTGGCTTGTTAGGGTGGAGATGGTGGAAGTCGCTTATGAGTGACGGGTCCAAGATAAGGGAGCGGGAGACCCAAGAACGCTCCTCAGGGCCGTAACCCTCCCAGTCGACCAGGTACTGGAATCCTCTGCCCCTCCTTCGGGAGTCCAAGATAGCCTTCACCGTGTATGCTGGATGGCCATCGATCAGGCGCGGCGGAGGAGGCGACTCGGCCGGGGGGCACAGGTGACTGGAGGACACAGGTTTGAGGCAGGAGACGTGGAATACCGGGTGTACTTTGAGTGCTGGAGGTAGTTTAAGTCTGACGGCGGAGGGACTGATGATGGAGTCAATTAGGTATGGTCCCACAAATCTGGGTGCAAGCTTCCGGCTGGTTCCGGCCAGTGGTAAGTCCCTGGATGACAACCAGACTTCCTGACCGACCTGGTAGACGGGTGCCGGAATTCTGTGGCGGTCGGCCAGGCGTCGATTGCGCTCCGCCGTGCGGTTCAGTGCGGCTACCGTCTCTCGCCAAACTCTTCGGGCGCGGCGAAGGTGGATCTGGACCGATGGTACTGACACTTCCGCCTCCTGAGACGGAAAAAGAGGAGGCTGGTATCCATTGGCGACTTTAAAGGGTGACATACCTGTGGCCGAGCTGACAAGGGTGTTATGCGCGTACTCCACCCAGGGGAGGTGGATGGACCAGGATGACGGGTGTCGGTGGCAGACGCAGCGTAAGGCGGCCTCGAGGTCCTGGTTGGCCCGCTCTGTCTGGCCGTTTGTCTGTGGATGGTGACCGGATGATAAGCTCACTGATGCCCCGAGCATCTTGCAGAAGGACTTCCAGACCTTGGAAGTGAATTGGGGCCCTCTGTCGGAAACAATGTTGATTGGGATTCCGTGGATGCGGAAGACATGTCTCACCAAGAGTCGCGCTGTGTCCAGTGAAGTAGGTAGTCCAGGTAACGCTATGAAATGTGCCATCTTGGAAAACCGGTCAACAATGTTCAGAATTGTGGTATTTCCTCTGGAAGCAGGTAGTCCAGTAACGAAGTCCAAAGCTATATGTGACCAGGGACGGGTCGGGATGGGCAGCGGTTGTAACAGACCCGCCGGAGGTCGATTCGATGACTTATTTCTGGCGCAGACAGAGCAGGCCGCGACGAACTCCTTCACATCCGCCGCCATGGAAGGCCACCAAAACCTCTGCGCCAATGCCAGTTGAGTTCGTCTGGTTCCTGGGTGACAGGTAACTCTGGAAGCGTGACCCCACTGCAATACGTCCGACCTCAGCGTCTCAGGAACAAACAATTTACCAGCAGGACAACCCTCTGGAGACTCCTCCCCTTTAGTTGCCTCCGACACCTTCCTCTCCACCTCCCACCGAAGAGCGCCCAACACTCGGGCCACAGGTATGATGGTTTCCGGCGCTGTTCCCTCCTCCGTGGGACTGAAGACTCTGGACAGGGCGTCAGGTTTAATATTGCGTGAACCGGGTCTGTAGGTGATGGAGAAATTGAAGCGTGTTAGGAACAGTGACCAACGGGCTTGTCTGGCATTGAGTCTCTGGGCGGTTCTGATGTAGGACAAGTTCTTGTGGTCGGTGATAACTATAAAAGGATGAACTGCGCCCTCCAGCCAATGCCGCCACTCCCGCAGCGCGAGAACGATGGCCAACAGCTCCCTGTTGCCCACATCGTAGTTCCCTTCAGCCTGTGTGAGGCGACGCGAGAAGAAGGCGCAGGGATGCAGCTTCTGGTCGACCGGGGACCGCTGGGACAGCACGGCTCCCACTCCCGTATCAGAAGCGTCAACCTCAACAGAAAATTGTAAATTAGGATCAGGATGTACCAGAACCGGAGCGGAAGTAAACAAGGTCTTGAGTGTGTTAAACGCAGAATTAGCCTCTGGGGTCCATACAAACGGAATTTTAGGTGATGTAAGCCTAGTCAGAGGTCCTGCTTTGCTGCTGAAATTACGTATGAATCGCCTGTAGAAGTTGGCGAACCCGAGAAACCTCTGCAAGTGCTTCCTTGATTTGGGAGTAGGCCACTCGACCACCGCCTGGATCTTGGCGGGATCGGCATGCAGTTGACCTTTCTCCACAATGTACCCCAGAAATGGCACCGAAGTGGCGTGAAAGTCGCACTTCTCTGCCTTAACGTAGAGCCTATTCTCCATTAAACGCTGGAGAACTAGTCGGACATGAGTGGTGTGGTCTTGAAGATTCCTGGAAAAGATAAGTATGTCATCCAAATATACGAAACAGAATTGATTTATCATGTCGCTGAGAACATCGTTAATGAGGTTTTGGAACACCGCCGGGGCGTTCGTGAGACCGAAAGGCATCACCAGATATTCGAAATGCCCCAGCGGTGTGTTAAACGCGGTCTTCCACTCATCTCCATCCTTTATGCGTACCAGATGATAGGCGTTGCGGAGATCCAATTTTGAAAAAATGCGTGCAGAGTGTAAAGCGGAAAAGGCAGAATCCATAAGTGGCAAGGAGTAACTATTGCGGACCGTGATGCTATTGAGCCCCCGGTAATCGATACAGGGCCGTAGAGATTTGTCTTTCTTGGCAACAAAGAAAAAGCCCGCCCCCAGTGGCGAGGAAGAGGGTCGAATAAGACCGGCTGCTAGGGAAGAGGAAATGTACTCTTTGAGGGCTTTTTGTTCTGGAGCGGAGATGTTATACAATTTGGCGCTAGGAAATGTGGCGTTAGGGAGTAATTCTATGGCGCAGTCGTACGGTCGATGAGGGGGAAGTGTTTGCGCACGGTCCTTGCTGAACACTTGCTTTAAGTCGTGGTATTCGCTAGGAATTCCTGTAAGATCTATAACTTCCTCTGGGGATATGGAAGAGGGAACATTGGATCGAGCCGAACGGAGACAGTTAGCGTGACAAAACGGGCTCCAACTGGAGACGTGCAATTTGTTCCAATCTAAGAGTGGGTTGTGAAGCTTAAGCCAGGTTAACCCCAGCACTAGTGGTGCGGACTGGGAGGGCATGACATAAAAACGGATGGTCTCGGAGTGGTTACCAGAGAGATGAAGGATAAGCGGTTCGGTTTGGTGTGTAATGGCCGCCAGGAAGCGCCTATCCAAAGACCAGACCTCCTTCTTAGCAGGTAACTTAATCATGCTGATATTATGTTTGAGAACAAACGTAGTGTCCAAGAAACAGTCATCGGCGCCCGAGTCAATAAGTGCGGTTATGTCAATACTTCTCTCTTTCTTTATAATTACTCCCTTAATTTGAAGTCTCTTGAAGGAAACCTCCTCCGCTGTAGTGGCTGAATCATGGAGGTACTCACAGCTCCCCATGGCTGGATGGTCCTCCGTAGCCGGTTGGTTGCTCCTGGATCTTGGCTTTAACTCCGCTGCTGATCCAGAAGTCGATCCTTGGCGACGATGTGGTCGAATGGGGCATTGGAGGAGTCGATGCCCCGGATCTCCACAGTAGAGGCAGAGGTCCAGCTTGCGACGACGTGCTCTTTCCTCGGCGGCGAGGCGTCGTCCCCCAAGTTGCATGGGAACCTCTGGTAGTACGGCCACGGCGTCTCCGATCCCTGGTTCGAGCCTCTGTCCCTCAGGAGATGGTAATGGTATCCTGGTAGGAATTGACAACCTGCCGCCGTATCCCTCCTTGGTGTACTCTCTCACCCTCTCCCTTATGCGGTTCTCTAACTCTATGGCTAAATTGATAAGGCCGTTGAGGGAAGTAGTGTTGTCCTTAGCCACCAGCTCATCTTTAATGTGTACATCGAGTGCTTTGCGAAAAATACTTCGGAGAACGGTATCGGGATACCCACTCTCTACAGCAAGCACTCGGAAATCAATAGAAAAATCTGCCACCGAGCGTCCTTTCTGTTTCATGTCTAGTAGTCGGCTATCTGCTTCCATTCCCCGAATGGGATGGTGAAAAACCCGTCTGATTTCTTCCAGGAACATAGGTAAGGAGGTGCGTATGGCAGGCATAGATGTGCTCGCAACCATAGCCCACGTAGCGGCTCTACCCGAGAGTAAGCTCATTATGAATGCTACCTTGGATTGGTCCGATGTGTACGTGGTGGGCTGCTGGTCAAAAACGAGGGAACACTGGTGTAGAAACTGGTTGCAGGAGTCCGAATCTCCAGAGAAGCGAGCAGGGTGAGGGATATTAGGCTCTCGCAGCTGATGAGATACAGGTGCGTGTGCAGCTGCGCTATTAGGTGCGTCTAAGGCGTGTGGGGACGTACCGACCTCTGGTGGCGGGTGAGAGGAGGTGCTGGCGAGTCGTAGGTTTAGAGCGTCCATGCCGGCAGATAGGACCGATATGGCCTCCATGATGCCTTGGAGGGTCTTCTCGTGGCCACCGACTAATTGGCCTTGATGTGCCAGGGCCGAGCGGAAGTGCTCCATGTCTGCGGGATCCATTTTGGCCAGATTGTTCTGTCAGGCGTGGTGGGAGCCACGACAGGAATCAGGATCCCAATGCAGACAACCAGAGTCAAAAATAGTAACAAAAATACTTTAATACGAAACAGAAAGAGTCCACAAGGTAAAAGTACAACTAAGGAAAATCCACTAACGGTTAACCAACGAAAAACACTGACAGCAAAAGGCTGTCAGGAACAAAAACCAAAGTACAAACAAAAAACACTGTAGGCAAACCTGACAGGAGATATCTTGGATACAAGGCTGAATGAACAAGCAGGTAAGGGAGCCAGAATGCAGGGTAAGGAACAAGAAGCCGGGCTAAGCGGGAGCAAGGAACAGGAGGTCAGGGAGTCAAGGAGTACAATCTGGCACTGGTAGATTGTTTGGCTGCAGCTTAAGAAGGGAGGAGGTAATGAGCTGCAGGTGTGTGTGATTAGGTCTGGGTCATGTTCAGGGATGTGCTGCAACACAAAAACGGCAGAGGGCAGCAGAGCAGAATGCAGAACATGACAGGTGGGTCTGTATTCATTTAGCGATTTTAATTTGATGTTGTTCCCGTCTTAGGTTTAGACAGTACATAATAAATAATAAATGAGCTACAGTGTTCCCTCGCTTCATGGTGGTTCACATTTCACGGCCTCGCTGTTTCACGTTTTTTTTTTTTTTTTGCAATTTTAGTGTTTGTAAATAATATAAATAATTTGTCAATTAATCTTCGGTTTGAAGGAGGAGGACTGCAACAGGAGGAGTATTGTAGCAATATTTTTTAACAAGGATATGAAACGCTGGAGCGAAGCGGTGCCAGGCCAAATAGGCACGATCAGGAGTGAAATACGCGTGAGTCACGTAATACTTTCTTGTGTTCAACCTCATAGGTCGATCATTGAAATTCAAACAAAGGTTTCAACTTTAAGAGTGTTTAAACAAGGGAGAAATGTGCGAAAATGTTAATGCCATGAAAAGTGGATAAGAAAGTGTGTGGTGAGGGGTTTTACAGCCCTAAAGCACATATAATCATTGTAAAAGAATAAAGTTGGCTACTTTGCGGGTTTAATTTATCACGGGCTATTTTGGGAACCTATCCCCTGCGATAAACGATGGAACACTGTAAACAAAATCACGTATGTACGTATGTTTTGCTGATGTGTTGAAAACCTTTCACGGTGACTAGCGTGCTGGTCATGCCAGCACTGCTAATACTATTTAGAGCCATTCTCATCTTTCGTCATGCTAAGCTACGGAGCATGCGCTCAGGCTCTCCTGTTTAAGAGGCGGACTGTCAACCGGTTGCTAGTCTTGCGATACCCGGTGCATGTCTCTACAATCGATTAATCTACGGATTTATGTCTGATTCGTATCAATCCAGGAGGCTGCTACCGATGCGGTCACATGTCTCGTTTGCTCACAACCCTCTACTGTGTATGCTGTACAGTTGAATGAAGAAAGCTGGTGCCAGCAACTCATACAATGGTTTGTACAGATAAATATATAAATAAATAGTACAGGTTCACAACAGCATTTGAACTGATGGGTTGTCATGACAGAGAATAATTGAAAACCACTGCAGTGTACAAGAGTGAGGTGAAGATTTGTGCGTTTTAAATGGGCAGCCATGGTTCATTTTTGAAAATGCGCTTGACTGTTATGGCAAATCAACAAGGATACGTTGTTTTTTTGGTACACATTGTAGTTTGCTGCCTCGATGTAATGCTGTAGCAATGAAAGATGGCCAGCATTAGAGCGCAACTAAATAATAGAGAGGACAACACAGACTGGTGGAATGTGAACAGAATGAGTTAGCGTATCAGTAAATCTGCTTCTTTACATCTTTTGCACCAAAAATCAGTTTGCTGAAGTAACTTTATGTGGCTACAGTTGGCTTGTGCTTTTAGGTCTAAAGTGATTTCACTCGTTCATAAAAGCTATTCATCTGTTGTCAAATGTTTAGTTCTGAATATTTGGTCCATTGCATGTACAGTATAAGAATTTGAGTTGACCACGTGGTGTCTGTCCATTTTTTACTCGTGTGCTATAATCCTTTGTCACGCTATATCACACACAGCAGTTTCCACCAGGTGCTCGGCTCTTTGTTGCACATTCTCCCATTCACTGTGTGCTGTAATCTTCATGCCGATAAGGAGATTAAATGGTGAGCAGGAGAGGGGATTTCAAGGATTTTTCCTGCGAGTACAAAGGGGTGTCAGTGGGAGGGATGGGATATTACCTGAGGCTTTAATGCTGTACACTGAGAGCGGGAGAGCACCAACGATATGGTAAGAGGGAGATTGGCCTAAATGGGGAGTGTGCTGGAGGAAAAAGAGAGCAACAGAGGCAGGTGTTATCATCTAAAGTCACCATTAGTAGTGTTTACAGAGGGGCCACCGGGGAAAGGTCAGTGAGCCGACATGCTCTTATCGCCGTGGCGATCGCTGCGACGACATCACTTAATGTCAACTGCTCGCCATCTCTGACCCCCAGTTTTTTTTTGAATTGCCAAAACACTAAACATTAGGGGTGTCAAAAGATCTCGCAAGATTAAAATGTGACAAGATTTCTCATTCAGGAAAAAAAATGTCCTGCGATAAGAAATAAATCACACGATAAATGAAAATGAGCTCGACCATTTTGCTGGCTTCCATATATTGCCATGTGCATGCATGTCTGTTTTCCTCATCTCCCGCCTCCAAACAGGCAGGATGCGATTCACTCATTCACTGTGCATTGGTTCAGCATGGAGACGCTTCATAACAATGGAGTGAGACCTCTTGTCAGTCATCTACAGTAGTTGCTTTGTCTGAGTGGGAGGAGGCGGGTCCGCTAGCATACACACAGACAGTGCAGCAAAGGAGCCTCATGAGGAGCAATGCAAGGTAATGTACCAGAAATTAGGAGGAAAAAAGACAATTGCAAAGTCAAATGCCACAGCCTCATAAGGGAATATTAATAATGAGCAAAGGGAGCCCATTACCACGAATGAGGCAGTATGTTGAATTTGTTCAAATTACTGTTAAAATGTTGTGTGTCGTCTCGTCTTGTGAGTTGGGTGTCTCGTGACACCCCTACCAAACACCATTCTCTGAACCAAAACTTTTTCTGAATCAAACACTCTTTTGGCCTAACCAGAATTAAAAAAATGGAATACAGTGGAATCCTCAGTTAGCGTCCGCCCCGGTTAGCGTGTTTTGCGGTTAACATAAAAAATTTACGCCACAATTTTGACTCGGTTTGCATGCATTCTCCTGTTAGCGCACAGTATGCTGCGCGTCTTGTCGCGTTATTAATACACTGCGTGAGTCTAACTGTTTTCTTAATGTATCATTTTTAACCACAAAATGGTCTTCTTTGTCAGCACCCGATTAGCTAGCTAAACAAAATGGCAACCGGAACCGGAAGTTACATGCCCGTCTATGATGTCCTCAGCGGTTGACTCTCAAAAATGTTAACACAAAACATTTTTATACGTTTTTATAGTTTTACAATTATACGTAGTTTTACATGCATAAAACAATTCAAATGCGTATGAGGAATGAAAGGGATAAATGGACATTTAAAGGAAAACTGCACTTTTTTTGGAATGTTCATCCACAATCCTCATGTGAGACATGAACACATATTGTATGTCGTTCTCTTTTCTGTGCGTTTTAAAGATACACTGTAAAAATAAGTAAAAAGAGCCAGCTCATTACTGCGTGTATGGAACATACTTATTCATCCTATAAAGTCACCTTAAGCCTACAAAAAGTGCCAACAATGAACAACCCATTTACATATAATGTGACATGCATATTAACCAAGATACAGCAAAATTGTCATTATTATTATTATTATCATTGTTACGCCGATCGAACTACACTACTGGCGTGTTGACGCATGCCATACCACACCGGCGAACTACTCCCCGGCTAGTGACTAGCTTCACCACTCGCTTGTAGCACGTGAGCGTCGCGCTCACAACGCCTCAGACGCTAACAAAAGGTAAGGATACATATTTGAGATGCTGACATCCATCCATGATTGGATTTTCATTATTTCTTATGGGAAAATTTGAGGGCCGCACAGTGGCCTAATGGTAAGCATGTTGGCCACACAGTCAGGAGATTGGGAAGATCTGGGTTTGAATCTCCGTTGGGCATCTCTGTGTGGAGTTTGAATGTTCTGCCGTGCGTGGGTTTCCTCCAGGTACTCGGGTTTCCGGAGTTTCCTCCGGTTTCCCACATTCCAGTTTCCTCCCACATTCCAAAAACATGCATATTAGGTTAACCGGCGCCTCTAAATTGTCCATAGGTATGAATGTGAGTGTGAATGGTTGTTTGTCTATATGTGCCCTGCCATTGGCTGACGACCAGTCCGGGGTGTACCCCACATCTCGCCCAAAGTCAGCTGGGACCCTAGTGAGGATAAGCAGCAGAAGATGGATGGATGGGAAAAACTGATTCGGTTAACGTCCATTTAGGTTCTTCTGGAACGCATTAATGCCGCTAACCACTGTTTTTGTAATCTACAGTACACATTGCCTCTATAGTGGGGGAAATAAGGATTTGATGGTTTGGCAGGTTTACCCCCTTAGAAAGATATAAACAGTCCAGAACATTTATGGTTGGTTTACGGTAACAAAGAGAGACAGAATGTAGAAAAATAACATGAAATAAAGGTTCTAAATGAATTTGTATTTCATCCCAAACCAAAGGCAACTGAGTGTTTGGTGAAGAAACCTTTGTTGGCAAGCACAGTTCATCTCAGGAAGGATTTTGGTCAAAGAAACAGGTCCAAAGCAGAATTCCACCTCTATGTGTGACAGAAGGGATGGTGTCGTTGGGCTCATATTCACGTCTAGTCCACTTGACCATGTCACATTCTCCCAAGCCCTGTCTGAATCATTCAGGTGTTCATTGTGAAACTTCAGACAGGCCTGTACCTATGTCTTCTTGAGCAGGGACACCTTGTGGACACTGCAGGATCTTAATCAACTACAGTACCCTTAAGATCATTTACACGCTCTTCCAGTGTACTTCTGATCAACACAAGGTGAAATCTTGCATGGAGCTCCACGGCAAGGTTGACTTCTTCTTATCTTGTACAGTACTTCTTCCATTTGTGAATTATTGCACCAATAGTGGTCCGTTTCTCACTAAGTTTCTTGTTGATGGTGTTGTAGCCCATTCCAGTCCAATCTTGTCCCTAAGATCCTTTGGCAGCTCTTTGGTTTTGTCCATGGTGGTGGGGAGGTTTGAATTGGTGTCATTTAACCACATAACTAGTTGACCTTAGGAGTACTTTCCTAATGGGACATGACCGACTTGTGTGCTTCCTGGGCTGTTCATAACTTTGTGGCATACATATTTATATGTCTGGGTTTATTCTGTTCTACTGAGCCTTGACGCAAAATTACCACGTGGATTTCCTTCCAATAGGCAAACAATGACCTATGATGACTTTTAATCTGCCCTGCCCAACTTTTCCGAATTATTTTACTAAAATCCTTGAACACCAAAGCTGCTGCCGGTGACAGGATCTGCAACACTATTTTTAAGCTACTATAAGTTTTGAACAAGTCTGAAACTACAGGCTCTGTGGTTTCCAGTGAAATACTGTAAATTCTGGTGTATATATACTGTATGTCCAGATTTGTACATATATAAGCCGCACATGTCCACATCATAAAATGGCATATTGTGGCAAGAACGAGTCTGTGAGGATCAGGCAGCTCTTTATTTGACAGGAGCCAAATGTGAGCTGTGTGTGTGTACATTACAACCGAATGTAAGCTTGTCCACCCATTGGAAACTGCATGAGGCCATTAGTCAATATAACAGTCTGACTCACAGTGTCATCTTACAAATAACTCAAAACTCATCACACAGGAACTTAACACTCAAAAGGTACCAAAAAAAACAACTATTTTAATGTTTTCCCATAATGCATTGCACCTGAGCAAAGCATTTCGTCATAGGACAAGTGGCATAGAACATAGATACATGGATGGATGGTGCTGCAATGCTGCCTCTGTCCACCAGAGGGAACCAGAGGAGCCCAGAGCCCAGAGGGAGGCTGACATCATTACAGTCCTAAGTTTGCAGTCCAAAGTTCATATACTCTTTGATTTTCAATGTTTTATAGTTTATAGTTCAAATTAAAATAGAAAATTCTTTATTCATGTACATTCTGTGTGCCTTGCTGTTTACGTTTGTCTGTCATAATACCCTCGTATAACACTTAAAGGTGCTTGTCCACCACTGTTGATGAAATGTATATATATGTACTCATGTTCTCCTCATGAGGATTTGACACAAGTCATCAATTGTGCATATATTTCGTAATTTGTGTGTACCTGTATGTACAGGTATATATTAGATGTTTATTTTTAGTTTCCTTGGAAGCATCTTTTTGAGAAGAAAAATGCCAAGCACATTGCAAAAGCGGAAAAGACCAGGGTAGAGGGTCAGGTCATGCTTTGTTCCAGCTTATTACTCCATGCATCATCACCACAGGAGCAAAATGAAGAATGTGGACTCCCTCCAAGGACGTTTTTGATGCATCTTTTTGGTTATGTGCTTATTAATACGTAGCCCTCCTGCTGGTGCCTGTGTCCATTTGCATGTTTAATCACGTTAATTTTGGACCTGCACCGATCAAACAGCCAAATGAAAAGGAAGGACTTTTAAATGTGTAATAATTCAAATTTGTCATACAGTGGAACATTTGTTAGCGTCATTAATTCATTCCAGAAAGTCCAACTAACCAAAACAGATACTAAATGAATCAGCTTATGTATTAATTATAATAATAATGTAAATTAAATTAATCTGTTCCATAAAGACAACATTTTTTTAACACAAAACCTGTTTTTATAAATTTAAAATGATCATTTTACATGCAGTAAACAATTCCAAATGCATATAAATGATAAATGAAAAGGATAAATGAACATTTAAAATTCACTGAAGGCGGGATTCTTGATTGGATTGTTTCCAAAGACATGACGTGGCAGCGAGACACCACACGACCACCACCTTCCTGTTTTGCCATGAGTTATTTCTTGAATTCAATAGTGTTTCTCACCTCAATAAGCCAAAATGGGGCCACAGAAAGTTCCAAGTACCAGCATTTTGGTAAAGACGGTGAAAAACATTACTGAATTTAACTGAATTCAACAGCTAACTCATGACAAAACAGGAAAATTGTGTCTGTGTTGTGTCTCGCTGCCGCATTGTGTCTTTGGGAATATTTACATCAAGAATCACGTCTTCAACGAAGGTAAAAGTGACCCTAAATAATCATTTATCTTTTTCAATCGTCATTTATATGCATTTAGAATTGTTTTAAGCATGTAAAACTACAAAAATGTGTTTTGTGTTGACATTTTTGAGAGTCATCTGATGACATCATAGATGGGCTACGTATACAGCTAGCTTCTTTGTTAGAAGCTAAGGCCGTTTTGTGGTAAAAATACATTAACAACACAGATGCACGCCGTATTGTACGCTAACTGGAAAATGTACATGAAAACGGCAAAAAAGTTAACTAAAAAACACCGGGGCGGATGCTAACCGAGGTTTTGCTTTGTGTCAGCCTTTTTCTGGTAGTCCTGACTCCCCTGTTCAGAGAAACTACCCCCGTGGGACATGTGCGTATCTGTATACACGTGACGCAGCTTTGAACTCGTTAAATACAGTTTGAAGTGAAATTACAAGAAATAAATCAGTGGTGTAGAGAACTTGAGGTAAACTGTATTGAACGTCACCTTGAACTTAGCGATCTGGGCTGTAAAAGTTCTCTTAAAAATGACCCTTCGGGGTTTCCAAACCCTTAAAACGATTTCCAAATAAGATGTTTTACTATTGATCTGCTCATGAATGTAATGAAGAAAAATATTTTATGTTTGACTTAGAGTGATTCTGCACGTTAAAGACAATTTTATTGGCTGTAGCAGTGTGACCTTATCTCCCTCTCACTTCTCCTTCTATCCGCGTCTTTATTTTCCAGCATACACAGTTGTAGATGGCAAGAGCTTGAGGGTTAAGAGCAATACAGTTTGAAATGAATCAATAATCTGCCCCCATCTTTCACCTTGTCTCCAAAAAGCAGCACAAGGTTAGGTCCACACTTTTCATACAGCTTGCTGAGATCATTGGACTACCGGATAACGCAAACGGAGCACAAGATGTATCATTAAAGAACGAGTGTTGCAGCAGTGGTTACTTGACAGTCCACTTTATCACCTATTTGTTTATGTGGACAAAAATAACTTGATGGTAGTGAGCCATTTATCCCTTTCGTTCGTCATTTATAAGCATTTGTATAGATAGAGAGATACTTTATTAATCCCCTGGATGTAAAACTATAATTGCTCTGTATTAAAAGTGTTTTGTGTTAACATTTTTGGGTGTCTGGAACAGATGCATTCGATTTACATTGTTTCTTATGGGGAAAATAGTTTCAGCTTTCGTATGTTTTGGCTTTAGACTTACACTTTGGAATGGATTAATCATGAAAACCAAGGTCCCACTGTGTCTTCTTTAACACAAATGTCAACTTTTTGCGACCTTTTTAAATATATTTTAAGGATTTAATTAGCTAAGATGACGTGATCCTCTACTGGTCTCTGGCTTGCATTTCTATTCAACTCCCAGCTTCCTGCATGGCCTGACTGGCCTCACTTTTCATGTAATCACTGGGCCACATGTTGGTCATTACATGCAGGGCAACAGATTGATCGGGATGTCACTGTGTTTGTGTGTGTGTCTGTATCTGTGTGTCACGTTGCCGCCACATCCTCTATTACTGCATATCATTACTCGAACAAATACATTGTCACTGAAGACGAGCGTTTAGAAAGCTGGTTATTAATTGGTCAAACGGCCATGCGTCCTCTTACTAGGGGTGTCACAAGATCTTGTGAGATTTAAACGCGACAAGATTCCTTGTGAACGCGATCATTTTGCTGGCCTCAATATATTGCCATGTGCAAGCGTGTCTGTTTCCCTCTTCTGCCGCCTCCAACCAGGCTTGAAGACAGTTCAATCTGTGCATTGGTTTCAGCACCTTGGCACGTTCCATAGAACAACGGCATGAACGGAGTGAGCCCTTTTGTCAGTCATACAGTCTCTTTGTCGCGGTGGGTGGAGGCGGGGTCGCTAGCATACACACAAAGTGCAGAAGAGAGTAGCGTTCTGAGGAGCAATGCAAGGTATCGTAGTAGAAATTAAATTAGTAGATTGCAATATATTGTCATAGATTTTTAAATATTTTTGTAGGTTTTTTTTTTTAAGTAATGTTAAAATCTCGCCTTGTCTTGTTCTTGTAGACCCAATCTCGTGTATCGTGACACCCCTACCTCTTACTTATTGATTTGACAACTTTTGACTATTGTAGGTTGAATCCCAACCTACAATAGCCGAAGTTGTCGGGCGTCACGCATCAAAGGTATGTGCCGATACTCAATTTTAGCAATTCAAATAATCTACCATTTAACTTAACGCTGCACAAACACTTCCCTTCTTTTCACACAGGAAGTGAACAAAATTGAAATGGCAAAATGTAAGCAAATGAAATATTGCAAGTGTCAACACAGTAATTGACATGGAGAAGTGTTAGGATTAAATAAACTCAGTTTATTCCTAATCCTTTTCCGGCATATTAAACATGTGATGTTCCTTAACTTGTTAAATATGTCTGAAACAAATAAACCATACCATACCATACCACATGTCATGTTTCAAACTGTGAAAAAGTTAGGAATCAAGAGTTGGCCAAAAGCCATCCTCATTTACATTTTTATTTTAATAACAGATATATATAATTTTATTGAAAGAAGATGAATATTAAGATTAACCTAATTAGATCATTACCATTAATGTGTTCTGGACTTGTTTTTGAAATACCATTAAAAACCTCTGGGGTCCAGGATAGGATTTTTCGCTTTGGCTTACTTTAGTGTTTACTTTTATGTTTCACTTTTGGTTGTTTTTCTTTTCCAGTACATCCTCACATGTGTGACTGTACAATTTTTTTTTTCATTTGCACCTACTGTATTAACACATTGGGCCTAAAATCACCCAAAATCTAGGCTGTATCTCACCTCTCGCCCAAAGTCAGCTGCGATAGGCTGTAGCTCACCTGTGGCCGTAATGAGGACAAGTGGAAATAAGATATAAAAAAAACATAAAGGGGATGTCATGTCAGCTGTCCACATTGCAGTGTTACCTTTTGTGTTAACTAACCTTTCCTCCTTCTCCCACTGCAACCAAATGGTGTAATGCTTTGGTTGGTTGATGTGGAGCTTTTTCCCAGTCATAGGAAAGCAGTGCAAGTAGATCCCTCTCCCCCTCCTCAAAAAGCACATCCAACATGCTCCAAACGTGATGGCACAAAGACAAAATCATGACTAATATTATTGCCATTGTTGATCATATGTCTAGTTTTGCGTGACTGATTTACACCATTTAAGGACTCGTATGCAGTTTGAAGTCTGCACGATTGTCAGAAGGGAGTCATACCTTAAACCTTAAGCCCGATGCATGGATTTTACACGCCAGAGGGGTCATTGACTCCAAAGAGTTAATGTATTAAAGTTCTGTTATACTGTAGCTTCACCTTAAATAATACTGAACATACCTCACAGCAACTAGTCTTTAGATTCTCTCAAATGTAAACATGTAATTGAGATGTTTTAATTTCTTTAATATTGCAACAACAAACCAGCCACGGAGAAGTCACATGCCAGTGTACTTTGTGGTGCCGGTCCCATAAATGGTGAGGGTTGCATCAGGAAGAGCAAACAAAGGCTTATTCACAGAATGTGAATCGTGGCAAAGTTTTCCAGACAAGATCGGTCGCAGCCTGGGTTAACGGTGACAACCAACCACTGTTATTGTTAACCGACAGGCTGCCAACGGAACCGATGTTACTGTTGATCAACAACCAAAACAGACACGGGGAAGACGTGTGAGGAAAGACAGAGATGAGGAAAGGTGGCAGCGCAGCAGTGAGAGTAGGGACTCTAAATGTTTGCATACAGAAAGGAAAGGGTAGGAAGCTAATGATATGATGGCGAGAAGAAAAATGTACATACTGTGTGTCCAAGAGACCAGATGAAATGGCAACAAGTCTAGACACATTGGAGGAGGGTATACGCTGTTTTGCATTGAGCAGATGGGAAGAGAAATGGAGTAGGTGTGATCCTGAAAGAAGAGTATGTAAACAGTGTCATGGAAGTCAGGAGAGTGTCAGACAGAGATATGGTGATGAAGATTAAAATTCGGGTCATAATGATGAAGATTGTTACAACGTACGGCCCACAAGTTGGTTGTGAGTGAGAAGAGAAAGAATTTCTGGAGTTGTTTGGATGAGTTCATGCAGAGTATTGCCAGAGGTGAGAGAGTCATAGTGGTACTGGTCGAAATAAGTCGAGGGGATGAGAAGGTGATAGGGAGGTATGATTTTGGAAATGGTTATGGTAAACACTTATTTCCAGAAGAGGGAGGAACGCAGAGTCACGTATAAGAGTGGAGGCAGGAGCATGCAAGGAGACTACATTTTGTGCAGAAGCTGTAACCTGAAAGAAATTGGTGATTGTAAAGTGTTGACAGGGGAGAGCATCGCCGCACAGCATAGAGTGTGAGTATGTAGAATGAGATAGTATGTAGAATGAGAAAAAGAACAAGGACAGAAGAAAGGACAGAGGACCAAATACTTGAAGTTGAGGAATGAGGGCTGCTTTGAGGACTTCAGGAAGAAACTAAGACAGGCTCCTGGTGGTTGTGAGGATCTGCCAGATGATTGGGCAACACAGCAAAATTGTTCAAGAAAACAGGCAGGAAGGTGCTTGTGGGTGTCATCGCGACAGAGGAAAGATAACAAGGAGACTTGGTGGTGGTGGTCACACGTAAGGATAGTGTGAGGGCAAGATGAAAAAGAACTGATGAATGTAGAAAATGATAGAGATAGAAGGGTGGAAGCTGTGACTGCTGTAAATGAGGAAGTTCCAGGCATCAGAAGGGCTGAAGTTAGAGCAGCTCTAAAGTGGATGAATAATGGGGAGGCAGATACGCCCAATGACATACCTGTGAAGGTATGAAAGTGTTTAGGTGAGACAGGAGTGGCATTTTTAACAAGATTGGTCAGTAATGTCCTACAGAGAATGAACGGATGCCTGAGAAGTGGAGGGATAGTATATTGGTGCCAATATTTAAGAACAAGTGTGACGTAGCAACTACAGGGGCATAACGCTGATGAGCCACACAACGAAGTAGAAATTAGTGTGTAGCGGTATGGTTTCATGCTGAGAAAGAGCACCACAAATGGAATATTTGCTCTGGAACTCCTGATGGAAAAGTACAGAGTGGAACAGAAGGAGTTATATTGCGTCTTTGTGGATTTAGAAAAAGTGTACAAATGAGGTTGTACTGTGGTATAGCATGAGGGAATCTGGGACGGCATAGAAGTATGATAAAGTTGTATAGGACATGCATGAGGGTAGCAGTGAGGTGTGCTGGAGGTATTGCAGGTGGAGGTTGGACTGCATGAAGGATCAGCCCTGTGCCCCTTCCTGTTTGCGATGGTGATGGACGGATTGACAGATATGGTCAGGCAAGAGGCTCCATTGACAATGATATTCGCAGATCGCATCTGTAGTGAGAGCAGAGAGCAGGTTGAACAAATCCTGCAGAGGTGAAGGAATGAGCTGGAGAAAAGAGGAATGATGTCATAGCAAGACGAAATGCATGCATGTCAGTGAAAGGGTGTAAGGTTGAACTGTGAGGATGCAAGGAATAGAGTTAAGGAAGGTGAAGGTGTTTAATACATACTAAGGGTCAACTGTCAAAAGACATGAAGAAGCAAGTTGGTGAAGAGTGTCAGTTACTTCAGCATAAGTAAGAGAAGGATTTACAGGATATTCGTCAGACCAGTAATGATGTGTGGTCTGCAGACAGCAGCTCTTACTGGAGGTGGCAGAGCAGAAGATGCTTAGATTTTTGTTGGGAGTGACGAGGATGGACAGGATTGGAAACGAGCAGACCAGATGAACAGCCCAAGTTAGACATGTGGGAGATAAGGTTAGAGAGGCCCAAAAGATGGTCTGGCCAGGTGAGAAGGAGGGATTGTGATTATATGGGTTGAAGAATGCTGGAGATGAGGTTTTTACAGTCGATGTGATGAGAGAGGACGTCAAATATTATGCACTCATCTTTGTCCAATTTCAGAGGTGAAGTGTTCAAAAACAAACCGCACCTACGTCAGAGCTAGGAAGCGTCGGACCCGGTGGGCACGTAGCTGAGAAGAGCCGCCGGGTCCGAGTCGCCTCCGTGCATCGCCAACACAGACAGCTGAGGCCATGCGGGTGTCTATACTCTCCAATACAGTATATACTCCTATAAGTCCTATACTCTGTTGTCGAATGCCAAGCCTTTGAGACAGACTATCCCGACTTCCCTCTCCCGGGCTACTTTGTCCAGCTCCTCCCAGCGGACCTCGAGGCGTTCCCAGGCCAGCTGAGAGACATAGGCTTTCCAATGGGTCTTCCCCGAGGCCTCCTACCGGTCGGACGTGCCCCGCACACCTCTCCAGGGAGGCATCATGACCAGATGCCCGAGCCACCTCATCTTGCTCCTCTCAATGCAGAGGAGCAGCAGTTCTACTCCGAGTTCCTCCAGGAATATACGCCTCCACCAAGGCTGTCCTTTGTCACGAATTCCGTTCATAATTTTCATGGACAGAATTTCAAGGCACAGCCAAGGCGTTCAGAGGGTCCAGTTTGGGGGCCTTACGATCTCTTTTCTGCTATTCTCTGCTATTCTGCTATTTGTGGTCCTGATGGCCTCATCAGGCTGTGACCTTCAACGTTTGCTGGGGCGGTTTGCAGCTTAATGTGAAGAATCTGGGAAGAGACTCAGCACCTCCAAATCCGAGTTCATGGTTGCCTAAGAGATAGGGTGAGGAGCTCAGTCATCCGGGAGGAGCTCAGAGTAGAGCTGTTGCTCCTTCACATCGAGAGGAGCCAGTTGAGGTGGTAGTCCGGATGCCTCCTGGACACAGGGGATTATCGGGGGGATCATGAGGGATTATGTCTCACAGCTGGCCTGGGTATGCCGTGGGATCCTTGCGGTGGAACTGGAAGAGGTGTCTGGGGACCGGCAAGTCTGGACTTCCCAACTGAGACTGCTGCCCCCACGACCCGGACCCGGATAACGGAAGACAATGGAATGGTTACGTCCATCCTGGACAGGCACACACGTGTGCGCGCACACAGTGCAAAATATATTGAAAACCATCGGCCCATAATGGTGGATTGTACCGTCCAGGGCGGACAGAACGATACACGGTTTTACCCTCCCATCCTTAGTACAGAATATGAATATTTCAAAATGTTTTTTCTTTTGCTCCCCTCTTATAACCCATTTGAGAAACATTCAGGTCCAAGGGGTGCTTTTTCTATTTCCACACACACACCAAATGACCAGAAAAGCAAATTAAGAACTGCCTTTGCACCCAAACACACAGGCATACACAGGGGCAGTACAGTAAATTGAATAGCAGACCTGTGATATTAATACTCTTGGATATTGAGCGATTTTAAAGAATTTATTGGCCAGAGCACAAAAGTACAGGAAGGAAAAAGTACAAGTTGGAAATAATACTGTTCAGGAACACACACCTGTCCAACACAGTGGCTGCACCATTGCTCGCATAAATTACCAGCTTTTTAGAAGCACAAAAATGCTCTGTTTCCCTATGTTTATTCCATTTGCCTTTTCTCTTTTTACCGCTTCCTCCACTTTGGAGGCCACTCCTGCTTAGTCATCTCCAATGGTGTACTCGGTCAACCAGGGAATTGGTTGTTGTTGTTGTTGTTGTCGTTTGTCATCTGCAGCTTTGCCATTTCTCACTTTCTCCAAACCCAAGCCGCTTGAAGGAGACTGAAGTCCTTTGCTGTGTGCAGGACTCTTTTACGGACCTTTTATGACTCTGTGGTGGCCTCAGCCATCTTCTATGCTGTGGGCTGCTGGAGAGGGGGCAGCACGGACAGGGACAGGAGCAGGATCAATACACTGATCAGGAGAGCGAGCTCTGTCCTGGACGGTTCTCTGGACTCCGTGGAGGAAGTGGGGGAGAGAAGGATGTTGGCTAAGCTGACATCCATCATGGACAACACCTCTCACCCGCTACATGACACTGTGGTTTCCCTTAGCAGCTCCTTCAGCAGCAGACTGTTACACCCACGGTGTAAGAAGGAGAGGTTCCGCAGGTCCTTCATCCCGACCGCTGTCAGGCTCTACAACACCTGCACCACCTGAACCATGTGGTTCGGTACCTATGGTTCGGTACGTGCCTAATTTTTAAGGTCGCGGTTCTGTTAATGTTTGGTACAGTAACAGAACACAATGCAAAACACAACGTACTTAGTAGCTTTTGTGTAAACCCTCTCAATAATTTTTAAAATGAAACAACTGTCTGAAAAAACTGTCTAAAAGACCTATCTTGTCTTTGTCCATTGATGTCTTTCACTGAGACGGCAAAGCTTTCCCAAACAGAAAACCGAAGTGGGTTTTCAAGCTCTGGCTTTTCCATCGCTAGCCATGACTCCCACAGGTCAAAGGCTGGGCTGCACTGTATTTGTTTTAAGATGCATGATGCGAGGCACACTTCCTGTCCCTCACTAAATATGTACCATCTGGGAAATGGATATGTATCTAACCGAATGTTCTATACCCAAAAATCTGATTACGAACACATGTATCGTTACACCTCGAGTAGAAAAATAGATTGATAGATACTTTATTAATCTCCAAGGGAAATTCAGTATTTATTGTGCATTTAATGTGGACATTGAGTACCTCAACTTGCATTCGTAATTACTTATGATTTACTATGTCACCCTGTCGGTTCAATGTAAAAACTCCACAAATGTGTAAATAGAATTCACAGTGTGTGAGACATTTTTGGCAATGTTATTTAAGTTTCAACACAACAAATAGATGTTTCCTTCAGTCCTGTATAAAGCTCAAAGCCCTAAATTACCATCACAAAAGTAAGTAAGTAAATAAAAATAAGTAAAGTAATAAGTAAAAGCAATAAATAAACAAAAGCTCTTATGTGGAAATACCTGCTATGTTGGCTTGTCTATTAAAACGTAAACAGTAGGCCATTTTCATATGCTGTACCCTCAGTAACAAAAACAGCATTAGCCATCTTAGATCTAAACGTTCATGTCAGTCAAAGGAAATTTGGAAAAATTTAGCTGTCAAGCAAGCAAAGCCAAAATAGCTTCTGGGCTCCTCCTACAATTGTGAACTATAATTTACTTTTAAGACGCTGGTAAACTTCCTTTTGGTGACAAGCTAATTAGGCTATTCCACAGACCACATTGCTGAGGGTAAAAACATATATGAAGACATGGGGCTAAAGAACCAACCAAGAATGTACTGTACATGTCCAACACAAATATAACCAATCTGCAGTATGTTATACAATGGAACCTGTTTAAGTCGATGCCCCTTGGACTGGCTGATTCATGTCGATATAAGCATTTCTCAGCATAACCAAAATCGAAACATGACACTTTTACTTGTCACTTTTCTTGACAGAGACATAAGGAGAATGGGCAATATTACATGATTTTTTTAACCTAAGGTACTTTGTTCACATTGTTGTCCTCCATTTGTGTATATTTTTATTTGAATTATACTACTCACTGCATCAGTTAGGGTAAAAAAAAAATGCCAATAGGTTTATCAGAAATCGACTGGCAGTTGTAACCACAAACGATGGACGAGCATAAAAAGCCGAGCTTCATGTGCATGAAACAAAGTTATGAACAGAAAACAGCAACGGTAAGACAGGACTGATTATCATAAATGGTCAGTTGTGCCCTATTTTGGCTGCATGACCAGTTGAGTTGGGCATCATTTCGATATTACAGTATCTGACACTGGTTCCTAACTAGCACTTTTGAAACGGAATTGGAGCCGGTACCAGTACTGCTAAAAGAGAAATAAAATGATCAAAAAAGGACTTCACCATCACTTCAAATATTGGTTTGGGCGTGCTTGATGCCAGTGTTTCCATTGGGAATGTTGCTCCAGGTGGTGAAGATGGCTTCACAGAGGGCATCCGCTGTCTGGAATTTATGTAGAATTTTATAAACTTCCTTTGCCTTTGTCAGGTGGACATTGTGAGCTGCAGCGTTGTCCTGTTGAAAGATCCAGTTACCAAACAGATGAGTACCTTCAGTCATAAGGGATGCCCCCTGCAAAATCCCCACATAGCCAGCTGCCGTTTGACACCCCCGCACAACGTGAAGCACTGTTGTTCCATTTCCATAGGAAAAAGCACCCCAGATCACCGCACCATGTAGAAAACATCTCAGGTTATCTCAGAAAACGCACAGGGAGAACATGAAAACTCCACACAGAGATGCCTAAATGGAGGTACAAAACCAGACCTTCCAGATCTCCCAACTGTGTGGACACACCTAACATGCTAACCACTAGGCCCTGTGCAGCCGCTTTTACCGACAGTTACAATGTGTTTTTGAGCGAGAGTGAACAGTTAACCGCCAAATCTATTTGTGAGGTGGCATATCTATAAATTAATGTATGGGAAACACTGCAAACATTTTAACTTCAAAAGTTATTTGGTGTCGTCATTTACGTTACAGAAACCCGTCTTTTTACTGTGGCGTGTTGACTTTTAAAGCCGCTCTAAATATGCCATGCAGAAGTTACAAACATCAATCCACGTCTTTTTTCTCCTTCCATAACATTCACATATGCAAGGATTGTACATTCATGTATCAATTTTGCTATTAATCTGCTGTGCTTGTCTAGGCCCTACATATTAATAGTAATAATAACTTGGATTTATACTGTACCATTCAAGGGACACAAGCTTACAGTATATGCTTATACTATAGATATCATTCTCTCTTGTGAAGCATTTTATGGGAAAGACATTTATCTTACTTTAGCATCGTGAATTCCCAAAAGTGTATTTGTGTGTGTGTGAGAGAGAGAGAGGGAAACAGAGAGCACGAGAAAGAGGAAGAAACATTGAGTATTTGTTTAAAGCATTCACTGCCACTGTCTTAGATCTTATTGGGCTCTTGTACCCAAAGAGCAGCGCACAGAACAAATCAAACAAGATCATCAAACAAGTTCAAATATTAGTCAATGACAACACAACTGAACACAAAATGTAGTTTTTAAATTAAACTTTTTATTATTAAGGGAGAAAAAATCCAAACCTACATGGTCCTGTGTGAAACGTGATTGCCCCCTAAACCTAATAACTGGTTGGGCCACCCGCTTGATTGCAACAACTGCAATCAAGCGTTTGTGATAACTTGCAATGAGTCTCTTACAGCGCTGTGGAGGAATTTTGGCCCACTCATCTTTGCAGAATTGTTGTCATTCAGCCACATTGGAGGGTTTTCCAGCATGAAGCGCCTTTTTAAGGTCATGCCACAGCATCTCAAAAGGATTCAGGTCAGGACTTTGACTAGGCCACTCCAAAGTCTTCATTTTGTTTTTCTTCAGCCATTCAGAGGTGGACTTGCTGGTGTGTTTTGGATCATTGTCCTGCTGCAGAGCCCAAGTTGGTTTCAGCTTGAGGTCACCAACAGATCGCCGGACATTCTATTTCGGGATTTTTTGGTAAACAGCAGAATTCATGGTTCCATTGATCACAGCATGTCTTCCAGGTCCTGAAGCAGCTAAACAGCCCCAGACCATCAAACTACCACCATTTTTTAATGTTGGTATGACCTTCTTTTTCTGAAATGCAGCGTTGATTGAGATCTATCAGTCTGGAAAAGGTTAGGAAGCCATTTATAAAGCATTGGAACTCCAGCGAACCACAGTGAGAGCCATTATCCACAAATGGCAAAAACATGAAAGAGTGGTGAACCTCCCAGGAGTGGTCGACCGACCAAAATGACCCCAAGAGTGCAGAAACGACTCATCCAAGAGGTCACAAAAGACCCCACAACAACATCCAAAGATCTGCAGGCCTCACTTGCCTCAGTTAAGGTCAGTGTTCATGGCTCCACCATAAGTAAGACACTGGGCAAAAACGGCCTACATGGCAGAGTTCCAAGACGAAAACCACTGCTGAACAAAAATAGCATTAAGGCCCATCTCAATTTTACCTGAAAACACCTTGATGATCCCCAAGACCTTTGGGAAAATACTCGAGACAAAAGTTTAACCTTTTGAAGGTGTGTGACCGATTACATATGGCGTAAATGTAACGCCGCGTTTCAGAAAAAGAACAAAAACATCATACCAGCAGTAAAATATGGTGGTTGCAGTGTGATGGTCTGGGGCTGTTTTGCTGCTTCAGGACCTGGAAGACTTGCTGTGATAAATGGAACCATGAATTCTGCTGTCTAACAAAAAGTCCTTAAGGAGAATATCCGGCCATCTGTTGACCTCAAGCTGAAACGGACTTGGGTTCTGCAGCAGGACAATGATCCAAAACACACCAGCAAGTGTGTTACCTATGATTGAGATTCTTTGGCATGACCTTCAAAAGGCACTCCATGCTGGAAAACACTGAATTACAACAATTCTGCAAAGATGAGCGGGCCGAAATTCCTCCACGGCGCTGTAAGAGACTCATTGCAAGTTATCACAACCGCTTGATTGCAGTTGTTGCTGCTAAGGGGGGCCCAACCAGTTATTAGGTTTAGGGGGCAATCACTTTTTCACACACGACCATGTAGGTTTGGATTTTTTTTCTCCCTTAATAATGACAAGTTTCTTTTTAAAAAAAAATGCATTTTGTGTTCAGTCGTGTTGTTGACTAATTGAAATATTGACTAATATTGAAATTTGTTTGATGATCTAAAACATTTAAGTGTGACAAAAAAAATAAGAAATCAGGAAGGGGGCAAACACTTTTTATATATATGCATGGATATATGTATGGATATATGTATGTAATGTATATACTGATATATGTATGTAATGTATATACTGCCCTAAAGTCTGAATAATTGTAGCACTAAAACACAATCAGTCTATCCTATACAGAATTATCCGAATGAAGAACTAATATCATAACTTAATACAGCCTTAGACGGGCTTCAGCCGTATTGATTGTGCTGTCAAACTTATGTAAATGGTGTGCTATGCTATCACTTTTTGACCAAATGATGTGAGACATCTGGCAGCTTCGTTTGACAACTCAGATATCTGTCAAGCACACTGCCGTACATGTAGAGCTCTGTTGCATCACCAAAGTTTTCCCAGCTCTAACAGCTGAATGGAGGTCTCCTATTTTTTTTTTTTCCATTCTTACTCAGGCTTAAATATTTAAAGAGTCTATGAACTTAAGTGAACTTATGAGCCATGTTCCTTGTTATGAGCCATAAAATGTGTTTTTTCCTCATCACATTAAAGTTCACACAGAGGCAACACCACACGGCATCACTCTTGTGATTATTTCTCCCCATTTCAGGTATGTTGTCGGTGTTAAATGAATGTAACACGCCGGTCATGTGTAGACGTATGGAGCATTTGCGAGATACTTTGAGCAAAATAAGGTTGAGTTTTGAGGAGCTTTGCAAACACATTTTTGGCTTGTTAAAAGACAGCCACTCGTGAGAGCGTTGCTGTTTGCGTGTTGTGTTGAATGTTGTGTACATTTGTGCTGTATTTTTAGTATTACATGAAGGGTGACCGTATTTTTATCACCGAAAACAAGGACTGTCAGTCTGTCAGGCAAACAGATACTCAAATGATACTTGATGCATGTTTACTCATTGATGCCTAATAATTTCAGTGCATTTGTAGTATGCATCATCTGTATGGATAGAAAATTGTTATATTGCTAAATACTATCTACAGTCGTCCCTCGTTTATCACTGTGAATTATTTTATTATATTATGACCTGAACGTGATAAGTGGATTTCCGTGAAGTAGGATCCCTTAATTAATACATTTATAATTAGAGCACAGGAAACCTGTTTACGACCTTCTAAATATTGTTTTTAACACTATTAGAGCCCTCTAGACATGAAATAACACCCCATAGTCACCTTTGCACACGCCCTTTTCTGTGCATTCTAACGACAGACAAGTATGAGCCAGCTAACATTGCACGCCACGGGAGGTACCTATTTTGACTATGAAGCCCTCTAAAAAAAACCTCCAACAACATTTTATTGTTTTATATTCATGCTGTGATCATGCATTAACAAATACATTGATGATAACATATAATACTTACAGTATCTTGCCTTAGTTTGGTTATTTAAAACATTACCGAATCATCTTCCCTAGGAGCATTGATTTCACATAGCCCATACAGCTAACGTTACTTCCATCAACAACAGCAGCATAGAAACAGCGACGACACTTACAATGGCCGCTGTCATTGGGATGGCTGTGTCTTCCAGCACAAGAGTTGTGCTCCAGTCTTCTGGTAAAAACTGCAGACAGCAAACAAGCATCTTGTTGAGTCTTAGTAGCGAAATTGAGAGCCAGTAGTATCCACTCTTCCGTCTGCAGTGGCTTGAGGCGTTGTGAGTGACGCTGAGACAAGCGAGGCGTCATGTTACTCTGCCAGATAATTATAGTTTTTCGTGTTAGCTGCTACAATACCAACATCGCTGTAACTCGGTTAATATGTAAATGGAACACTGTTGGCGTTTTTTGAGGGCTTTTTGTTAAGGCTTTAGCGTCAAAATAGGTACCTCCTATGACGTACATTGTTAGCTGGCTACTACCAACTTGTTTTCTCTCATTAAAACGCACAGAAAAGGGAAAGAAATATGTGGTCATGTTTCACATAAGGATTGTGAATGATGGGCAAAATTGCAAAAGTGCAATTTTCCTTTACTGTCCCAGTGAAAACCAATGAAAACCAGGACATTTTCATCACTTTCTAAGAAGGAAAGTATGATGGCGTATTAGGGCCACATTGAAAAAAAAAAAAAAACGAGATTTTGAGAATAAAGTTGTAAATTTACAAGAATAAAGTCGTAAATTTTGATATTCATGTTATGGAAAATGTGGAATTTTAAGAAAACCAGGATTTTTTGGAATATGGACAATTGTTAGTCCAAATAATGTTTTCATGTTACAATAGTTTGAAATGGTTGACAAATGTGGAACTTGTCTATCAATTGTCTATTCTTTTTCGATGGGCATTTTGTTGCAATTACGGAAAATGGGGGAATTTTGGGGAATGTGTCAATCGACAGGTATTGTGTCCTAAATGAGCTGAATATTTTGACGTACTGTAGGAAGGGTTTGATTCGGTTGAGAAATGTGGAAGTAGTAAAACAACAAGAAATCGAAGTTTGGTGGAGAATAGCGTGCGAATGCTCTTCCCCATTCACACAATTAAAATGCCTCATGTTGTCACCTGGCATTTTTCATCGCAAATCGATTTTTTTTTTCTGCACCTGGCTAATACGATCAGCAATGTAGCCCCCTACTGTTTTACTCCGCTTCAAATAATGCATGTGACATCCATTCAATAATGGGGTTTTAGTCGAAATAATGACTCAATTAGACCTAGTTTAAAATTCATTTGACTTCGCACAAGAGCTGGTTACGTTTCACCTCGTATATAATTACATCGGAATTAATATCAGCTTCAGTAATTGCATTTCAAGAGTTAGGAAAGTAATAGCACTGAGAGGAGGCTAGAGGGGAAATATGATATTTAAACTGGTGCTTCACCATGCAGAAAAGGAATAATTATGATTTTTTTTTTTTGTTCATGAATACTGCTTGCTGGGTACCACATGCAGGGTAAAGAGGAAGTGGTTGTTGAGGGATTTTTGAAGAACTCAAATGAACCAATAAGGTGATCTGTCTTTAGCAGCGGAGTGTATGCGCTTTTAAGCTGGGGTAAACAGACGTTGGCAATTATCGAACAAATCCCTCAACTTTAGCTACTGTAGTCTTGCTTGTCCAGTGTGTGTGCTTTTTTATTTGTGCTTTCCACCTTTTACACGACACCAGGGGTGTCCAAAGTGGGCACATTCCAAAAGTATAATGTAAAAAGAAAAAAAAAAGTCATTTCAAAAGAGTAAAGTCAGAATATTAAGAGATCTAATCTATTGAGAAAAAGTCATAATTTTATGAGAATAACGTAATATTACAGGGAAAAATAATGTCATTTTAGTGTCATAAAGTTCATATATGTTTTCTTTTTAAAGCTGTCATATTACGAAAAGCAAACAAAACAACAAATAAAGTTGTACTTTTGGGAAAATTTAGTTGTGGAAAAAGTTATCAAGTTACGAGAATAAAGTCAAAATATGATGGCAATAAAGTCAGAATTACGAGAAGAAAATTTACAGGGAGAAAGTTTAAATAGTTGGAAAATTAAAAAAAAAAAAAGAAGCACAGCAAATAGAAAAAAACGAATGCAATTTTATGAGAATAAAGTGAAAATATTAAGAGAAAAAAGTTGCAATTTTCCGAGCATAAACAAAGTAATATTATGAGGAAAAACATGTCATTTTAGTAGCATAGAGTCGAAATACTAAAAAAAGAAATAAATTCTGTTTTGAAACTCGCAATATGAGAAACACACAAAACAAAATAAAGTTGTAATTTTTGGATAAGAAAAAAGTTATAATATTATGGGAATAAAGTGAAAATATTATGGTAATAAAGTCATAATATTACAGTTTACAAAGATTATCTAAGAAGAAATTTGAAATACTGAAAAACCCAACAAAAATGCCAAAAAAAGAGCGCAAATACCGAAGTTCATTTTTTCACCTATATCACACAGCTGATGCATATTTTCCTTGAAATATACAGTATATGTGTATATATATTAGCATATCTACATATGTTGCATTACAACAGGGGTGTCCAAAATACGATCGGAGGGCCATTTGCGGCCCGCAGCTTGTTTTTTCTTGGCCCGCAGCAAATTCATTCCTCTACCGCACTGAACAAATGGATTTATTTACTCCCATCCAGTGGTGAAGATATGCACGTTTTTACATTTGCAGTAACCATCAAAGTCTCCCCTTTGCTTTGATACCAAGATCATCCAGGTAGACCTTGTATATGCAGTGAAAAAGACCAAGATAAAGAGTTTAAGGTGACACCACCCTCGCTGCCTTTCCCTTCTCCAAATTGATATTGCATATGTCCAGTTCCTCTCCTTCAAACCCCCTTGCTCTGTTCATTTATCGCATCATTAATATTTAAAGCAACACCTTGAGCAAATTCTGTTGGACAGAGAGAATCAGAGACGGACAGAAATTAGAGAGAGGGAGCACAACGTGAGAGGGAATTGTCTTCTCTGGGATCCTTTAATCCAGGAGAATTAGCTGTTTAATAGCATTTACAGGGCTCAGACTCCAGGGGTTTTACATCCCCTTACACCTTTTTAAATACTCAGAAATAGTTCTAACCACTAAACAAACACATTTGTGTACCGCAGTGAAGATGACGGCGTGAAGGGAATGGTTGGCTTGTGCACCAACTTAGTTTTTATGAAAATTTTGTTACAAGGAGGTAATTGTCAACACTAATTTAATCACAAAATGCATTCATTTTCTCAGATAAACACAATTACAGCATAGAGTGTTGGAATGACCATGCTGAGATGCTTTATACAGTGGAATGCAACATTTTTGAAACCCACAAATAAGGGTGTCCCGATACAGCTTGATTACGATGTTGCATTTACTGCACATAAGAAGATCCTATTGCTGCAGTTTCCCTCACCCTAATGAGAGCGTTAAGACACTGTGGTCAAGTTTTTTTTTGTTTTTTCTTTTAATGTCCTTATACTCAATTTTTTTGGACTGGATCAAGTAAATTACCAAGGGAATAACGGCGAAAGAAGCCGGTCACCACGATATCGGGAGCTGCACCAAAGTCTAATGACCTTTTTCATTCCATAGCAGAGCACTCTTTTCCAAGTCATGTCCACAAAACTGATCCTAAATGAACCCTATGATCACAGGAACCGTCAGTCAATCCCCACTGACATCATCCAAAGGACCGCAAACAGAGATGAAAAAACGACTTTCTGATCCTTGGCACCCCCCGAATACTCCACATGCAAAGATTATTATTTATAGGAACTGTGTGTTCATTCACATTGACAATGTAGAAGAAAATGAATCCGCTATGTTATCAAACAATGCATCGAAGGGCCCGTTGTATAAACCGTCAGAAGGATGCCAAAGACTCAGGCGGCCCCTTGTCAACTAAGCCCTCCAAAATGTTTATATAAATCCAGCTTTATATTGTGAATTTAAATGTAGTCGAATATCATCTGCTTGTGATATCTTTGGTGGCAGCCCCACCAAAATTCAGTGGCGTCACTGTGACGTGTTGAAGTACATACAGTCATCCCTCGTTTATCACAGTTAATTTGTTTCAGACCCGACCACGATAAGTGAATTTCCGTGAAGTAGGATTCAGTATGACTAAATATGATGAATATTTTCGTAGTTATGTTATAGGAAAACGGTTTACGATCTTCTAAATACAGTTTTTAAAATTATTAGAGCCCTCAAAACCTCTTATAATCACTTTTACATTCGTAGTACCCAATATAATATTTATAATCAGAGAAAATAAGACATATTAGACGTACATAACATAGACTCACACGTTCCAGTTGTTGCTGTTCTGGACAGCATACTTCCCTGTGGCTTTAGTGGCTTTACACTCGCATTCCCCTACATAGTAGACACAATACGTATAAATAAGCCATGTAAAATATAAATAAAACTCCTGCTAGAGCAGTGTCACGGTAAATATGTTCCCTAGGGAACCTTAGTGACAAGTCTAGTTTCTGTCTCACCGAACACCGACACCTAGTGGTCAATGTAGAACACAGTACTAGATTCACAATTATAAAGCTTCTTCTGCCTCGTATTTGTATTTTAGTTCATTTAGTTAGTTCATTTAACCATTTTTATGCTTGAAAATGTTTAATTTTGGCCAAGTATTAGTACAATTTGCTTAGATATTGATATTTTTTACTAATAATGGGTTGTATTCAACCACAAAACATTGATCATTGATGAATTAATTGATTTCTGCCAACCTGCAATATAGCGAGGGGGCGATAATCAAACCGTGATATTGCGAGGGACGACTGTATATGATATGGGAGGAATTAAGGAGCTGCCCACCATACCAACTACCTTTTATACAATAAAAGCTTTGTCATGAAATACTAAGGAGACTAAGGAGTCAACCAGAGCCGGCTGGCCCATTAGGTACTGTAATATATGCAAACGCTAAAGACGACGTGGCCTCCAGGGGGTGGCCAAAGGCAAAATTCACTTTTAGTATAATTATATTAAAGGTGCTATCCCTTCATGGTTCCAAATTACACTGTTTTCACCCAAAAAATCTAAGACCACCACCACTGGCGAGCCATGTTTTGTTTTCCCTGGACACCTATCTGTTTTTTGGGGTTTTTTTTTTTTAAGAACGTCATGAAAATGTGCTGGTTTTCATAGTTTGTTGGGCTTTTTGAATAAGTGTTGCCAAAAATCCAAAGAAAAACCATCTAGTAATTAATCCTCTGACACTGACACCGAGTTGAAGTCTCGTGAATTGGGGATGGCGGTCAAATATATTGAAATTATAAGGCATCTTTCATAAAAGTTTGAATATCTCATTGACGGATCTTGTGTCTTTGTTTTCGGTAATCAAAATGTGGTCACGCCAGGCTAGCATGTGTTACCAACAGTGGTTTTAGGAGAACAGATTGAACAAATAAATGCATTTTTTTATGATAGCTAACATGATGAATAGCTAAACTTAGCCAAATTGCTATCATTAGTTGACATCTACGTAACTACTGCGTGTGTTATGTACTCAAAGCAGAGAGAGGCCGGGATATTATAACTGCAGTGCGTTTGAACGCAAGCGCCCTCTGGGCAGCTGCTTAATCAAGGCTGACAGCACCTTGAACCATGTCAATTGGGAGACATGTTATCTTTCCAATTAAAGCCAATGGTAAAAATAACACCATTGAATAGGGCAGGCTCTGCCATCAACACATGTACACAGCCATAGTGCCGGCATTCTCCATCACACTACCTCGAGCCTCCTGAGGGTGTTCCATGTCCCACACAGGTGCCCCAATTAAATTTCCCTGACTCATCCATCTCCAGGCTCAATCACACGAGTCTTCCATCCCAAGAGTCTTACCAACTGGGCTCATCATGAATGGCCTGACAACTTTTAATGCCATTTGTCATGAACGTCTAAGGAGCAGTACCCTCAACATGAATCTTTGGCATGGTAGCCTTTTAAAATATATTGTATTTGAGTCTTGTGAATTGTTCCCCATTTATCCAGCAGAGCATTTGTGAAGTCCGAGGTCACTGATGATTGACAAGAGAACCTGGCTCACAATTGTCCCGTTTCAACTTTTTAAATGTATTTTTAATGTATCTTTTGATGAATGGGAGAGTTTGATATTGATGTCAATACAGAATATTTGATGGGATTTACAGTCATTTCACTTGTTTACGAACTCCTCTATTTCGGTACATATCCTCAAGCAACAAGCTTGCAGAGTCCGAGTCCTGAACATACCACTTGTTGGTATGGTGGTCTGACCCACTGTGACTGTACTTCAGCTTCATATAATCTTCTCTACTATGGATGGTCCGAGACCACTTTTTCATGTCCAAGCCGCTTCTCCTTTGCATTGAGAGGGGCCAGATGCGGTGGCTCGGGTATCTGGTCAGGATGCCTCTCGGACGCATCCCTGGTGTTCAGGGCATGTCCGACCGGTAGGAGGGTTGAGGAAAGACCTGGGACACGTTGGCGAGACTGTGTCTCTCAATTGGCCTGGGGAGAGGGAAGTCTGGGCTTACCTGCTTAGGTTGCTGCCCCCTGTGACTTGACTTCGGATAAGCGGAAGAATATGGATGGGTTATATATTTTTTCCAATAACTGATCCAGTAAATTTGGCCAGTATTGGACAGAGACTGGAAACCAAACCAACGGAGGCCTACGTTTGGCTATGGAGCGCGACAGATGAGTTGGGAAAAAGAAACGGGTCAGAAACTGGTCACTCGGGTGAGTCAACTTGAGTGAAGGATGAATGCAAGCTGATTCATAGCTAAGGACTTCAACCAAACTCAAGCCGTGGGGGTCTGACAGGCCACCATGTTTTTTTCATGAGGTATAGCTGCAGTGTATGACTTTGTTTTGGCTTTGCGGTCTTGCAGACGGTAAGACTAACTGATCTGACATCAACTTGATTAAATGTTAAAATGGCCAGAGGTTTTGGAGATTGCTCAAGGCATTGATCTTGTCGGTTACAACGGGAAGACGGTTACAACAGCTGATCATTTACAATCACTAAAATCAGCCTATTTAATTTTATGTGATGCAAGGACAACACATAGCATTAATTACCTCTCACTACTACAGTGGATGTATAGTGAATCTATGAATTCATATCCACCCAGCAAATACGCACACCGCCTCTCTCAGTAAGAAGACACATTAGTCGTTTCTGCAGCAGCGCTCACTGCTGACCAGGAGCAGAGGTGCTCCCTGAGGTGACATAGACATGATGTGCACAATCATAATCTTTTGCAATAATAGTTTTTTGTGCTGGCGTGCATTGCTGTTTTTGGAACAAGCCGAGTATATTATTACTATGCACCAGGGGGGATTGCTACAGGGCTACAAAGGAAGCTGTGCCTCTTCTGAAATGTCCCAGAAATAAATATCCTGAACAAAATTAGGTGGCATCTTTCAGGTGGTAGAGTCTCCCAACCAACAACGGTTGTGGGTTCGATTCTCAGAGCCCCGTGGCCATGTCAAAGTGTCCTTGAGCAAGATATTAGATAAGATATTACATGCGATGTAAAACATTTGGTTTTTGACGATACAGTCGTCACTCGCCAGTTTGCGGCTTCACTCTATCACGATTTTTCAAAAAGATATTAATGAACAAATCATGCTGTTTTGTGGTTGAATGCTCCCTATTATTAGTCAAGATGTGTGCATATATAAGCAAATGTAGCATATTTATTGCCTAAATTAAGCATTTTCAAGCATGAAAATAGCTAAGTAAAGTAAAATACAAATACAGTCATCCCTCGCTACATCGTGGTTCGAACATCGCTCCCTCACTCTACCTCGGTTTTTCAGAAATTAATTAATAAAAAATTGCTGTTTCGTGGTTGACTATGGCCCATTATTAGTCAAAAATATTCATATTTAAGGAAATTGTGCCTATTTTTCTCTTGCAATCAGCATATTTAACCACAAAAATAGGTAAATGAACCAAAATACAAATACAAGCCATTAAGATCATCATTCAACTTGTGAATGTTGTATTCTATATTGGTCACTAGGTGTCAGTAATTGTTCGGTGAGAAAAGCACCGGACTTGTTCGCCGGAACAACAGGTATTTATTGCTGGTTTAAATTACAACTCACAACTGCAACAATAATAATCATCATAATAATAACACGGGTTACTTTTGCAGCCTTAGGCCACAACAACATGAAGCTCAAATTTGAACCCTCGTTGTCACTTCCTGTCTGCCACTGACTCTGTTCTCCTACAACGTAAACTGCCTTAAATGGCTTGTTTTTATGATTACTTACAGTCATGAAAAAATGATTGGACCACCCTTGTCTCTTCAGTTTGTTGTTCATTTTAATCCCTGATACAACTAAAGCTCTTAAATTAAACTCTTATGAGCTATATTCGTTATCATCATTATATTTGTCTGGACAAGTGTACCTTTATTTGTACCAGGCATTAAACTCAATAAACTGAAGAACAAGGGTGGTCAAATCATTTTTTCCATGATTGTATATTATATTGGGTAATACAAATGTAGAGATAGGTGACTATATGGGTCTTAATGCGTCTGTGTAGGCTCTCAGTCGTACAGGAGTTGTCCATCGAGGAAAAGGCTTCTTGAGACGTCATCTGTACTTCTGTGTAGAAGGTGTCGGACGTCGGACGTCGGACGAGCACTACATTGGGGAAACTAAGCAAATGCTCCAAAAAAGGCTTTATCAACATCGCAGGGACAATGCTAGTGGTCCTCAATCAGCAGTACATCTACACCTGAAAGCTACCAATCACTCTTTTCAGGACAGCGAGGTTAAGATTTTGGCCAAAGAAAACAGATGGTTTGAAAGAGGAGTTAAGGAAGCTATTTTTGTCAAACAACAGAACCCATCATTGAATCGGAATGGTGGTTTGAGGTTTAATTTGGACCCTGTGTTCAGCAGGTTACTGAGACCAAAACCCACAGCTCTTAGTCTTGCAAATGAGGTGAAGGCAGGGCCGAGCCAGAACAATAGATGCTAACAAGCCAGTATCAGAGTCGTTCATACCCAATTCAGGGAGCGACACTTCCCTTTTATCGTAGGTGTGAATAACAGGATAGGATTATACCACTGCTCCGCCCAGGCTTAGTGTAACGAACCAATAGGAGGAGGGTGTTGGCACACCAATTCCGCCCACTCTTACTGTATTTAAGGCCTAAGCTACCAGCACTTATTAGTTTGCTGACGAAGCTCTTCGGATGAGGAGCGTAACGTCCGACACCTTCTACACAGAAGTACAGATGACGTCTCAAGAAGCCTTTTCCTATATGGGTCTTACTTAATGTCATTTAATGTCTAATCATGTTAAAAAGTGTATTTTCAGTATGACAATATTCCATTTATAAAGAAGGAATCCTACTTTGCGGAAATTCACTTGCGCAGTTGGGTCAGGAACCCAAACCGTGATAAACGAGGGATTACTGTATAAGGCATTCAACAGACACATTCAAAGACGTTGACGTGGTATTCTACGCTCGTCACTGGGGTGTCAGTAATTTTACTTTAACGTTTAGTGACACACACAATCACCAGACTTTCTCACAACAGCCGCAATTTTTTGAAATAAAAGCTCCTGTTGCGGCCATAACTTAGGGCAACCTGAAACTCAACTCGGAACCCCGAGGTCCCTTCCATGCGGCACACATGAGCGCGAGTTACATTTCTTATTTACTTTTATTATGTCTACTATACAGTGGCACCTCAGGAAATATTTAGCGCGTTTTTCGGTTAACCGATAAATTTTGCTAAAATTTTGCCTTGGTTTGCGTTGTTTCGCGTTGGATTAATGACATTAAATAAGGCACCACTGTATTGGGTAATAGGAGTGTAGAGGGGACTATAGGGGTGTTAGTTCATATATAGAGGGCTCTTATAATGTTCAACATTGTACTTAGAAGGTTTTATACACTAACTACGAAAATATTTGATTTCTAAATAAGGAATCCTACTTCGCAGAAATTCATTTATCACCGTTGGGTCTGAAACCAATTAACCACGATAAACGAGGGATTACTGTACATTCAATTTTGTCTTACTCTCAATGTGAACATGAGAAAGCAAATGTACAGTTCAATAAATAGTGATTGTTGCATACTGGGTTATGACTGACTGGTGAATATTTGTATTCATTGTCGTCTCCATTTATCAACACGTACAACAGTGACTGATGTACAACAAACCTTTGTGAACACCTTGTATTTTCTTTGAGTTGGTGGATGTGCGGAGAGAGCAAAAATGATCCATCTGACACAAGAAATGTACTGAGTGGGAACATTTGCCCTCATTTTCACTTATTGCTTATATCTGCTTATGTCCACTAATTTTGCCGCCTGCCGCCTGTCTTGTGTCTTTTCTGTCTTCCCGCTCCATGGTAAAGCCATCTGTTTTGTAATTTCCTCATAGAATCGGTTTCTTCCCCCAATCGCTGGGCTCCCTTATTTACTGAGTGGAGAGCAGGAATGGGGGAGGTAATGATAGCACGACAAAAAAAGGTTTGTTGTTTCTGGGTCTCTGCTCACCACTCTGTTATCACCCTCTGGTTCCTTCCCAGGGCTCTTATTTTCTCATTATTTTCCACTTGCACATCCTCGTTTTATTCCATTTCAATACAGCTAGCTCATTTCTCCTCTTTACTCTGCTACTCTTTCTTTGTGGATTCTCATAAAACAGCTTCATTTGTTCATGTGATTCTCTAAAGAACACAATGTCAAACTTGACGAAAGCAGCTCCAACTTTGTTCTTTGACTAAAAGTTTTGTCCTTTTAACTCCTTGCTGTTCCCCTGTCTACTACAAGTATTTCCACGATGAAGCCGGGGTTTTATGCCGCCTCCTTTTTGCGTGCCTAGACGTGTTATACGTCACTGGAAAGCTTAGTTTGTTGAGATATGACAGTACAATCATCACCGCAGGCTCGGTACGCACTAATGTTAGACTAGCCAAGTATTGCATCCATAAAGACACACGGACGGCTGCTGCAGACTTTCATCATGTACATATTTTCTACGTGTTGTTGATCGCAAGTTCAGTTGGCCTGGTTGTAATGCCCACATTGTACTACAAAGCGAGTCTGACCTTTGAACTTTTGACTGGCACCTCACTTAACCCAATAGATAAGTTTACCATGTCTTCTGTGGTACAATAGCTAGTGAACGTAAAAAAGTAAAAAAGTACCAGCCCCCTTCAAATGTATATAGCTCAGGACAATTACATCCAATCTTAATGAGTAGCCAATGGTATTTTGATATCACTGATATGCTGTTTGATGGGTGGACTTTTGTCATTAAAGCAAGGTATTCCTTCTTAACAGAGCAACGGAAAACACAGAGGGTGTCACTCTTATCATTTTTCTCTGTATTTTGCAAAGAGTCAGGACAAAAAGGTTTTCAAAGACAAGATACAGTTCCAGCAAGCCATGGAGCTTATTTTCTATGGGGTTTGTGAAGACTCAGACCTACAGTCATGGCCGGAGGTTTTGAGAATGACACAACTATTAGTTTTCACATAGTCTGCTGCATCAGTGTTTTGAGATGGCATCAGAATGCAATTCAGTATATCATAGTATACTGAAGAATAACTACAAGCATTTCCTACATGTCAAAGGCTTTTATATGACCCTTCCACATCCTGACTTACGGCAGCCCATTGTTGCATAATCAGTGCTTTTAATTTGTCAGAATTTGTGGGTATTTGTTTATCCACCCACCTCTCGAGGATTGACCACAAGTTCTCAAAGGGATTCAGATTTGGGGAGTTCCTGGCAACGGACCCAAAATGTCCATATGTTTTGTTCCTCGAGCCAGTCAGTTATCGCTTGCCTCACAACAAGGTGCTTGATCATGCTGGAAAAAACATCGTTCGTCATTGTGCAATCTTACTAGGAGCGTTATCCTTGCCTGTGAAGCCCTTTTTGTGCTAAGCACTTTTTTTTCTTGCAGGTAACCATGGTTAACAGAGGAAAAACAAAGATCAAAGCTTCCAGTCTGTTATTCTCATTCAATCAGGATGAGAGTCATCTACAGCCTTTGTCCTTGACTGTACTGCAAGGGTGGCCACATCAGGCCGCCAAGCGTCTTAATCTGGCCCAACAGGCATTTCCAAATTTCTTTATTTAAACCTTTAACATGGAAACTGTAGCAATATGACTTGCAGTGCTATTGTGGCACAATTGAGTCACCAAAATAGTCAGATGCAATCTGGAAGCTTCCAAACAACACAACACCTCAACACACGACAAACAATGTAAACAGTGGGCATACAAACAAATATCTATGCGCAATACCCATGCCAAAAAACACCCATATATCTCCGCCACAAGGCATGCTGGGTAGCTTGTGGTACTCTTCTCCGGAAATTTTGCCACGTTTGTCGCATTTTTTCTAGATTGCAAAATATGTTGAGGAGGACGTCAAAGAAGTCGACAAGGAGGAGTTAACATATTCTTGATATCCAATGTTTTATTGTTCATAGTTCATATTGTTGTTGCGGCTGCAGCCTTGCATTTGGAAATAACAGTTTTAAGTTACGTGTTATATTTAGCGCTTAGTTGTTGATTTATGTGGTGCGTTAATTTTCTGTGGATGTGTTGTGTTGTTTTTTCATTGCACCGTGAGCAAGTATGTTGTTCTGTTTGATGCCACCTATATATAGATGGCCAAATCGTTTAACCCAATGTAGCCCACCAGTCAAAACATTTGCCCACCCCTGCTGCAGTATGATAAGGGTGACCAAATGGAACGCCCGATCCTAACTTTCCAAACATCTGTGTGAAATCCTCAAAATACTTAATATCATTTGATCACAAGCTATGGCCTCATTGTGTTTTCCAGTCCATACCTTTCTCAAAGAAAATACAGGAAACAACCTTTTTTTTCAAACAAGTAGCACTTACACATTCTGTCTGTTGTGAACAATTCAGCGTATTAGCTATTAAATTGCCCAAAACTATGTCTCTATTCCAAATGGTTTAAGAACAGCTTTACATTTTTTTTTAGGGATTTTAGCCCAAAAAATTCCCAGAGTTAGAAGGGAATAATAAATGCTTACAGGAAAAAAAAAAAAGTGTTGTTTCGATGCCTGTTCATGGTTCCTCTGACTCTTGCTCACAAACGTATCAGTGCTACAAAACGTCCCCGAGATGCTGGCTGCTGACATAGCTGAAAACACCCTGACTCTGGGAAACGTAGTTTCCAACCACCCGCCTCATTTCCCAAGATGCTTCAGGCCCCAGCTTCTATAAATCAGATGCACTCGTTGCACAGAAATGCAAATGTTGGTGGCGGTGCACTTAGATTCTAGAGATATATCACTGGGCCTTGCTGTGTGTGTGTGTGTGTGTGTGTGTGTGCATTAAATGCAAAAGAATAACGGTGGTGTTGGGGTGAAAATGGTACTCCTCCATTGTCAAAATATAAAGAAAAGCAGTGGCCTATGTCGTTAGGGGTTTTGAATGCAGAATGATTCAAGCATTTTTCTGCAGCAATTTATCGTCTTTGCAGGAATAAAAGAAAAAAGGTTTGCGTGCGTGCACGTGTGTGTGTGTGTGTGTGTGTGTGTGCAAGAGAGAGAGCACCGATATGGAACACATGGGAAGTGAGGATTCATTTGACAAAGATGAAGTAATACAAGTGAAGAGGAACAAAGGATGGAGTGATGAGTGTCTTGATGTCTGTGCTGGTTTTCCTGGTTGGGCAGCCAATGATGGATGTTTCTTTAACAGATTTACTGAAAATGAAGCTTTCGCTGCAGCATGGTCACTGACAGGGCCCTCTGCTCCCCTGCGTGGAGCGCAGGTGTCAGCAAGCACTGGATGAAATACTGTCATGTCAGCTCCTCCATTACGCCTCAGTGGAGAGAAAAGAGTGGCAAGAAAAAGAACAGAAAGATGAGGTAGTGGGCGTCTATGTGGTATTGATTGGTAATCCTTTCATTCGTTCAGACCAAATTAACTTGAATATCAAACACTGAAATGAAATATAGCAATAGTTTAACAAAACGGCTTTTTTTGTTTGTTTTTGTGATAGCCTATGAGGCGTAAACAACAAAGTAAAATGCTTGTCGTGTTTGTTATTTCTAATTATGTGCCTACATTAATTCAACTCAGTGAAAAGAGTGTGCACAAATCGCGGAACTGCTGAACATGCAAAATAAATTAATGTAAATACAAGTTTTGGTCAAAGTGCCAGCATTATACACAGGACGCATTATTCAGGGACATAAACCATGCTATGAAATCCAAAAACGCTACATGCGCAAAAAATAAAAAATAAATAAACTCAAAAATAGCCAGCAAAACTCATTTGTAAGGTGGAATAGGAAAACACTTGAAAAGCTGATGAATGATCTTAAACATGTCTCCTACTGTATGTGCAATATTACCACACATAATTGCCGCACAATATTACCCTCACTTTACTAGTTATGACATGTACTATGATGTACTATTAATATTTTAATCTAACACATAAGTATCTCACCATCTCCAATGCATACTTTCCACAGATAGAGAGTACGTCCAACACTGTCAACTTAACCCATAAAAACCCAGAGCTATTTGTGCTGAAAGTAAAAATAATGAGGAACATACCACAGACCCAGCGGAACACAGAAGACATTTGATTGTGTTTTCTGCAACACTACTATTGTAATTTTCAAACTACATTAGCCACATCCACTAATTCAATGCTAACATGAAATATTTAGTACACAGAAAGATTTTTTTAACCTAAATAAATGCTTTTTTCCAAACAGTAGCCTGACAGGAAAGTCATTCAGCGTCGTCCTCATCCTCCTCCTGAAAATGAAAACCACCAAAGTCGTGCTCTTCTTCAAAATTGAACAGGCTTGTAATTCCTTCATCACACACTTTGTCAGTCTCTCTCCCTTTTGTCTCTAGGTGTCTTTAGTCTTGAGGCAAATTAGCCCTTTAACTTGAGTTGTCCTCTTCATCAAACAGTAGTCCACCGTTTTGAAACCTGTTGGTGATAGTGTAGCGTCCGAGGTGTAGGGCATCTAAAGTCACTCTTTGACAAGACAAAAACTTGTGAACTTGTACTCTTTTGGCGTGGGCATGCTGTATCACAGCGACAGTCGCCTTTATATGACGTCGTCTGTGTAGGCTGTCAGTCGTACAGGAGTTGTCCATCGAGGAAAAGGCTTCTTGAGACGTCATCTGTACTTCTGTGAGGAAGGTGTCGGACGTTTCGCTCCTCATCCGAAGAGCTTCGTCAGCGAACTAATAAGTGCTGGTAGCCTAGGCCTTAAATACAGTAAGAGTGGGCGGAATGACGTCATCCATGCACCCCACTTTCCAGGCACGACCAGTCAACCTACGCTAAAGTAAACTGTTACAGTGACGGTTATCTGTACAGTATATGTACAGTATATATACAGTATGTATTAGGGCTGTCAAAGGTAACGTGTTAACAGAAATTCCCTTTAACACAACTTTTTCTTGACGCACAATTAACGTTTGACCCTCGGCCCACACCGTAATTTGAGGAAACGCAGCGGCGTGGCAGTTGATGTGAAGCCACAAGCAGGAACAAATATTGAGCAGAAATGGACAAAGGAAAGCGTATTTTGAATGTTAAGTTTAGCTTCAAAGCCCTGGCGGATGTCTCTCTCAACAAGAGAGACAGTGTCCACTGTCGCTGTGAGTTGAATTGTCATGGAGTATGTCGAGTCTCAAACGCCAGAGAGAAGGTACAGGAGCATTGCAGGTATTTTTTATTGTCATTTGTAGCCTGACTGCACGACAGTATATGGGTGCAGTCCTAGTTCTGTAAACTACTGTTCTTGAGCACTTTATCTTTTGTAAGTGTCAATATTTATTTTTCTAACACCCTGTATTCATTTCACTTAGTTGGTGAAACCTTTATTTTTAATGTTAGTCACATTTAGATTTTGTGAATTATTTGCTTGAGGAGAATAATGTTTGAATTGATGGGCAGCTTACCGAAGTCTACTTTGTTTTTTTACACTAAGGTCCAGTTTGTGTTGAGCTGTTTAAAAAAAATGGAATGTTTGGTAAACAAAAATGTGCATGTAACCATATTATCATATTGGTAGGTATATTAAAAACGTTAAAATGATATTTCAAAGGCACACTTATAGATAAAGCGTGTTTCTATCTGCAATTGATTATGAGTTAATTATGACATCATGCGATTAAATATTTTAATCGATTGTTATATATGATGTATATAATTGATCTGTGTGTATGTGTACTCACACATTTCATTCAGCTCTCTAACAATTAGCTGTGTCACCCTAATTATTATAATGAGTCATTTTTTCTAGGGAAATCTCTTCCACCTTTTCCCTAATCAGCACCGGACAGGACACACACTCTGATTCACGCACACGCAGAGTGCCGCACTGTGAGCAATCTTATGCTAATTACCTTCAAATTAGATTTACTATTATTCCCTAATAACCTGACTGGAGCAGGGTAATCATATGTTTGAGTCATGCTCTAATGCAATCAGGCCCGGTGTGGGGTCAGACTCAATTTGGTTTAGCCACATGGAAGGAATATGCACTCTCATTTGGTTTGCTGGCCCATGCTGAGCCAGACCATAGCAGGCTATAAAAATCAACTTAACACAAAGCTGTCACTCAGTTGCGGCTCTCACCATAGCTTGTCACGTACCAGTTTCTGCACTATGTCACCCTATATTGCATTAAATCAAACGCCCGGTTGTGTTGCAGTAGCCATTATTACTGTCAATGTGCCTTCTTCCATAAATTCTTTATTATCTTTATGAATTAATCATTTAATGTATATAGACGCACTGAGGAGTTGCTATACCCAGGGCATGTACACATGCAGTATACCTTCGGCATGATTGATTGAGATCCCAATACAAGACCTGTGTCAAAAAAACATTTAAAACGATAATTCAAGCTGCAGTTATTCAAATTCAATTTTGATTTCCATTTAATTTCACAATATGTTTACTAGGTGTGTAACAGTGCTGTGTTATATGATACACTGAACCATTGATCTGGAGGTGGGTTTGCTCTACGGCCTGTGAACGCACATAGTATATGGCGTCAAGTACAGACTGCTGAATATCGTTGCAGAATACAGTAACCCCTCGTTTATCGTGTGTAATTGGTTCCAGGACTGACCATTGTAAAGTGAATTTAGGCAACGTAAGATTCTTTATTTACAAATGGAAATATTTTCATAACTATGGCATGGAAAACCTGTTTAAAATCGTCTAGATACGTTTTTTGACATTATTAAAGCCCTCTATAAATGAACTGACACCCATACAGTCACCTTTACACTCGTATTACCCAATATTGTAGATATAATCAGAGAAAAAAAGCCATTTACAACATACAGTGAATACGACTCATACTCGTGTGTGTTCCAATAAATGTGTTCTGCGGGTTTTAGCTGGATTACGGTCACAACTGTAGCCCGTTTTATTATGATGATCATGATGATGATTATTGTTATTTTGCTGTTGTGAGATAATTTAAACCTACAATAAAAGCATGTTGTTCCGGTGATTAAGCCTGATGCTTGTCTCAACAGCAATTACTGATGAATGGACACAAAGATATAACCAAGGGACATTTCCATTTGTTTCGGGGGTTTTGGGACCCCCGTAAGGAATATATTGTACAATGTGAACTCCAATTGCACTAAAGAAGAGGTCAACGTGACCTGATGGTTGTATAACAGTGACTGTGGTATAACAACATGTTTTTGCAAATTCCTTTTGTGTGAAGTGTGTCCCTTACTGCTGCCAAGAAGCTTTGCTTCCAGTAAAAGGACGAATGTCCAGATAAGGAGAACATTCTGTCGATCCACGTCATTGTTATTTTTTAAAACCCTATTTAACTGTGGCTCAGTAAACGAGTGGACCCCCCCCCCCCCCCCCCCCCGCCCCCGCCCCCAAATTGCAAGCTTCTGTCTTGTCTTGTTTTTCAATAGTCCACGACAACGCTTAGTGACCGATGTACAATGCTACATTCACAATTTCAATACATCTTCCTAATGCCTTGTATTTGTATTTTAGTTCATTTAGCCATTGTTATGCTGTTTAATTTAGGCAAAAAATTTAACTTTTGCTTTAATATGCATATTTTTTTTACTAATAACAGGCCGTATTTAACCACAAAACATCATGATATAATCAGTAATACACAGTATGTCTGAAAAACTGTGAGTGAAGCCGTGAAATTTGAACCGAACTGTGGCGAGGGACTACTGTATAATTTTCAATTCTTAAAAATAGTCAATTCATTTTTCACCTATATTTTTCATGTATGCATATCATGTTTGGTCTCGAAAAGACAGAAAGCATTTTTAGCTGCACTGGCATTACTTCATCTTAGAACTGTCTATACATGCAAGTGTGTGTGTGTGTGCGTGGGGGGGGGGGGGGGTACGTGTGTGCGTGTGTGTGTGTGTGTGTGTGTGTGTCAGAGAGAGATGCCTGATCGTAGACTCACAAGGGGTTGCAACACTTCATCAACTGGCATAAAGCCTCCAGTCAGCATACAGTATGTTGGTGATATAGCACTGATAGAGGCTCTCTCTCACACACACACACACACACACACACACACGCCCCACGTGCACGTGCACACTCCTATTCAAGCACATTTTCCTCGTCTCTGTTTCGACTCACGCTCTGTCTTTGTGACTTTAGTTTGTCTCAGAATCGGAGGACATTTCGACCTCAAAATGTAAAAAAAAAATAAACCCTTTCCTAATTTATGTATTCACCAGTAATAGGTAGTAAACCGTGGTTGATGACGTTTCGTGTTACGTCGTTTGTGGTGATGTACGTGCTCCCACGCTGAAGAATACACCACAGGGCTGCTCTACTGAAAGTTTGAGTGTATAAAAACGTGCAAACTTGATTGCGTGTGCAAATTGTGCAAAGCTGATCTAACCGGGTGCAATGAGGATTGCATCTGTCAAATGAGCAAAATAGCACTTGCAGTCCATTTTGCGTGTTTACCTTCATAAATATGCAGATTATCAGGGAAAAGGAGGTGCACATGTATCATTTTGCAGCCGCAATTTGATTTATCAAAACTAAGAACCAGTTTGTGGTTATTTTTTTTTTTTTGTAGTCTTTTTTTTGCACGTTTTGGAGGTAGGTGCAAACTAAGGTAGCGGGTACAATGACAGACAACAGAGAGAGAGAGAGTTCCGTGCACTCGTCAACATATTTGGACTGTTGGAAATAAAAATAGTAGAACTGTATTGTGTAGCCAGCAGTGCCATTTTTGAGCTCCTTTTTCAGTCTCCTATGGAAAAACTCCATGCAAGACTGCATTTTCTTGCGTCTGGATCATTCTAGTGCACCAGTTGTGCCGGTGTAATAACGAGCCGTCCTCCCCTGCTGCGTCTTTCGGTGTGGATTCTAGTGTGGATTTCACCTGATATGCAGCTATCAAAGTAATGTGTAAGGAGATAATGCTATATAAGTACATTTTCCACATGTTCACATCAGTGTCAATCTAATGAAACATACATTTCACCCTTTAATAGTATAAAACATGTATATTAAATGAGAAAATACACTAATGTAGCATTATTACGATGATGTGATGCCTCTGCTGGAGTTCGCTAGTGTTTTTATTTGCCTCCTACACCAACACCTCCAACTCCATGGCTTCAGACCTCATTTTTCATTTACGGCCACTCTGCTCTCTCAAATTCCCCACGGTGACACTCAAAATTCTCATTTAAATAAGGTGGTCCGCACCATTTTTGCACGTGTTACATATGTTATTATGCCAGCAATCATATAGTAGACCACCCGCAACACGCCCACTAATAGTATCAGGGCTCTGTGAAATCCATTTTATTTTTTCCCTTTTAATTTTTTTATTCAGATTCTTTTACCTTTTACACTTATTTTACCATCATCGTGTACTTTTGTGAAAGGAAATAAAATGTCCGTTAATTATATGCCAAAATCCTTACATTTATTGATGCAATCCATCATTGGTCAATTTTATCCAGCATTTCAGAAAGGGATGTAACTTGGGTAACTTTTCTAGTAGGGTGTCACACACCAAATCCTCAACAAACTATAATGCTCATGCTTGTGATTAAGAACGACGTCACTAATGTAATTCCAATTCTTAATCGAGGGAAAGGCTTCTTGAGACGTCATCTGTACTTCTGTGAAGAAAGTGTCGAACGTTTCGCTCCTCATCCGAAGAGCTTCGTCAGCGAACTAACAAGTGCTGGTAGCCTAGGCCTTAAATACAGTAAGAGTGGGCGGAATTGGTGTGCCAACACCCTCCTCCTATGGTTCCTTACACTAAGACTGGGTGGAGTAATCCTGCCATTAGCACCTCCGAACAAAGGGAAGTGTAGCTCCCTGTAGTTGGGTATGAACGACTCTGATACTGGCTAGTTAGCATCTATTGTTCTCGCTTGGCCCTGGCTCTACCTCATTTGCAAGACTAAGAGCTGTAACAGCTAAGAGCTGTTACAGCTCGAGCAAGACTAAGAGCAACTCCTGTACAACTCCTGGACAACTCCTGTACGACTGAGAGCCTACACAGATCCAATTCTTAATGTGAGATATTTTCTACGACACCCTTATTTTGTTTCCACCATTAAACAGTATGTGGTGAAAAGCGCTTTTATTTTGAAGGCCGGAAGTGTGTTGTGTGTGTTTACGGCTAAGACGAACTGAGAGCAAGAATAAACATGCCTCTCGTTCCTACTTCACTCAGAACTTGCACAACGTCAGTGGACATTGTGGAACGCTCGTTCACATGAACAAGCGGCAAAAGACAACACGATTTAAACACACTCATACAGCCTGAGTAGCTCACTAGCATGGTCTGCTAAACTAAGCTATAATAAGAATAATAAGAATAATAAGACTATGCTGCTTAGTTATCGCTGTCCATGTCATAGGAGCAGATCCTTTTACATCTTTATCCTTGATGATGGTCACGGCCGTCAAACGGCTTAGACCTGTGATGTGACCATTGGCCCACATCTTGTTTTAATTGGTCGGTGACACATTGTAGAAATAAAATTAAACCAAAAAAAATACAGCAAAATTGGGAAAAAACAGATTTATAATAGATTTTTGATAAAAAATAGCATTTCTCCACTTTCTGAGCATTTTACGAATGCCTAATTTCACTTTACCTTTCGCTTTCATTTTTGTTGACACCCTGCCATCAGAAGAGTCTGCCTACTACACGCTACTACAGAGTAAAGTTAAAAAACAGGGGACGTTTCCATTTGTTTTGGGGGTTTTGGGACCCTCATAAGGAATATATTGGAGAATGTGAACTCCAATTGCACTCAAGAAGAGGTCAACGTGACCTGATGGTTGTATAACAGTGACTCTTGGAAAACAACATGTAAAGTTAAAAACATCTATGAAAAAGAACTACGCATTATTCTGTCGCACGGACCTAACTACTTCACTTTTAGTTTTTGAGCAGTATTAATAACTTACGGGAGTGTGTCATAATCACAAAACTTATTATGTATGAATTTATTTTGTATCTATAATTTCGTTCCCATTAGTCACAGAAATTGACATCCTAGCTGATTAACCATTTGATTTCTGATATGATTTGATTTCAATTCAATTTAAAAACCTTCGACATCAGTCCCAACCTTTCAATATTGGCACATTTGCATTCATCCATCCATTTTCCTCCGTTTATCCGGGTCCGGGTCGTGGGGGCAGCAGTCTCAGTAGGGAAGCCCATACTTCCCAGTTCCCGGCCACCTCTTTCAGCTCCACAGGGAGAATACCATGGCGTTCCCAGGCCAGCTATGAGACAAAATCCCTCCAGCCGGAACTAGGTCCGCCCCGGGGCCTTCCCCCTGTCTGGGCATGCCCGGAGCACCTCACCAGGGGGCGTCCAGGAGGCAACATTTCATGTGAGTTATTCTAGAATACATTTTTTAATACATGCTCCAAGACATTATTATGGATATAATTAGGTGCATTCTTTAAAGGACAATAGGTCAAGCTCATGTCATTTGAGAAATTCCCTTGTGATTATTTACATTTTGAAATTCGAGCAACAAGTTTGTATAAAGTCACATGGTTAAATAGCTACGTTATTTTGGATGATAAATCACTATGTCAATGTGTCGAATAAATATCCATGACCACAGAAATATTATTTGACTTTTAATTAACAGTAAAAAGACTCTCCCCCCATTTAATGAACACCAGTAATCAAGGTGGCCTGTTACACATCTGCGCTGCATTTGCAACCACAAGTGTCTGAAGAACTCAGCATGGACAGCACATTTATTTGCAGGAAGTTTCTGCTTCACGGCTCATGGAAAAACATGCTGCAGGTTCTCCAAAATGAAGACATATTTCAATTGCATTTTCTTTATTTCACATTCAATTTGGTCATCAGAGGGGTGGAACTACAGAAAAATGGCGATTTCGGGGGTATGACATAGGGAGTATTACATGCATTTATGTATTTTTAAAAATACATTTTAACTCAATAATTTCTCCAAGGTTTGTCTATATGTGCCCTGCGATTGACTGGCGACCAAAGTAAACTGGGATTGCACTCGGGCACACCCCCGCCGCCCTAGTGAGGACAAGCGGTATAGAAAATGGATGGATTTTTATTTCGATTTGGTCTCAAGCCATGTACAATTTACTCATCAGATGCATGCTTTAGTATTTTGTACATGGATTTTATTTCATTTTATGGCCCTTGATTTTGTATCTCACAGGTGTTTCAATGTAACTTTAATACCACATAATATGGAGGGCAGCAGAAATGGCTTTAAATGCTAACAGCTCTAATAATCTGTGACGCAGTTTGTGTGTAGTGTGGATTTTTACTTGTTCTGTCTGGAGCTAATCTGTGGGCTAAACTGGTACCAACACTGCTGTTGGTGCTGGCAAAATAGCTGAGAGCGGAGATGGGATCCCAGCTGCTTTCCGGGCTGATGGGCAGCCACTCAAGCAGGGGGTGGATGTCTGGGCTCGGCGTTTAGCAGCAGATGCCGTTTTTCATTTCATTCAAGACACAGTCAAGGCGGAGCCGAGGGGTTCTGGTGACAGTTGGAGGAGCCAATTCATTTGCAGCATTTAGTCACGTGGCCTTGATAGTGCCTTGGTTAGATATTTGTGAAACATAATGTGAGACATGACCAATCACATAGATTTATGACTTGTGAGGATATGCCTTTAAATATCCACCAAGAGCTGGAAGAAGTGTGAGTGTATTATGCACAAATAAATATATCAACAGTCGTGGCCAAATGGTTTGAGAATGACACAAATGTTGGTTTTCACAAAGTTTACTGCTTCAGAGTTTTTAGATCTTTTTGATCAGATGTTACTATGTTCTTTCCCAAGCCACTTAGCTATCACTTTTGCCTGTTCGTCACTAACCTGTCTTGGATGGTTGGGAGAAGTTGCTTTCGGCTGTTTTGGTGCCATTCTTTATTCATGGCTGCGTTCTTAGGCAACATTGTGAGTGAGCCCTCTCCCTTGGCTGAGAAGCAACCCCACACATGAATGATTTCAGGATGCTTTACTGTTGGCATGACACAGGACTGATGGTAGCGCTCTGAACAAGCTTTTTTCTGGATGCCCCCAAACAATCAGAAAGGGGATTCATAAGAAAAAAAGCATTTTTACCCCAGTCTTCAGAAGTCCAATCCCTGTATCTTTTGCAGAATACCAGTATGTCCCTGATGTTTTTCCTGAAAAGTGGCTTCTATGTGACCTTCAGGCCATCTTCCAAAAGTCTTCGCTTAAATGTGCAAGCAGATGCACTCAAGCCTGCCTGCTACCATTCCTGAGCAAGCACTGCACTGGTGGTGCCCTGATGCCACGGCTAAATCAACTTTTGGAGACAGTCCAGATGCTTTCTGGACTTTCTTGGGTGTGCTGATGCCTTTTGCCCAACAACTGAACCTCTCTCCTTGAAATGATCAGATAATTGGTTGGTTTAGGTGCCATCCTACCACAAACAATAACCTTGCCTGTGAAGCCCTTTTTGTGCTACGCAATGATGACTGCATGTGTTTCCTTGCAGGTTACCATGGTTAACAGAGCAAAAACAAAGATTTCAAACACCATCCTGCTTTTTCAAGCTTCCAGTCTGTTTTTCTCACTCAATCAGGATGACAGAGTCATCTCAAACCAGAGAACCAGAGAACCAGAGAATCACTAACATGATGTCAGCTGGTTCTTTTGCGGGCAGGGCTGAAATGCAGTAGAAATGTTTTTTTGAGGATTAAGCTCATTTTCATAACAAAGAGGGACAATTAATTACTACGACACGTTAAGCTTTTTTTCTCCGGCATATGTTACAACAGCATATACAAATCAAATGCAAATTAGCTGATGCCGTCATCTAGCGACTTTTGGACAGCCAATAGCTACTTCTCTTCCTGAGGAGTTGATCCAAAGGATCAAAAGTCTGGTATCTCTCAACAATCGCTTTAAAATAAAACACACACACACACACACAGACGTCGCCAAAAGTGCCTCAAAATCACTTTTCCTTTCGAGTCAATCTGGCTGCCAAAAGGCTCCTCAGTCTCTTGCTAGTTCTCTCCCTCACTTAACACGATTTCATTATGTGCAGTTTTGGCGTGACTTGCTGTCTCTGACCTTTTCACTGTATTAACCTCTTAAACCCTGGGCTTCATTTTTCTCTGCATGGGTGATCTTGGTATCAAAGCAAAGGGGAGACTTTGATAATTACTGTAGATGTCAAAACGTTCATATCTTTGTTACTCGATAAAAGTGAATAAAGCCGCTTGTTCAGTGAGTTTCACTGCTAGACGAATGCTAGTTGTGGAAGTGTTAGCTTTGAAATGGTACTATGTTTGTCGCATTAGTGTTTTGTTTTATGAACTGATTCATGACACATGCTGGAGTCAGACTGCTTGCTTGTTTTCCACATTTGTCCATTTAAGTGTCTGTGGCTGGAATTGCCTTGGTTTGGTTGAGCTTTTAGTTGATGTTCTACCGGTTACATAAGGGGTAAAGGTTTTCCCACGAGGGCCACATACTGAAAAATGAAAGGATGCAAGGGCCACTGTCATATTTTGTTATGCGAAGAAGTTACATACAGATACATAGACAAGTGATATGTAGTACTCTGGTCACTAGGTGGCAGTAATGACAAAAAATATTGAGGCATTGCCTTACATTACACTACCTTAGCATTATATCGCCTTCGTCAGCCATGGCATGTTAGACATGATAGAAATATTTAGAAAGTCATAGAGAGTTTAAGATTGCGTAAAATTGCGACTTTTTCCTCATTAAATTACAACTTTAGCCTCATATTTTTGACTTTATTCCCGTGAAATTATAGCTGTTCTTTTTATTTCTGATCAAAAATATATATATTTTTTAATTTTCCAACTATTTCACTTTTTGTCTTCTTCTTGTAATTATGACTTTATTCCCATGATATTTTGACTTTATTCTCATAGTATTATTATATAACTTTTTCCTAATCAAATTTTCCATAAATTCCAACTTTATTCCTTGTTTTGCTTGTAATATTTCAATATACCCTATGTTGCCGTGTTCAAGATTGCAAGTTTATTCTGCGGTTGCCTTTTTATATAATTTTACAAATATTTCAAGTTTGTTCTTGTAAATTTTCTTCTTGTTTGGGCTTCCGATTCAATCCAAATTTTTTTATAGTGTTGCCGATCACATCCGGGACCGATCCTTTTTTTTTTTTTTTAATAATAATAATAAGATTTTGTTACAAACATGAATTTGTGGAATTGAATGTGGTTATGATTATTTATATTATTAAAAATAATGCAACCGAAGTATTGCTGAATTTCCTTTTTTGTTACGTGGTATAACCAACAATATTGTTTGGCTTTTGTAACAAACCTCTGTGAGTCAGGTCCCTAATCCAATAAAAGAAATAAAAAGTCCATCCAATAAAGGATACAATTGGAAAACGTAGGCGTGCCAAATACTTTAAGGGTAGGACTAATCATTTGACATGGTTATAGATCAATTTGTGGTGTGGTTTAGAATATATGACTTTTTTTTTTTTAACCAACTCGCTTCAGCATAATAGTAATTTATTGACGTTCCCTAGTATAAATAACCAGCGGTTAAAGCAGCACTTTGCTTTCTAGCAGTGGCAAAGCCAGACATTTTTCATTGGGGTGTCCAAGGTGAGACCATTATTCACATGGGGTGGCAATAAGTTGATACCTGGAATGTCTAGATGACCAATGGTGTGTCAGGAGAGTGAAAAAGGTGTGGCCACAGCCACATAGCTCCGCCACTGCGTGCGAGCTCAGACCGGGCACAGTGAGAGGGAACTACCGCTGTAGCTACGAAGCCGAATGTTCAACGTCCAACGTGAAACTAACTTCACCACGGTACACCGCGGACATGTCTGCATGGTGGCGTTGCGTTTTCCTCTTCTTCCAGGTGGCGGGAGTCGAGTGGCAACCAGCAACCAGCGGCAGCCGAACCCGATCCTGAAGATCGGATCGGGACATCCCTAGCATATACTGTATGTATGGACAGTACTGTATGTAGAGTATTGTTTAATCCCTAGTTACCTAGGCGGTGCAAGACCCTTGCTCCCTCGTGCAAGAAGCAGGCGCACCTGCCTACCTGACTACTCCGTTCAAAGGGTTACGGTTTCTCCCGTAGAGGGAAGAGAAACCTCTAAGTCAGGGGCGAGAGGAACTCACCCAGGTATTAACAGCCTCGGTAGTGCAGAGGCGGCCCCGCTGCATCCGAGCCGCGCAAGACCAGAGTAACCCAAGGTTGGTCGTACGAGACGTCGGACCCTCTGCTTTTACGACTGCTTCCTCTCTCAATGGATAGTTGCTTTTGGTAAGGACCTGGGGTTATTTACTCATCTATCAGCAATCAGAGGGACCTGTCTTAACTAAGGTTACCGGAACAACCTCAAAGGAATTTGTCTGTAACACACTGCTTACTCTTTTACCTTCAAAGAAGATACTGGGTGACAACTCTTAGTGAAAGAGTGAAAAGCTTTATTAGGAAAGTTAGCAAGGGCATTGAAGCAGGTACTCTATTAACTATAAGGATATACTGTACACAATGTCAGACTAGCCGCAATGAGCTCCACTCACATGTACCTAGATAGAAAGAAGCGCAAGGCCGCAGGCCAGTGCCTCAGTCCTACCCCGATGATGAAGCCGGTAGTGAAGACAAAAAGTCCAGTGAGGATGAGTTCGCTTCTTGGGGATAAGTCTAGTTGATGCGGGTCGGGCGTCGGGTGATCAGGCCTCCGACCTTCCCTGGTTGTCCTGACGGCTCTAGGTTGCTCCCGAGAGCGGCAAGGCTGGGGACCGCTGCGGTGACTGGCTCCGTGCTCACTCAGGCTCAGCTCTTCTCTCGGTAGCGCCGCAGACAGAATCTTCAGTTGGTGTCTCAGGTTCATCTGAAAGACGGAGTCTTCCCCTTCTGCTGGGCAGATGAGTTGAGTCCAATCTTCCTTCAGCAGTCCCAGAGCTGTGTTGCGAGCCTTGGAGCTTCGGAGATGCGATCCATGAGAGGATCGCCTGGAGCCAGCGTCGATTGTAGAGCGCGTCCTCTTTTTATGCTGTCTTCAGTCTCCGCCTGCTCATGGGAGTGTCCATTACCTCATTCTGAGACCTCCCAGAGGAGTGTCTTTCCCAGAATAGTTTGTACTTTCCCCGACCGCGCTGATTCAGCATGACTCATCTCCTTGGTTGAACTTGTGTCCTCGTTTGACCCGTCCTGGACTGCCATATTTGGTCATCATCCTGTCCTGAGATGAACTCAGTGGTTGACCGCAGATGACTCCTCAGGTGTCCTCAGCTGAACTCCTAAGGATGTCCTTATATGGGTTGCCTGGCTTTGCCATTGTTCTGCAATGACTATGACCCCTAGTGGCCTTTCACCAGACTACCGAAACTTAATGTTCTACTTTGTGGCTTAATGATTATGGAGGAGCTCACATTGGCATCAGTTATCTTATAATCATTAACATTTTAGTATCAAAACATGTTATTCTAACATTACATCATGTTATTTTAACATTCAGTTCAGCACCAACATCGGAACATGACATTCAACTTGTAAAACATTAACACTTGTTTTCATACAACCTTAGACATCAACCTGTTGTTTCTGTTTGACATTCTCAAGGCCATAGGACTATATGCTTCTATTAAATCATGTTGCTGAATAATACTGATTATAACATCATAACCTAAGTGCTTTAAGCATTGCGATAGTTATGCAAGTATCCCTATTGATGTGTATTGCAATGGTGTGTGTGTTTGTCCCTATAAATGCACATATATACTAACATGAGGTACCAACTAACTTGTGTTTTATATGGTTACATTCCTAAAAGCGACAGAGTGTTTGAGCATGCTAGACTGTGCTTTGTTCCTTGATTATTACAAGTACTTTTGGTATAAAAGTTGGCCTTTTAGGAGGTGTTGTACCTAGGTCACTCGACACCCCCTTCGTGAATCCGTTCGTTGCCCGTAACAATGTCGGATTTACTCTATACTGTGACCGTTGTAACATCAAGTCCACACAGACCAGTCCAACATTTATTTGACGGCTTAGGCCTTGTCCCCTGCAGGCCCATCAGGACTCACGGGGCTTGCAAGGTCACCCATGTAGTTGGGAGCGACAATCTCAGCCGGGTGCCCCTCTGCCACTGGAAGCGGTCCTCCTGCCTGTTGGTCAGCAGCCAGTCTCTCCAGAGCCTCGAGCAGGGTCTGGACAGTCGAGACTGCACGGACGATGTCTTCCACGGCAGCTTCCGTGGCTGGAGAAGGCGGGTTCCATGTAAGGTCGGCGACTCGGTTGCCCACCCGTCCTTCCTCAGCTGCATCTTCCTCCACTGGTTCCGGGGTGTGAGGGCCTCTGCGGCCCTCTTGCTCGCCGGTCTCAAGCTCTTGGGAGGAGACGATGGTTCCGGTTTGGCGTCGCATCTTTGCTGGGGATGACCGCTCGTCTTGCTGGTCTGGTCTTGCTTCTCCAATGACGGTAACGATTGGAGGGTTTAAGCCTGGTCGGGAGAGGAGGTGCTTTGTCGGCATGGTATGGCCCCATGGCCCCAGGCCGATGCACATCCCACAGCTTAGGTGAGTTGATGTGGTATGGGTGCCGTTTGCGAACCTCCATGTGGAGTGGATGACCTCCTCGAAGTGGCCGACTCTGCGATGCTTCTTATTCCTCCAACTGTGTATGGTTTGGAGTCTTCCCCCATACACCCGGCGAACTTCTACCGCTTTGGCTTGTACGATGCTGAATGGCACACACCTCATCTCGGTCAGGGGTAGCTCGCAGCCGTCCTTGACGTACACCCCATACGGTGTCTGGTCAGTGGCGATGGACCACTCGTAGCAGCATCTTTGGTATGGGAAACAGCAGAACCCCCAGAAGGAGTCATCTCTCACCCAGGCGAAGTCCATGTCTTTGTTCCCACATGCCATGCATTCGGGGATTGTCTATAGGTTGTAGAACAGAGTCTTTCAACAGTCTTCCTTAGCATGCTCGTGGAAAGGAAAGAAAGAAAAAGAGAGACGCTAGAGAGCCCTCTAACGTGTCGGCTGAGGCGAGGAAGTGACATGCCATATCGCCGTGGGCAACCTTGGCGATGACATGGTTGTGCTCCCTGCCCGTCTTTGAGCCGTAACCGGGAAGGAGGCAGCATAAGTCATGAACCAGGCAACTAAACACAGCTGACTAACTATATCTAGCCACACTAATGTGGCTATTATTCCCCATACTATTCCCCATCCTACTAGAGCCCCTATCCTTATCCACCATGCCCGTTTCCCTCCGAGCTTAAGGCTGGCTACTAGGCTTACCATGTGGCTTAGGAGGAGAAGCAGTAACAGGCCTTCTAATACTACAGTGGCGTAGAGAAATGGGATTACGAACGCTGAAGCTATGTCCATCCCCACCCAAATCAGGAGTAGCACTATCTTCCCTTTCCCTACCCAGGTAGTAGGGTCAATAGGCATTCGGCTCATAAGGTACACTACAAAGAGACCCAGTCCCAAGCTCCGCACCCCATACAACAGCCTAAGCACTATGACTTTGCTTGTCAGTAGAAATGCTACAACCACCCGTAAAGGTTGGAAACTAACCCATATCCCCGTACATCCGTAGAAAGCCCAACAAGAGAAAAGAATCCAAAATTCAGTCTCACTTACATATTGAATCGCCCCAGGCCGTCCCAGGGTTCCCGATGTCCCATTCTGGGTTTTTAAGCTGCTGCTGTTGCCAGGGTCCATGGTTATGCTTGCTTACCTTCTCTTGCCCGGTACGTGCTCTAGTGATCTCGAGGATCAGACTGTGTGGAGCTGCTCTCAGCTCCTTCTTTTATAGCCAGCTTGGCTCCTCCCCCGGCTCCTCCCTCGGACGTCCGGTGAGTCAACTTCCTCTTTTGGTCTGCCAGCTGCTGATTGGTCACTGGTAGTGCCTGATTGGTTACTGGTAGCACCGCCTTCCAGCTGAGGGCGGAGTCCCAGGTCACATCTTCTTTCTGCTTCGCAGTCTTGTCTTGGCTGCAGGCGTGAAGGGTGGCCCATTCCGAGCTCCTCTTCTTCCTCAAGGCTTTGATTCCTCCCTTGATTACAAGTGGTAGCGCGATGGAGGCGAAGATCACTCCTGCTGCCATCAGCATCCATGGCCACAGTTTGGACATTAGACTGCCAAGCCATCCTCCCACTGTGGAGGCTACTCCATCCGCTAGTCCAATCACTCCTTGGACCACAGTGTCTGCTGTCCTGGCGAACACTTTCCCAGTGACTTCAATCCAGTTGCACTCATGCTCCAGGGGTCCGATGCCACAATGTAGCCAGTGTTCTTTAGGTGCATAGCAAGTTCCTGGGTTGTACAGACGATTGGGTCCTATCCATTCGAAGCCTAGGATCTCTTGCCCTTTACAAAGGTTCTGTCGGAATGCATGTCCTTCAGCCATGAAGTAGGTAGCTTGTGCCACTTCAGGCAGGACCTCCAGCCATTTGTTCTGTCTTCGTGCTATACCTGGTCCGGTTAGTCTGACCAGGCATGGTGACTGAGCTGGTACGATAGCTCGTTTCCACCTCCCGTTGTGTTTCTCCCACGTAGCTCCTAGCTCGTAGGCGTCATATGAGCCATTGTAGAAGTCTTGACAGCGCTTCTTCCAGGCGTCAACTGTCTGACAATTTCCTCTTGCCAATGTCACTCTACAGACGGTCTTGTCGTAGTTACAATTCATCCTCCAGGGCCTTGGTTGCATCCCTGTTGGTGGTCTCCTCGGGTCCCAATAGAGGGTTCGTTCTTTCGAGTAGACTGTAGCCACATATTGGTATCTCACCCAATAGCTGTCAGTCTCGGTGAGGCAGGGTAAGACCCAGAGCTTGACCTCTTCAGGACTCAGACCCCACCAAGTGTGGGTTTCGTCCCTGGTGTGTCTTTCTTCCCATGCCTGTAGAACTCCTTTCATAGTTCCATTCTTCAATAGTTCTCCACAATCATAGATCCACTTGGGGATTATGCCCTCTTGGACTTCGTTCAAGGTGCAACGAGGTGATGCTCCGTTGTTCCACCACTCGGTTCCATTCAGACTCTGGTATGCTTTCTTGACCACACATTGATCGATCCGGTGGAAGTCGTCTTTCCCCACACCGTATAGGTCGTCGGGGCTTGGCAACAGTTGCACCAGAAAGTCGCTGTTTACTGGGCCATATACTCCTGACATGTTGAAAAACTGCTTGCTCCAGGCACCCACATAATGCCGTAGATTCTTCTTCCAGACCCATGGCAGGGAGTTATTTAGCCAAGTGTCGACCTGTACTCCTCCTGTCTGACCTGTCATGGCAGTTCGGGTCAGCACAAGAAAGTTCTTAGCACAAGTCTTACCGAAACTCCAATAGCACCTATCCAGGTTGGCTATGGCTTTCATACAGGCTATCTCCAATGGATTCTGGCGTCGTATCTTCTGTAGTGCTTTGTACACTTGTGAATCCTTTGACAAGTTTCTCTGCAGGAGGGTCAGCATGCCATCCACCTGGGGCATCCAGTCAGCCACTTTGGTAACATCGACTGCTTTTGTCGAGCCCATGGTGGTTCCGATAGGTGAGTTTACTTCTGTTGGGTACTGGCGCCTGGGGATGTTGAAGCGTATAGGGAATGGCTTGATGTACCTTCTTGCCCTTATACGCTTTCTCAGCCTGAAACGAGACGTTGTAGCCCTGGGTCTTGTCCAGTTCTTTACAATCATCCATGCTGATTCCGGCGTTGGGGTTTCTTCAGAAGGGGTCGATTCAATGCAGTACCCGGATTCAGTGGGCCTTGGCCTCACCGTGGGTCCCTCTGTTGTTAGAAGTGGAGTTGCTGTGTTTTCCTCCGTGCTCAGGTCACACGTCAGGTTCAAACAGCTCCAGCAGGGCTCCCACTGCGGTCTCAGGCTCTCGCATGTTTCTTCATCAGGATGGTATGGAGCATCAAGCACCATGTCCTTCTTCCACATCCCTTGGTTGGCTTGCCTCGGAACTGGTACACATACGTAGTTGCAGTGCCAGGTCGGAGCTTCGCTTACCTTCCAGAGCCAGTTACAGGAGATGTTTCTGGTTGTCTCTTGGTTCCATTGTTGCACTGTTACTTGTACTCGGTTACTTGAGTTTTCCAAGCAAGCTTGACTTATAGTCCAATCTGTGCCAAGGAGCCCTAGCTCCCCGAGTTGTTCAGCGAGGTCAGTGTTAGTTGTTATTCGGGTTTCTCCCTCCAGGGCTGTGGTATTGTGGTTGCTGTTGACTTTCCCGACGGCCTCGTACCTTGCTTCCGCTGTGCCCGAATCCCAGGCCATGTTCTGGGGTCTCCAGGTGAGGCTTAGTCGGTGTTCTTCTACGTCCCAGCATCTCTGGGCGAACCTTTTGGTGGTTCTGTATCGAACCCTGATCAGGTCCAACGCCGGCTGCTCTTTTCCTGGCTGCGGCGTTGCTGTTTGTAGGGCAGTGGCCTCCCCACTCACTCCATAGAGTAAAGCGGCCACTATGCCCAATATCCCTGCAGCTACTATCATTGCTGCAGATAAGATGAGCCATTGAGGGGGTCTTCTTCTTCTTCTTGGTTGAGGCGTCTCATAAGTGTGGTCAGGAGTGCTGCTGCGGGTGTTCTCATAGACGGGTTCAGGGCCTGGTTGTTCATATAGTGGTCCCAATTCGTAGTGATGCCCAGGGTCGGGTTCAGGTGGTGGGTTGTCTAGCAGTGCTCGGAGATGTCGGGTGAATTGGGCTAGTTGGACGTAGTCCCGGTCCCTGCCGGATCCCATCTTGTCTTCCTTCTTCTCTTCCGACGTTTCAGCTTGGGCCTCGGAACAGCAATGACTCTCTGCTCCTTCAGGGGCTGGTAATAAACTGCTTTCTCTCCTTCTAGGAGCCAGTCCAACCCCCGCCACACCCACTTCCATGACGTCACATACCATTTTTTAACAGGGAGTGATGGCCCCTCCTTCTTCCATCGTCTTGGGTATCCCTCTGTTATTTTATCTAGTTGATGATCTTTTCTGTTTGGCGTGACTTGTACAACCTCCTCATACAAGGGTTGGTCTTCATTTTCTCCGAAAAGGGTCTGTCTCCACCATCCTTGTCTGCCGAATGGATGGCTGTAAAGACAAGAGCCAACCTTGTGTAGCTCGGAGATTATTTCTACTTTCCGGCTGGTGGTTCTTAGGCTCAGCTGAGTGTTTTCAATGAGCCATTTATTGGTATTTCGAATTCTTGCTTCCAACTTCAGGTACATGACCTTGCTAGTCGTCCAGAGTAGCATTCCAGCCAACTGAAGGTCTATGTATTCCTCCTGAAGCGGGTCTGCGTAGTTGGGTCCCCATCTTATCTTGAGTGGCTTTCCGCTAATTGTCATCTGGCAGGTGTTGAGGATCCATGGGGCCCATTCAGGACGATTCTCATCATAATCTTTGCGGTCATAATCTGGAGGCCATGGATGAAGTCTACACTCCATTCTTCCTCCTCGGTGTGCCAAACTCTTCTTCAAAGTGAAGGATCTAATTTTCTTTGTTTCTGCTGGGTCCTCTAAGTTACCATTTCTCAGCCAAACACTACGTTGGGCCCAGTAATTATCTGAGGCTCTTGAACAACAATTAAGGCCATAGTCCTTTTTAGGTAGTACGTCTATCGGTCCGCTTTCGGTTGGGTTTCCTTTGGTCCGTTCCCATGCTTCTTTTATGAATATGGGCATCATTGTCGATCACCAGTGGGAGACCGTTTGTACCACATCCACCATTTCCTGTCGTCGTCTGATGTCCGCTTTTTGGGCTTTTGTTGTTTCCTGGCGACTCTGCGGTACTCTTGTTTTACTGCAGCGTCAGCTCCTTCCTCTTCAACAATCTCTTCTTCTTTGACGACGAATCTCACTGTCTGAGTGCCTTTTCCCTCAACCTGAGAAGGTCCCTCCTCTTTTCGGCTGGCCCCCTCCAGGGGGATTGTGCTTTCCACGGGAGGTGTGTTTTCTTCTTCCAGCCCTCTTGACTCATCTATTACTAGCTCCTCCTCCGAGCCAGAATGGTTCATCGCTGACTCAGCACGGGTGAGACTTGGTTTGGGTTGTACCTCCACGTCCAGTCCCACACCGTAGAGCCCTTGGTATGGCACTAATGCCATATTCACTCTCACCGTGACTTCGGTGATTTGTTCCCTGTGACTTGGAGCCAGACTCCATGAAGCCCTGGACCCTGGTATCTGTAGCTGCCCATCAACTTCAGGATCCTCGGGTGTTATCGTGTACTTGGCTTCTTTGTACTGATATATCATCTGTCTCTTCCATCCATCTAGAGCAGTGGTGTATCCAAACAGGTTGCATCCTTGCGGGCTCTTGGCCTGCACAGGCGCTGCTTCTCTCAGTGGCAGGTCTGGTCTGTTGATGACTTCAGACACGAGCTTGGCCCATGTTATAAGCTCCCAGTGGCCAGGTCCTTCCCGGCCATTGAGCCTTGTCTTTGCCCAGCGCCAGTCGAGTGGTCGGTACACTCTCATAACTTGAGGGGCTCGTTCCGATCCTTCGACCACTGGATGCTGTCTGACTGGCCATACATGGAGTGGCCACATTGCTTGTAATGCGGCACCGCAGCCTGTCCAGTGCTGGCGCATTTTGTCTTGGCCTTCTACTGTCATGTTGGTTTCAAGCTCCCAGCCCCCTCTAAAGGGCATCAAGGGAGCCAAAGGGCTTACGGCTCGTGTTACTCTCCATCCTCCAGAGCGTCCTGCGTCGATCAGTTGCCCGTTCCCGAGGCCTCCGAGGCACATCGGGCAGTACCAGAGGATCTTCCCGTCCCAGGTGCACGTACATTGATCAAGTCGCTCGGTGCCGGGGAACCCGACATCCCATTGCTCCTGAAATTGCAGTCTCAGGAGTTGCGTTCCTCTACAGCAGGAACAGACATAGGTGTCCATCACCTTGGCAGGGTGATGTCTCACCAGATTCCTCATCCTCCCTATGTCCTGGTCAGGAGGACTGAGAGGCCGCGTGAAGCTTGGTCCGCTCCACACGGTTGGTAACTCTTTCTCCGTTCCGCAGACGGCACAATCAAAGTCAGCTTTGTACCATCTCACTTTCTCCACCTGATCAGTCAGGCATCCTCTTCTAGCGTTTTCCAGCAGGGTAAACGCTCGTCCGGCCCAAATGCCATTCATGGTTCTTCTTGTGATAACCAGCCCCTTGATGATGGCCAGTTCAATAAAGGGTGGTTCTGCAGTGTGTTGGCTGGCCATCTCTTCCTCTAGTTATTCCTTGGTATGAGTTGGAGTCCTGGGTATGGGCTTCAACTGCTCCACTCCTTGGATCCCTTTCTTCTTCAACCGCACTGTGTTTCGGTCTAACACTTCTTCCACTATGTCGGTCTTCTCGTACTTTGCTTTCACTGCAGTGTTGCCGGGTATGTCTCTTGCCTTGATCCACACTCGCTGTCCAACACTGAATGGTCCCGTGGGCTTCTGGTCTTCCCTTTTTGTTGGGTTCCGCCCACTTTCTAGCGTCACAAAGGGGCGTTGGTTCAACTCCTCTGAGGGGGAGGGTCTATCTTGTCTCCACCTCCCATTGAGTTGAGCCGCAATCTCCAATGTCTTGGTACTCCACTCTTTGCCATTGGCGTTCTTTCCTAACCAGTTCTTGATCAGGCCGATGGTTCTTTCGGCGACCCCGTTGGCTTGAGGAGTATAAGGGGGTGAGTAGATTCGCTCTACTCCCCACTTTTGGCACCATCTGTCCACTAAAGCATTCTTGAACGGTGTCCCGTTGTCTGTCCTCAGTTCTTTCGGTATACCGAGCCACATACACCCGTCGTCCAGGGTGCGTAGCACACTGTTGGCGTTGGCACATCTCACTGCCTTTAGCCCTACTTGTCCCGACATAGTGTCCACAAGCACAATCAGGTACTTTTCTCCTTTCATACCCTTGACCCCCATGGGCCCAGCAATGTCCATACAGACTGAGCCCCATGGGATTGTGCTCTTGATGGTTAGGCCATCCGCTCGTTGCCCTCTGCGGCCTGCGTTGTATCGTCCGCACGCCTCACAGTTTCTTAAGGCAGCACGTATGGCTCTATCCGTGATCCAAAGTTCCAGTCGCTCCAACTCTTTCCGTGTGGGTAGTGGGCCAACATGGCCAAGCGCTTCGTGTACGGCCTGCACCACTCTCCCCACGGACTCCTGTGGGACTATCCTCCCCTTAGGCGTCGCATCCCACTTCTCACACCCTACCACTACAACTCTCCTTTCTTGCACGAAACGATCCACCTGTTCGTTCCCTTGCCAATGGGCCCCCTCCTTGGTATGGGCCCTTTGATGGACTACTTCTATTTCCATACTCAGACGTAGCTCGGCTATCTTCTTCCATAGCTCACTGTGAGCCACTTGCTTTCCTTTTGCTCCTTCATAGCCATTTTCTTCCCAAATGGCTAGGTCTTCTTTGAGCGCTTGGGCACAGTAGTAACTGTCTGTTACCAACTGTACTCTTGTCACATGTCGGTTCATGGCTTCCAGCAATCCTTCCAGAACTGCTGTGACTTCTCCTACTTGTGCACTGCCGACGGTCTTTCCTCGCCGACGCACTTGTTCTATTCCATTCTGTCGAAGGATGAAGCCCCAATAGGCAAGTCGGTCATCGCCTTTCCTGGACCCATCAGTATAGAGGATCCACTCGATCGGTTGTTCCTTCTCTTGCTGGGGCTCCCTAGGCTTCTTGGAGGCTGTTGCTGGCCCGATCTCAAGGTCTGGATCCAGTAGGATGTCTTCCCACCTTCCCCATCTCACATTGGTAGCTTTAGTGCTTTCAATGGTCTCTTTCCTTAGGAACCGGTGCACGTTGCTCTGTGTTGTAACTTTAATGCCTTGTCCCTGGGCCAGGTCTTTGAGAGCACTCCAATATCTAGCGAGTACGGCCAACTCCTTCTCTTCTTGTGGATACTTCTTTTCCACTGAGGACAGGGTGTAGCTCCATAGCGTCACTAGACCTTCTCCTTCATTCTTAACACTTATCACTGCATCGTCTCCTTCGCAGGACACTTCAGCGGCTAAGCGGGCGGTTAGACTTCTTGGTTCCAATCTTACTGCTTCTTTGATGGCTTGCTTCAGCTTCTCCAGGTGCTCCTGGTCTTTTGCTGACCATGGCCATCCGTGGTTGTTTTCCTGCCCGTTGTCATTCTTTCTCAACCTGGCATACAGAGGTCTTGCATGCTTCTGGTAGTGGGGGACGTGATCCCGGACATAATTGCAAAGTCCCAATATCCTTTGTAGCTCGTTCTCTGTGGTAGGCGGCAGGATCTGTTCGATCTTTTGCCTGTACCCATCCGAGAGACCCAAGTCTGTAGCTATTTGGAAACCCAGGTAGTCGACTTGGAATCGGGCTAGCTGACATTTCTTGAGGTTGAGCTTGAGGCCTGCCTTCGAGACCCTTTCAAGCACAGCTTGCAATAAGTCTAGGTGTTCTTCTTCTGTGTCGCTTGCGATGAACACATCATCGATGTACACTGCGACGGGTAGTCCCTCCAACACTTGCATAACCGCTGATTGGAACACATTGGGTGAATTCTTGTACCCTTGTGGTAGTCTTTGCCACACATATGCTTTTCCCCGATGGGTGAACGCTGTTTTTCCTTGCGAGGTCTTAGCTAACCTTAGTGAGAAGAAGCCATTAGCCAAGTCTATACATGACTTGTATTTCTTCACTTGTAACGTTTTCAATGATGCTTGGGGATTGATCAAGCTGGCTCGGTTAGCCACTGTTCTCCGGTTTAGGGCTTTAAAGTTGATAACGGGTCGCCATCCTCCTCCTACTGACTCAGGCTTCTTCACCGCTTGAATCGGGCTGTTAGTGAGAGGGTATGGTTCCTCACGAAGTATGCCCAATGTCAGTAGCTCGTTGACGATCACGTCCATCTCAGCCACTGCTCCTGGGTTCAGTGGATACTGCCTCACTGGGGGATGTACTCCCCCTTCGATGATGTGCACGTACTTGGGCCCCAAATCCCCGCAGTCGTTCTTGAAATGGGCCACTATGACCCCTTCCAGGATTCGAGCCAGTCGCTCTTTTCCAGCCGGTGATAGATCGCTTTCCTGGATCTGTTGCACCTTTACGGCGGGCACATCTACGGGCTTGTACCATCCTCCATGAGTTGAGCCTGTTGGTCCCATTTGAACCGCTCTTGATTGTAGTTTCCCCAGGCGTTCTTGGAGGGAACGACGCTTTGCTCCCTTCTTATGTAGATCTTCTGCATCCCTCAAGGTCAACAAGTTGTTTGGTCCTATGATCCATATCAGTCCTTTCCATATCCCAAACGGCATCCGTCTGGCGGAGCCGTCCGCCAATATGACGTCCAAGTGTCCTTTCTGTTTGAGGCTTCTGCGGGTCATTGACACTTCAGCTCCTGTGTCCACCAGATAGGGTACTCCCTCCACATCAGAGAAGAGCATATCTCCCTTACGGTAGACATGGTCCTTTGTGACCCGCGCCTCGTTGGCCATCATTGGCTCGCCCCTCCGGAGCCCGCTGCCTTGCGGGACTCACGAAGGGCTGCCTTTTCTTCTGGTGTCATCTTGTTGTATTCTTCGGCGGGTATGAACCCTCCGGTTTTCTTCGTAGGTTTCTGGCGAGGTGCTGGTGTCGGACCTTCACTCTGCCGTGGCTGTTGAGCACTGGGTTCACCAGGTTTTGATGATTGACTTGACTTCTGGTTCGGCCGCTGTTCAGTGCTGGTCCCTTGCTTTGCTTTACGCTTGTCGGCGTAATGCCTTCTTAGCAAATCCCATTTCCTCACGGTTTCTTCGATTTGATCCATCTTCGCATCCGCTTTTAGGGTGACGAAGAGATGCTCACTTTCGGCCCCCTTCACTACCTTTCGCAGGACACCAACGAATCTCGAAGGGGTTACCGCTGTCTTCATTCTATGCCAGAGCGGAGTCAAAGCCTGGCCTTGCTTCAGTTTGTCACGGGCAGCTGCGATGAAGGCATCTTCGTCGTCTTCCTCGTGTATGACCCATCTGTCATATATCTCTTGGGCCGTCTCATCCTGACCGACTTCTTCCGTGGTAACAAACTGTAGCCAATTCTTCTTGGCCTCTTCACAGACCCCACAGCTCTTAACTATCCTCCAGGTCTCGCGGAGGTAGGCTTCAACTGTCTCTCCAGGCTTCATGGCTCTTATGAGATTCTTCAGGGTTTTTAGGCCTTCATAACCCCCCATGGTTGATCCTTCTCTCCGTTGTTGGAGAGCTGGGGCGGTTGTAGTGGCTTGACTGCCTTGGTCCGCTGCTTGCGGGGGTATTGTTATGACGGTGGCCCTGTCATCTTGGTCTTCTACAACCTCACCACAGATTGCCAAGTCCTTTCTGGCTTGGTCATAGGCTGTTTGCTTCAGTCGTCTTAGCATCATATCGTACATTACTGCCACGAAGCCCTCTCGGAAGTTCTTGGTCAGGTCTCGGTAGCCCACCAAGGTATGGTAGGATGGTGTCATCAGTAAGTTGGCCATTTCTCCCCAAGTCATACGGACCTCTCTTCTCACCTCTTCATTCAGCTTATACTGCCATGCTGGAGGTATAGCGTAATGACTTTGTCCTGCCTCAGGTATGTAGGCTTTTCTCCCGTCTCTGGTTTCCACATGGCCCCATTGCACGTCTCGGGCCAGCCTCTCGGAGGCTCGGTAGATGTCGAGGACCTGTATGTTGCTCTTCCGTCCTTTGTAGACCCCTGACTTCAGTGCCTGTTCTGGGGGGTCATGAGGTTCGGCTGCAGAGCGCAGGCTGTGGTCACCCTGGTCGTCGTTCTCCTCTTCCATTGGGTCTACGGGAGGTTGTCTTGCTAGTTCTTCCCCACCAGGTTGTGCCCTGCCAGTAGGTCGTTCTGCCCTGACTGGTCGCTCTGCTCCAGCAGGGTCTGGTACCTCGGCTTGGTCCAGTACCGGCACACTCCCTTGTCGTGAGGACTGACTCTCTCTCCCTGCGGTTACGTTGCTTGGACCCAGCGTTTCTTCTCGTATGCTTCGACGAGGAGGCGACGGACTCGGGCTGACGTCCCATCCTCGACTGCCTCTGGTCCCCTGTGATGGTTGGTTCTTCACTGGGGTCCGTTCTGGAGCCCTTCCTGGTCGGGGCTTTGGTGTGGATGCAGCAGCTTCGGACTGCCATTGCTGTATATCTTGCTTCTGAGGGGTGTGAGGTGTGGTAGAGGGAGTAGTACCAGCCAAGGCGGCGTTGAACCTTTCCTCATTCTGCTTGGGAGAGGATGCCACTATGATCTCAGTTTTAGTCGGCACCAAGTGGCTTCGTTCAAGGTACACTTGTCCAGCCACTTCAGCAGCTCTTCGTGCTTCCATCCATGTCAGGGTATGTGACCTTAGTCCATCCATGTACATCACTATTCTTCGCGCTCCTCGGTCTACCGCTTCACCTATCCCTTCTTCCAATCTTTTTGCCATTTCCTTCTGATATGTTTCCAGCTCATGCCGTCCTTCGTAGGCTCTGATGGGGATGTGTAATGTGAACCAGTAGCGGCTTACCCCTCCACTGGTTGCCATTATGCTTAATCTTGTCTTTTGGTTTAGGTGTTTCTGTAGTCGTTCTTTTACTTCTCCTCTGTATTCGCTTCCCATCAGGTCCCTCAGGTTGGACTTGAACCTCTTGTTTCGGGGTTTATAGCGGTCATCAGTGAAGACTAGTAGGCCATCTGCTGTTAGGTCCCTTAGGTCTCCTACGTACTGGTACAGAACACTGCTCCGGTACCTCAACAGAGGCCATGCCCCTGATGGTAGAGGATCCAAGTCGGCCATGTGTGTCCTTTGTTCCTTGTTCGTCTTGTCCCTTGCTTTCGGAGCATGGTTCCTTGACTGGGGAACATCCACACGTACTGGTCCTATCGGGTTTGGTCTTGTAGCCGGTAGTACAGGCGTCGTTACAGCCGAAAGTGGCCGTACTGGCTCTGCCTGTGTTCCTATTCTGGCTTGTTCACTTACTTGGGTTCTACTTGTGTCAATCACTCTTGTTGCTTGTATAGGCCTGACCAATTCTTCTCGTCTGACTTGTTGAATTGGTTGGTTGTCTGGCCTTATGTCTGGAGTGCGTGGCCTTGGATGGGATTGCCAGTCGAATGGCTCGTCCTCTTCTGGTCCCTCTGGACTTGACGAGATGACTATGGAATCATCTGGTTCTGGTCCGGGTGCTGGTGTGCGTGGTGGTACAAGATGAGAAGGGCCCGGTTCCTCGGTCGGTTGTAACTCTATTTTGTTATGGAGAGGGTCTGTCATCTCCATGTCTTCTGACCAGTCCCCGGAGAACGCGTCTTCAATAGCGGTCTGTGTTTCCTCCCATCTTCTCCTCTTTTCGGCCATCAGCTCCCCCAGCCTCCGTAGGGTCTCTTGGTGCTCTTTACGCCGTGGGATGGCTTTGGCTTGACGGTTGATTAGGTCCGGATGAACCTTCACTTCCTTGGCCAACATCTTCACGGTGCTGTCATACTCTTCAGAGGTGCTCACCAGATGGGTTATAGGTCCTCCTTCCCAATTCGTCAGCAATTCCTGCCACCAGGCCAACCATTCCTGTGTTTCTTTGTCGTTTCTTGGTATCCGGTCCGGATGGCTGACCACCATGACTACTTGGTCTCCCTCCGGACTCTGTCTCATCCTCTGGGCAAAGGCTCTTCCATTCGCTGTAATCTGGCTTCCCATTACAGATGGAAGCATGATAGCGTCGATGGAAGGGTTTAACGCTTCAAACTCGTCTCTCGCGTTTTCAGCCCAGTTTGCCAGTCCTTTCCCCCATAGGAGTATCTGAGTCGGAATACTAGGGTCCATCTTCAGAGGTGCATCCCCTCTTTGCGTTGATGTAGCATCTCTTCCTGCCATATCTTCTTCTGGAGTCGCTGCCAGCGATCTCCTGTAGTAGTGGGGGTGAGTTGCTGCTTTCCCAAGCCTCTCGTTCCGGTTTGAGTCAGGGAGGGATTGCAGCTCACTGGCTACTCGACGCTGAACTTGTCTCCGCGCCTCTTTTCTTCTGGACCTGTCGCTCGTGCACAACCAGAGTCGACAGAGGTCTCGTATCAGCTGAGGGCCTTCGGGTTCAGCGACAGCTTGATACTCGGGTTCGGCCACCTTGGCTCCCCGTTCCTTCTTCTCGTGAGCCTCGCTCAGAGCGCTCACTCGAATGTGTTGTCTTTGCTCTTTGCTCCAACAACGTCTTCTTTGACTGTGTCTTTTCACTAGAGAGAGTCCCCCTCAAGGGAAGCGTCCTTGAATCCAGCAGTACACGAACAGGATGGGCCCCAGGAGTATCATCATGGGTCACTCAGTCCGGCTCTTGCAATGGTCCTCGGGCACTCTCTCTCCTTCAGTCCGTTTCTATTCCACCCTTGACTGCGTGTCCTCCTGGATACTCGGGTAAGGGTGGCTGGACCTCTTTGTGACAATCACAGTCCTTAGCGAGAAACAGTCCTTGTCCTCCTGCCGTTGCCTCTGTGGCCACACCGGTAAGAATGTTCTTTTCCAGGAGACTCTTCTCCTCAAAGATCAACTGTTTCGCACCGTTTTCAGGGTCGTACTAAACACGAAATTATGTAAGTGGAGCTCACAACCGTTTGGGAAGAAAACAAATTATAAGCTTACCACTTCAGGTTCTTCTGAAGCTCGACTCCTGTACTAAACAGCCAAATCGAGCCCCACGTTGGGCGCCACGTGTTTAATCCCTAGTTACCTAGGCGGTGCAAGACCCTTGCTCCCTCGTGCAAGAAGCAGGCGCACCTGCCTACCTGACTACTCCGTTCAAAGGGTTACGGTTTCTCCCGTAGAGGGAAGAGAAACCTCTAAGTCAGGGGCGAGAGGAACTCACCCAGGTATTAACAGCCTCGGTAGTGCAGAGGCGGCCCCGCTGCATCCGAGCCGCGCAAGACCAGAGTAACCCAAGGTTGGTCGTACGAGACGTCGGACCCTCTGCTTTTACGACTGCTTCCTCTCTCAATGGATAGTTGCTTTTGGTAAGGACCTGGGGTTATTTACTCATCTATCAGCAATCAGAGGGACCTGTCTTAACTAAGGTTACCGGAACAACCTCAAAGGAATTTGTCTGTAACACACTGCTTACTCTTTTACCTTCAAAGAAGATACTGGGTGACAACTCTTAGTGAAAGAGTGAAAAGCTTTATTAGGAAAGTTAGCAAGGGCATTGAAGCAGGTACTCTATTAACTATAAGGATATACTGTACACAATGTCAGACTAGCCGCAATGAGCTCCACTCACATGTACCTAGATAGAAAGAAGCGCAAGGCCGCAGGCCAGTGCCTCAGTCCTACCCCGATGATGAAGCCGGTAGTGAAGACAAAAAGTCCAGTGAGGATGAGTTCGCTTCTTGGGGATAAGTCTAGTTGATGCGGGTCGGGCGTCGGGTGATCAGGCCTCCGACCTTCCCTGGTTGTCCTGACGGCTCTAGGTTGCTCCCGAGAGCGGCAAGGCTGGGGACCGCTGCGGTGACTGGCTCCGTGCTCACTCAGGCTCAGCTCTTCTCTCGGTAGCGCCGCAGACAGAATCTTCAGTTGGTGTCTCAGGTTCATCTGAAAGACGGAGTCTTCCCCTTCTGCTGGGCAGATGAGTTGAGTCCAATCTTCCTTCAGCAGTCCCAGAGCTGTGTTGCGAGCCTTGGAGCTTCGGAGATGCGATCCATGAGAGGATCGCCTGGAGCCAGCGTCGATTGTAGAGCGCGTCCTCTTTTTATGCTGTCTTCAGTCTCCGCCTGCTCATGGGAGTGTCCATTACCTCATTCTGAGACCTCCCAGAGGAGTGTCTTTCCCAGAATAGTTTGTACTTTCCCCGACCGCGCTGATTCAGCATGACTCATCTCCTTGGTTGAACTTGTGTCCTCGTTTGACCCGTCCTGGACTGCCATATTTGGTCATCATCCTGTCCTGAGATGAACTCAGTGGTTGACCGCAGATGACTCCTCAGGTGTCCTCAGCTGAACTCCTAAGGATGTCCTTATATGGGTTGCCTGGCTTTGCCATTGTTCTGCAATGACTATGACCCCTAGTGGCCTTTCACCAGACTACCGAAACTTAATGTTCTACTTTGTGGCTTAATGATTATGGAGGAGCTCACATTGGCATCAGTTATCTTATAATCATTAACATTTTAGTATCAAAACATGTTATTCTAACATTACATCATGTTATTTTAACATTCAGTTCAGCACCAACATCGGAACATGACATTCAACTTGTAAAACATTAACACTTGTTTTCATACAACCTTAGACATCAACCTGTTGTTTCTGTTTGACATTCTCAAGGCCATAGGACTATATGCTTCTATTAAATCATGTTGCTGAATAATACTGATTATAACATCATAACCTAAGTGCTTTAAGCATTGCGATAGTTATGCAAGTATCCCTATTGATGTGTATTGCAATGGTGTGTGTGTTTGTCCCTATAAATGCACATATATACTAACATGAGGTACCAACTAACTTGTGTTTTATATGGTTACATTCCTAAAAGCGACAGAGTGTTTGAGCATGCTAGACTGTGCTTTGTTCCTTGATTATTACAAGTACTTTTGGTATAAAAGTTGGCCTTTTAGGAGGTGTTGTACCTAGGTCACTCGACAGTATATATCACAACACAACAACTACAACAAATCTGTTGCCAAAGCTCCTTTAGATTTGTCACTGGAGTCGTTTATGCTTTATGGCGGTGTATGTGCTGCACTTTACGTTTCACCAGAGACACTCGTCCGCACGCTGCAACCTCTTTTCTGCTGTGACATTTTGCATTAATAGCAATGACACGCGTTCGAGGTTACAAAGTAACTGATGATCGTTTATTGAGCAACTGAGAGGACAGGAAGTCATATTTGCATTAAATCTGACTCAGATTGAATGTTCATGTAAAACAGATGCTAAATCAATGTCATGCAAGTCTGCGTTATAATATAGAAATTGATTGATAGAATAATATTGTTCTTGTCCTGTTTATGATCTATGATTTATTACTTTTATTATTCAGTGTTGTAATCGTTTTCTTTTGTTTCATCAATCAGGAGATCCTTTCCAAACATTCCAGTGTTGTGCAGTTTGACAAGTCTTTGGTCTTGCCCATGGAGAGGTTAGATTGGAAGAGTGCTTTTAATTTGATGTTGTTCCTGTCTTAGTTTTACATAATACCTTATATATGACCAATAAGATCGCTATAATGTACGCATTGCTACTATTTACATCCATTCCCATCCTTTAGCTGGCAGCCCAGGCTCTCACGTTGTTTAAGAGACGGACGGTTAACCGGTTGCTAGTCTTGCGATACCCGGTGCATGTCTACAATTGATGCATCTAAGGATTTATGGCTGATTCTGATTGATCCAGGAGGCTTCTTCTGGTACAACCGTATTGCTCGCTTGCCAAACCGGATATCCGGTCGCATCGGTCTATCGTTCACAACCCTAGTCACTACCATCTGAGGATCTTTGCATACTGTACCTGTTGTAGGTATTCCATAGTGCAGACTTCTAAACCTTAATTATCAAAGTGCTAGGAGAGATTACACATGAAAATGCCAGATCATTTGTCAAGGTTGTTACATCCAGCTATAATAAATGCTGGTAATCCAAAACACAACAGTATGGGGACACAGGAGCTGACTCAGCAGTACGGCAAAAGGCATTCTAAATACGATGCAGGAGCCCTAACGCTCGGTGTTGGGGAAAAAAAAACGGCCGTTGCGTTTTATTTCCGCCAATGGTACTTAACAGTGGTGCGATTATAATAAAACATACCACGTAATTTCAAGGCCCCTTGGTGTGTGGTCTAGGCTGAACATTAGTGAGGTTTAGTGGAAGCCTATTGGTCCCAGCAAAGAAAGAGTGCATAGCCCCCACACACAACCTACAGCCTATAAAAACAGATTTCCATCACCCTGTTTTCTGTACTAATTAAACAAACAACACAAGACATAAATCAGTTAGTTTAACCTGTGCTGATAGGCAGAATTAGTTCCTATTTGAACAAAGGCACAGATGCTTATGCCCGCAGCTGCCAATTATATGGTGCTGGTTGTATTTCCATGCTTATTCAAAATGCAATGGAGTATTATTTGTCATAAAATCCAACTGTGACAGAATATAAATACGATTATTGCCTAAATGTTGATCTATATCCCGGCATGGGCAAACTACAGCCCGCAGCTGGCTTTTTAATCCGGCCTGGCCGATTTACAGTCGTCCCTCGCAAAATGTTTGGTGGTAGACTATGGTCTATTAGTCAAAACATATTGAAATACAAGTGATATGTAGTATTCTGGTCACTAGACAGCAGTAATGACACAATACATTGAGACATTACCTTACATTACCTTGCGACTGCATGAAGTCAGCCATGGCATGTTCGACATGACAGAGTGAAAAAAGGTTCTCCTCCCATTCCGTGTGGAAGCGGTAGGTTTTTAGCTTCTTAAATTCAGAAGAAATAAATCTGAGGTTGACTGGTTAGCTCGCTAGCTTGCTACCTTGCAGCCGTCTGGAGTCCCTGCAGCATAAGAGTTGCAATGTGGTGTAAACAATGAATAACAGGAGTATAAAGGTCGCTATGGGGGTGTTATTTCATGTCTACAGGGCTCTAATGATGTTTAAACCCGATGTTTAAAGTCATAAACAGATTTTCTGCTCTCTAACTACAAAAATATTCAATTTATTAACATTGAATGCTGTATCGCAGAAATTTATTTCACGCTGCCGAACCAATTACCCGCGATAAACGAGGGATGACTGTATTTTATTACAATTCATTGCAAAGCTATTTTTAAACTAGCATACATCCTGAATCATTGAACAGTAATCACTTTTCAGTGGAATATACAGTACATGTCGCTACGGTAATCCGAGGGACTGCATCCCAGCAACTCTGAGAAGACCAGGCTTTGATACAAAGCAGAGTGGGGGTTTGTTTGCCAAGCAGTGCGAGCCTGTGAGATAACAGGACGGAGAAGATTTGTGTCACAAGTTCTGCAGAAAAGGGATATTTTGGTGTTTCTTAGCATTGGCTATTGTGTTTCGCGATGAAGTCGATATACAGCTGAATCAACGCGACAGCAAATTTTCTGAATCCAAGGAAGTATTAAAAAAAAATGTTTTTTGAGGAATATTTGGTAGAACGCCAAATAACTCAACTGAACCAAAATCAAATGTACAGTGTTCCCTCGTTCATCACGGGGGGTAGGTTCCCAAAATAGGCCGCAATAAGCCCGCAAGAAGTGAAATCTGGGAAGTAGCCAACTTCATTTTTTACAATTATTATGTGTTTTAAGGCTAAAAAGCCCTTCACCCCTCACTCATACACTTTTCTCAGACATGCAATAACATTTTCTGACATTTCTCTCTCAAAAAAGTTCAAACCTTCATTTGAATTTTAATGATCACCTGCAATGATCAACACAAGCAATTATTAAGTCACTCACGCATATTTCACTCTTGTGACCGTGCCTTTTCATCCTGGTGCCGTACCGCTGTATTATAGTGTTTTTGTATTTTTATTAAAACATATTGCTGCAGATGAACCGAAGATTCATTGACGAACTAGCAAGCAAGCAAGCTCGCGATGACACAGGAGACATGGCAGGACGACACGAAGGAGACTGATTGGCAATGCTCTACAGCCGATCAGGACGCAGAAAACAATCGGCGGTGCAGACAGGCGAGAGAGGGACGAGATAGACACTCAACTTCCCACAATGCAATTCATCTTAAAGGGCCAGGCTCGGCCTGTAACAGCCGTCATACGCTGTCATAAAAAGAAATAAGAAACACAAAAAAAATTCTGCAAAACAGCAAATCCGCACAAGGTGAACCCCGATAGAGCGAGGGAACACTTTACTTAAAATGTGATACAAATTCAAGCTGTGTTTTGGTTTCACTCTAAATGCAGTAAAAATCTAACTTTGTCTACGTTTCTCAAGTCCTAATTTGAGCTCATCTTCACAGCTACATTTCAGTTGATGGGATTCTCAATGGTGAGGCCAACTTTTCAATTCGGTCATCAATTATTTCTTGGAGCTTTGCCTCTGGCGGCCTGACAAGAATGTGAATCGAAATCTGTTCAATAGCATCGAGAGTTTACAGATGAGGCCAGATGTAGGTGAATAATCGAATGGCGAGTCGAGGGTGTGCCACGAGAATGAAGAAAAAGCTGAACATTTTGCAGCAGCTGGAAAGAAATCTGGAAAATTCAATTCAATTCTCATATTTCTGGATTCATTGAGTACAGTGCAGTACTTACTGAAGCAATTCTATTAAATCAGAAAACAAATCCAAGCTTCTTAGCACAATTGATGTATCATATGGTTCCTCCTCCTTTTCCAGCCACTAAGCCATAAAAATATGCATCTTCACAGGTGTGTGTGTTTATCTGTTTATCATTTCCATGCACACAGCTGTATGTGAGGTCATACTCTCTGAAAGCAGGCCATCCCTGCTGAGGCTTTATTAATATGCGCACCTTTAGCCTTTTAATCGTGATGACCATTAAAGGGAAAATTCCCCTTTTCAGCAAATCATAAAACTGGGGCATGCGGCATTAATTATTAAGGCATATTAAATCTTTGTAGATCCTTTAGGACTGTGCACACTCAAGTCTTTATTTTACCCCTTTTGCAGGTCAATAAGCCATATTTTTACCTGGTGGGACTTATTTGTGTTCGTGACTCCTGCTGGTTTTTGGAGTGGACGATTACTTGACAGCAGAAACATTAAAAACTACTGCATGCAAATAAGGAGGGGTCTGAGCAAATCAGCTGTTGTTAAGTTGATTATCATGTCTGCACATTTATTGGCATAATTGTAGTTATTGTTGTTTGCCTCCCGTCTATAGTATTTCTGTTTACATTTTGTTACATTTGTTTAAAATTTTAACACCAGTTAAATAATTGCCAGAATGTACGTTTTGCACTGTTGGGTATTAAGGAGGTTCTAAGTAGAGCTTCAAAATACAAAAAGAAGAAATGGGAGTAAGACAAAAGGTTGAGGTTGGACGCAGTAAGACAATCATTTGAAACTTCTTCAAAGATCCTGAGGATTATGGAAGAAAAAAAGTCAAGTTGTACACACAAAAAAATGTCACCGACCCTGAGCCGGAGGATCCGATTGGCTGTCCGTCAAGACACGGGACCATCTTCGGCCCAAATGAAGGTTGTCACTGGTACCAAGTGTAGTCCAATAACCATCAAGAATATGCAAGAGAAGGGTTTTAAAAACAAAAAACATTTTCAAAGGCCTCGTCTCCTTCAACGCCACAAAATTGCCTGGAATTTGCATGAAAGCACCAAACATGCGACATTGAAAGGTGGAAGAAAGTTTTACTCTCTGATGAGAAAAAATGTAACCTTGATGGTCCTGATGGCTCCCAACGTTACTGGCATGACAAGGAGATCCCACCTGAGATGTTTTCCACACGGCACAGTGGAGGGGGCGCCATCATGATCTGGGCTGCTTTTTCCTTAATTGGAACAGTGGAGCTTCAGTGTTGTGCAGGGGTGTCAAACGGCAGCTGGCTATGTGAAGATGTTGCAGGGGGCATCCCTCATGACTGAAGGCCCTCATCTTTGTAGAGCTGTAAATCGATTGTAATATTTAATCATGATTAATCGCATTTTGTCCATTGCGCTTAATCGCAGCTAGAAATAAGTTTATATCTATAATAAGTAGGAATGTAAATATTTTCATGGCAAACGCTTTGATACGCAGCTACGATAACTACATGGGATAACTACAAATGTATTCCATTTATTAACATTGACTCCTATATCACGGAAATTCATTTTACACGGCTGAGTATGGAACCAATTAACCGGTATAAAGGAGGGACGACTGTGTTACACTCTTATTCTGAGGGGGATTTTTTTTAATGCTTTTTTTAATGCACATTAATACTCAAGGTGGCGACAACGCTGTGTAGTGCTGTTTGAAAATTGTCATAGAAAAAGACCAACAAAACTTGTTAGCATGTGCTAATTGAGCGTGGCGAAACGCAGGTACGGCACAGCCGATATAAACATGGATTTTCCCACATTAAGGACAAATGAGAACAGACACCTCAATACGCTGTGTGCGGGGAGGTATTGACAGAGGACACCATGAAGCCGTCAAGGCATGAAGCCGTCATGTGGCCGAACGCTGAAAAACAAATTCGCGGAGGTAAGCCTCTTTCAGTTCTGGTGCATTTGTTTAAAATGAATCCCCATTAGAGCACATGACCAAATAACAGAGCTGTAGTCTAGTTGAGATAACACTAATCTGTCATAAAATAGCCACATTTTCCAATGACAGAAAGCCCGACCCATTTTGGTCACTATCATGTTAATATGACTCAACCAATTCAATTCATTTATTTTTAACCCTAAAAGCTCCACCTGATGCACTTGCTCCAAAGATGTGCCAGAAATGTCACCATTATTGAGACTTATCGGTTAAGTAGCTCTCCATCCGTCTACGCTAACTCAGGGGTGTCCAAAGTGCGGCCTCGGGGCCATTTTCGGCCGGGGGCTGTGTCTTTATTGGCCTGCACCACAGTCCAAAAATATTATTTAACAACAAAACTAAAAAAAAAAACAACAACAACAACAACAGCAATCAGCAGTAATTTATAAGAATAAAGTAAAAAATATTAAATATTAAAACAAAAAAGTTAAAATAGAATTAAAAAATAACATCAATTTATTAGCAAAAAGTACAAAAATATTAAAAAATATATCAAATAATATATTTAATTAATATTATTTATATTTAATTATTTAATTAATATAATAAATAATATATTAAATAATATATATTAGAATATATTAAAGAAAGGCATCATATTGTGAGAAACAAAAAAAAACAACAAATAAGTACTTAAGTATGTTAGTTTGTGGAAAATGGTATAATGTTACAAGAATAAAGTCAAAATATGGGAATAAAGTCATAATTATGAGAAGAAAATGTACAAAAAAAATTTAAATAGTTGGAAAATGTAAAAAAAAAACAAACAAACATAAAAAAACATCTCAATTTGACAAGAATAAACTTGTAATATTATGAGAAAAATAATGCCATTTTAGTAGCAAAGAGTTAAAATATTCTTCATTTTTGTATTATTTTAAATGTCATAACATAAGAAAGAAACACAACAAAAAGTAATTTTTGAACAATTAATTTGGGAAAAAGTTGTAATGCCATTGGAATAAAGTCATAATACTGCAGAGGAAAGAAAAAAAAAAGCAAAACTAGAAAAAAAACAGCAAAGAGTGAAGTTGACACTAATAATAGGCTTTTTCACCAATACCACAAATCTGGGGTGCAGTTTTTTCTTGAAACTTCTTAGCATACCTACAAGCAAAATATCAAAATGGCAAAGTTGCATCCTGTCATTTTTTCACCATGTTGTCCTCGCTGGACGAGCGTTTGGACACCCCTGATCTAATTGCACAATCCCTAAAGTCCCCGAAATCCAAGGTTAACATGGGAGAAATATCTTAAAATTGGAGAAAACACAACTTTTTCCGTTATTTTGCTAAGAACAGGCAGAATACTGTGATGAGCGAGTATTCCTTACCTGCTGCTCGGCCAGGGGGTGAGGGTTTTTACTCCGACCATTCAACACTACCTATCTCCGTGAGGGCGGCTGAGTTGAAAAGCAAATACAGAAATAGACTGTATATTGAGCATGACCTCAGAGTTGCTTTGTCTACTATAACTCCAGACTTTGAGACGCTTGTCAGGAGCAAAAAAAACACCCCCAGGCCTCCCGTTAATTCCTCCACAGGCAGGTGTGTGTCAGTGTTACACGTGAGGTTAAAGTGGGTGCTGCTTCATTTTCTTCAATGTTTACCTCCTGATGAGGGGAGAAGAAGAATATTTTACTTTGTATACTTGACTCTATTTCAATTGCACTTTAAATCTTTTTGAATTTCGCTTTCTGTCGAGTCCGAGCATCTGGACTCTTTTTGTTTGTTTGAAGGTGTTTCACCTCCCGTCCACGTCCAAGTCTAGTTTCTCTGAGTCAACTCTTCAGATGATTTGGTTTGTGATATTTTGCAAAAACGCAAATTCAAACTGGACTGTCTTTTCATGAAATGTAAGATATTTGAGTTGACGGTGGGTCCCGCAGCCAAACCAGTTGAGAACAAATACAGTATATCCTCGTGCTCACATTTTCCACGGCGTGCTTCCATTTATTGACTTCAAACCAGCATTTACAAACCCAGCTTGGTGTAATCTTTCAACTTGAGCTGCAGGTCACTGCTGGATAGAATACATTGTGGCCAACTGTTTATTATAGGGGCGTCAGAGTGCCGCTCGATGAGTACGCGGGTCTCCTCTCCTGCATTCATTGTGCTACCTTCTGGCAATAGGCTGCTGTTTCCCAATGAGCAGGGTAGAGCAAAGACCACATGCATTAAATGGCGTTTGCACTAATGATAGCCCCGATGGAGGCGTGCAAGTAATTGAAGGCGAGGACTATCATAGCAATCCCTTGTTAACATTACATTACATTTTAGTTGGTGTGGTTTGTGGTCAAAAAACAATAACACAGTTGAGCAAAGTGAAACTCTTTATTGACATTAGTATATCTGTGTGGACAGCTAAAAGAAATAATTATATATACGGTGATCCCTCGTTTATTGCGGTTATTTGGTGCCAAACCGTGATAGATGAATTTCTGCAAAGTAGGATTCAATATTGATAAATTGAATATTTTCTTAGTAACATCATAGAAAACCTATTTACGTCCTTCTAAATATGGGCTTAGACATGAAATAACACCCCTATTACCTAATATACTTGACATAATAAGGGGTAATAAGACATTTAAGACATAAATAAGACTGGTGACTGTGTGTGTTGCTATAAGTAGGGGCCTGAAAGAGTGGTTCAGAGTTGAGTTTCAGGTTTGCATGGGTAATGGCTGCAAAAGTAGTACCCGTTTTTTATTAGGACGTTTTATTAGAGATTATTGTGCCTGTTTTGCAATAATTCAAACAAATAAAAGCCTGTTGTCGTGGCGATAAAGTCTGTTCTTTGTGTGTCTCACCGAATATTACAGTAACATTACTGACACCTAGTGACCAGTCTAGAATACTACATGCCATCAACGTCTTTGAATGCGTCTTTTTAATGCCTCATGTTTTAGTTCATTTAGCCATTTTTATCCTTGAAAATGCTTAAGTTAGGCAAAAAATATGTAGCATTCGCTGCAACATGCATATTTCTTGACTAATAACATACAGCGTGAAGCTGCGGAATTGGAACCGCGACGTGGCAAAGAAAGACCGTACTGTGAAAAATTCATAGGCCACTGGTAGTTTTGTTGCTTTAATAACCTTTTGTCATTTTACCATCATAAACAGTCAGTAGGACAGATGCCGTTTATGCAAAAATACTCAACTTTGTATTGGGTGGCGCCAGGGAAAGTAAAGTATTGAACTTTGTTGAAGATCGAGGTGAAGGTACAGGCAACATTTATTTTTACTATTTCAGTCCCTAAAGGCATCGTTGGAACAGCCCACGCCCCCACAATCAACAAATTAATATTATGTGCAGTGTTGGGTGGGGGATGGGTATCTTGCTTCATCTCGTTATTCAGCCATTAGCACTAGCAGAATGACTTTGTTCTGCTGCAACATCCATCCATCCATTGTCTGTGGCGCTTGACCTCACTAGGGTCCCCGGGGTATGCTGGAGCCTATCCCAGCTGTATTGGAGCGAGAGACTCAGACTCTGAATGTTTGTCACACTTAAATGTTTCAGATCTTCAAATAAATTTAAATAGTAGCCAATGACAACTTTTTATTATTAACAGAGAAAAAAAATCCATACCGACATGGCCCTGTGTGAAAAAGGGATTATCCCCCCGTTAAAAAATAAATGAGTAATTGAAATTTATCAGTATGGAAAAGGTCATAAAGCCCTTTCTAAAGCTTTGGGACTCCAGCGAACCACAGTGAGAGTCATTATCCACAAATGGCAAAAACATGGAACAGCAGGGAACCTTCCCAGGAGTGGCCGGCCAACCAAAATCACCCAAGAATGCAGCGATGACTCATCCAAGAGGTCACAAAAGGCCCCACAACAACATCCAAAGAACTGCAGGCTTCACTTGCGTCAGTGAGAATACTACACGAAAACTACTGCTGAAAAAAAAGAACTTTGTCTGAATTTTGCCAGAAAACATCTTCATGATCTCCAAGACCTTTGGGAAAATACTCTGTGGTCTTGAACTTGAACTTTTGAAAGATGTGTCAGCTGGCGTAAAAGTAACGCAGCATTTCAGAAAAACAACATCATACCAACAGTAAAATATGGTGGTGGTAGTGTGATGGTCTGGGGCTGTTTTGCTGCTTCAGGACCTGGAAGACTTGCTGTGATAAATGGAACCATGAATTCTGCTGTCTACCGAAAAATCCTGAAGGAGAAAGTCCGGCCATCTGTTGGTGACCTCAAGCTGAAACCAACTTGGGTTGTGCAGCAGGACAATGATCCAAAACACACCAGCAAGTCCACCTCTGAATGGCTGAAGAAAAACAAAATGAAGACTTTGGAGTGGCCTAGTCAAAGCCCTGACCTGAATCCTATTGAGATGCTGTGGCATGACCTTAAAAAGGCGCTTAATGCTGGAAAACCCTCCAATGTGGCTGAATGACAACAATTCTGCAAAGATGAGTGGGCCAAAATTCCTCCACAGCGCTGTAAGAGACTCATTGCAAGTTATCACAAACGCTTGATTGCAGTTGTTGCTGCTAAGGGTGGCCCAACCACTTATTAGGTTTAGGGGGAAATCACTTTTTCACACAGGACCATGTAGACTTGGATTTTTTTTTCTCCCTTATTAATAAAGGTTAATTTAAAAACTGCATTTTGTGTTGTGTTGACTTGTCATTGACTAAGATTTAAATTAGTTTGCTGATCTGAAACATGTAAGTGTAACCAACATTCAAAAAACAGAAATCAGGAAGGGGTAAACACTGTACATGCTCGACTGCTTTTGTCAACATAATTTATGGTAATGTCAAAAAAACAACAAAAAAAGCAATTAAAAACAAAGGAGAATGGTCAAATGTCTATGGCTCTTTTCGACAGCCACCAATCTGAGGGACATTGACTTAAATGGGCTCCACTGTAAAATAAACTGAAAAAGAATACAACTTCTGTATAAATACAATATCTATATATGCGTACATTCCCCGGGTAACGTCAAATATGGCACGCGCCTTGTCGTGTTGTTAATACACTGCGTGAGTGCAACTGTGCTACTAACTAATGTATTTTTATCACATTTTTATCACGTGTCAGCAGCCTGTTAGCTTGCGACTACATGGAATCAGGACTCGAAAGTCAGCTCCGTGGCCCGTCTACGACGCCATCATGGGTTGACTTAGTAGTTCTTTGCTAACTAACGCAGTTACACCACAAGTCTGCAAAATTGACACAAACACATTTTTATATTTTGACAATTATAATTTTGCATGCATAAAACCATTTGAAGTGACTATACATTACGACTGAAAGGGATAAATGAACAAAGACAGAACAAAGACAGAACCTGGCAGCAAGATCAACCACCGCCACTTCCTGTTATGACATGAGTTGTTTCCTGAATTCAGTAGTTTTTCACCTAAAGTCTCTGCTTTTGTTTTGATCGTGGCTGCAAAATAACCCAAAATGGAGCCAAAGAAAGTGTGCGAGTGCCAGCATTTTGATAAAGAAGGCGAGCAACACTACTGAATTCAAGAAATAACTCATGTCAAAATACGGAAGGTGGTGTCCGTGGTGTTCTTGCTGTTTGCCAACAACACGTTTTCAATGAAGGTAAAAGTAACCTTAAATGTTCATGTATCCCTTTAATTTGTCATTTATATGTATTTATATGCATTTTTAATTATTTTCTGCAGGTAAAACTAGAAAAAGTGTGGTGTAGGTTAAAATTTTTGGCTTTCTGGAATGGATTAATTGGATTTACATGATTTTTTGACAGGAAAATTTGTTTCAGTTAGAGGTGGACCTTCTGGAATGGATTAATGACGCTAACCAAGGTTCCACTGTATGTACAGTATATACAGTCATCCCTTGCCACATTGCGGTTCAAATTTTGCAGCGTCATATATAAACATAAACAAATTAATAAATCATGCTGTTTTGTGGTTGAATATGGTATATTATTAGTCAAAACATATGCATATTTAAGCAAATTTGCACATATTTTTCTTAAATTAAGCATTTCAAGCATTGGAATATATGAATACACAAATATAAGGCATTCATAGGACGATTAAACCTGTGAATGTACATTGGCCACTAGATGTCAGTAATTGTTCATTGAGACAAGCACCAGACTTGATTTCCGGAACTACAGGCTTTTATTGCAGGTTATGATCATCATCATCATCATAATAACACAAGCTACTGTTGCGGTCATAACCCAAGCTAAAACGCAACTCTGAACCTCCAACATGACTTCCTGTCCGCCATCCATTCTGCTCCCCAACTAGCACCGGAACACATTTAGTGCAACACACACAAGTACGAGTCTTATTTATGTCTTAAGACTTATTTTCCCTGATTATATCTACTATATTGGGTAATGTGAATGCAAAGGTGACTATAGGGGTGTTATTTCATGTCTAGAGGGCTCTAATAATGTTAAAAAGCGTATTTAGAAAATAGTAAACAGGTTTTCTATGCCATAACTATGTATGAAATTATTCCATTTATAAATCATCATCATAATAATAACACAAGAAAAACTGTTGCGGCCATCACCCACGACTAGCTAAAAAACTCAACCCTGAATCCCCGACATCACTTCCTGTCCACCAACCATTCTGCTCCTCTACTAAGCACCGGAACACATTTAGTGCGACACACACAAGCACGTCTTATTTATGTCTTAAATGACTTATTTCTCTGATTACATCTACTATATTGGGTAATATTAATCTAAAGGTGACTATAGGGTTGTTATTTCATATTTAGAGGGCTCTAATAATGTTAAAAAGTGTATTTAGAAGGTCAGAAACAGTTTTTTTATGCAATAACTATGTATGAAATGATTCCATTTATAAATAAGGGCTCATATTTTGTGAAAAATCACATATCACGGTCGGGGGTTGGAATCAATTAACCTACACGCACATATAGGACAAAATAGTAATAACCCACTCAATACATAATCACAATTTCACCAATTTTGTTATATTAAGACAAAAAACGGTCAAATAAGGAATATTTATAATTAATCATCCTTTTGCTTTTAGCACAAGTAGTGTTTCATGTGTTAAAAATGACAATATATGTACGGTAATGGATTTTTAGTAGGAAGTAAATGGAGGAACTTTGCCTGTCGTCCAGCCCGATGAAACACTCAAGGAAGGGTTAACGCTCTGTAATTACATATTTTTATATCTGTGTGTTTGAGACACTTCCTCCCCCTCCAAACCCTCCGGACTCCATCATTCTTGCTCCAATCTCTCCCTCTCCTTCCCAAAAGGACCTCCCAAGCCTCCTTTGCCCCGCCTCCCCCTTCCACCTCCTCCGTTCATCCTCTCCTCCGTGCATGCCTCGGCTCCTCCAGCAAAGTAAACAGAGAAGAGCAGAACAGAAGCATCACTTTGCCCGCACTTCACACCACTTACCGCCCCTGCCCTCCCCCAGAAAAATCTTTTTTACTTCGGCATCCCCTCGTCTGCGTCCGCTCGAGTGTCTTTGACTGCGCATCGCTGCCGCCGCCGCCGCTGCTGCTGGGAGGAAACAAGAAGGGAGGGGACGAGAAGTAGAGAGAGAGGTTGAGAGGTGAGAGGATAGACAAAGTGTCTGCAAGGCGAGGTGTCAACAGTCTCTATGAGTAAGGGGTCCCGTCTTCACATGCTGTGCTGTATGGCAAACTCTGGCTGTGTTCTGCTGTCCGGGACCGGGATGTTACCCCATTCTCTGCAATGCCCCCCTGCCTTCCTCTATCTGCCCCAGGTAAGAAACATGACCACATACACCACTCATGCCCCCTCCTCTCTCTTTAGCTTCCGATTACACCTGAACACTTGCTTCCTTTATTGTACTTTCATGCAACTTTTTGCATTCTGTTTACAAAAAAAAGCAACATTCTTTATTAGTTGTTTTTGTGTTTGTTTGTAGGATTGCATAAAAGGACAGAATCAATCATAAAAAAATGTGGTTTTCTTAAGATTGCAAGGATTTAAAAAAATAAAATCTTGGCGCTTAATGACAGGATTAGTAAGGAAATCTGCAGGAAGTGGTTGGCTTTGGAATCGGAATTGTTTGGCATTGGTGGCTGCTTTGCCGTGTCTCGTCCCGCTCAACTTTATACCATATAACTATGTGTGGTATTGACTTGATGAACACATGGTGCAAGCTACCCACTTCCCTGTGTGTGTGTGTGTATGTGTGTGTGTGTGTGTTAGGGGTGAGTGATACTGACAATTTTTGGTATCAATCAGCTACCAAGTAAAACCCGAGGCCAGTATCACCGATACTGCTTTTGACTTTAAACCGTGCAAGACCCATGTTTGGTTTTGCGATTTTCTCGCTCATGATTATGATCAGAATAAAACACGTAATACACCGAACAATATTATGATACGCAAACGTACTCGTGGACAGCAATAAATCCAACATATAAGACAATGTAACGATTATTCCCTATTTCTACATACAATAAATATGATTACGTTCAATTACAACACTGTTGCAAACCGCTGCAAAAAGTACATTCAATAAATAAACAGTACATACAAAACAATCGATTGAGAAAGGCAATAAATGCAACGATATAAGACAATGTGACGATATTATTCCCTTTTATTGCATCCGATAAATATGATCGCATACAATTACAACATTGTAGCAAACCATTGAAAAAATGTAATACAATAAATAGCACATGCAAAAAATAACACGCTTTGGAATTTTGCCGCCAAAGCCCTCCTGTGTCCAAAAACTTATTCCCAACAACAACAACAAAAACAGATATTTCTGAAAATAAACAGGAAAGAACCGAAAAATGTCAATTTCATCATGCTAGCATCAGTCCTGCCCTCGGTATCGATACTATCGATGTGTGTCTCTCCTCGTGAGTGAGTGTGTGTGTGTGTGTGTGTGTTCAGTGGGCAGCCGGACAGTGACAGATGTCGGCTCAGGACTGAATTAGACAAAAGAACCAAATGACTGCTGGCACACTTCAGATGTTTCTATTAACTCGGCCTCATTTCCTGTTATCTTCGTTCAGTTTGCCTTTTTCTGTGAAAGTGTTCAATTGACTGCGTTGGTCAATTGCCACGCTACAACTCTGCCTCTCGGGTGTGTGTGTGTGTGTGTGTTTTACTACTGGCACATGTGCACGAGTATCCCCCCCACCCCCACCCCTCCAGACAGTTTGTTATTGCAGGCGTATAAAATATGATAAGACTGGAGAGGGCTGGCGTGTAAAATATGATCGGGCTGCAGTGAGCTAACCTGCCATGTCCAGCCGCCAAATAGCGGCCACACATCACCTTTACAGGGCGGCCCACAACCACGAGCCTGCTGGCAACGCACACATATGTACACGCACACATAACTCACAGAACATGCAGCAGCTGGGACACACACACACACACACACTTTCTCTCCCAGTTCCATGCAAGCACTAGGGGTCCTCAGGGGAAAAATGTGTTAGTCGTGTGTGTTCATCTCTTTGCTCACAGGACAGCCATATTACTTTTTTATGTAAATAATTTTCCATCCGCCACTTGGCATAGATCGATTGAAAGTTTACAATGCAGAATTTTGCTTGGAGGTCTGGCTTGTGTTTAACGAGTGCGTCTGAACGTGTGTATAATCCATGCAGTCCCCATAGGAACCAGTCTGCAACACTTTTAAATGTGCTAAAATGTGTCCGACACAGCTTTGTGCTTGACTTGAATTTATAATCCCTAAGTGATGTATAGGAAACATTTTGGACTACTCGCCATGTGACTTATGGCTTCCTCACGACGTTAGCGCGTCAGGTAAACACTGAATATTTGATGTCATTTAGCAGTTCTAATGCATACTGCTGTTCTTACTATATTTCTTCAATGAATTCATATAAAATATCTCTGTGGTGCTTTTATCCTTAAAATTGCGGTGGAAAGCCTGAGCAAAAATAGTAACAAGCCACTCAGTACATTTCAGCGGTTTGGAATTACTATATGTTCACTTCTAAGCTGTCAAAGAAGGAATGCATTTACCGTGAACAATGTAACATATATATAACATCACACATCATTGACATGAATTTGTAGTATTTTAGGAAGTATGTTGTGTGGTATAATCCCCCCCATGGTCTTACTTTAAGCACAAATGGCTGCGGCTTCTTACGGGTTAAATTCACCGTTGCTGGCTCTGCGGTTTCCACACACTGCAGCATTCCACGACGACACAGCACATCATCTATTTGTCAACTTTTGGATACAAAGCGTGCGTTTGCTTTTTGTGCGCACTTTATGATACAATGACATCACCCTTGTAGTGTGCAGGGATGCCATTTTGAGCACCTGCAAAGTTGTATGTCAACTGATATGTGCCACGAGGGTAAACCGACTTTTCGATGTAGTTGCAATTGAAAACCGCGGCAGGAAATGGGCATGGCTCCTCATTAAGTGTTGTGTGTGTTTGCTTCCAAGCGGGATCCCACGCTTCATGTGCCCTCTCCTCATGTATCCATCCATTTGCAGACAATACGGATCACAGCTAAACATCCGTGCACTCTAAAACATTCATCTCCTCCCTGTCTGTGTATTGAATTTCCATTCTCTCTCTCTTCTTCAATCCTCCGCTTTGTATCGCTCTCTTTTCCCAAGGCGGAGGCTTGGAGGGGGGAAAAAAAAAGTCCTCGTAAGTCAATACGATGTGCTAAATCTGCTTGTGCAAGCTCCCCTGCTCTCCCCAGGGAGGGAGGGAATGAGGAGGGAGGAATCTTTACGAAGGCCCACCTAGTAGTTGAACACTTCCTTTCTTGTGGTCAGAGCACAGAAGTCTTTGCTCTTTTTTCCTCTCATGTCCTCGTGGTGTTTCTTGTTGCTTTTTGGCTTTGTCGTAGTGCACTTCATGTGGCGCGCCAACCCGCACTATTTGCCCAATGTGAACTGTATTTCACGGCCTGTTGCTTTGTTTACGAAAATAACTGATACCACGTAATCCTTCCCAAAACTCCCTTGAATTTTTACTTCAGCCATGTATGCGTTTGTTGTTTTTAATAATTGCAAAACACCCTAATTTAACATCACACATGTATATCATAGCAGAAAGGATTCGGTCGTCCCTCGCCTTGAATTTTGCAGCTTCGCCCTGTCACGTTTTTTTCAAAAATATATTAATTAATAAATCATGCTGTTTTACTCATATTATTAGTAAAAGAAGTATGCATATTTGAGCGAAATTGACATATTTTTTGCCTAAATGAAGCATTTTCAAACATAAAAATGTGTGTCGCTGAGGAGGTGGAGCAGGTTGTCCAGAAACCGGAAGATTGGCGGTTCGATCCTCGCTCCTTCCAACCAATCGCTGTCGTTGTGTCCCTGGGCGGTCGCCTCCAGTGCTGCCCACACTGGTGTATGAGTGTTTGGTGGTTGGCCGTAGGCACGGATTGGCGGCCATGTTTCCGTCGGACTACGCCAGGGCAGCTGTGACTACGGACGTAGATTACCACCACCAGTGTGTAACTGAGTTTAATTGTGAAGCGCTTTGGGTGCCTTGAAAAGCGCCATAAAGTGTAATCCATTCTTATTAGTAAATTAACTAAAATACAAATATAAGGCATTAAGAAGGCGCATTCAAATTGTGATATGCTGTATTCTACACTGGTCCCTCGGTGTCAGCAGGTGAAAAATACAAGCACCAGACTTGATTGGGTTTGAATGATCTCACAGCAGGCACAATAATGATATTCATTTTAATAACACGTGCTACTCTTGTGGCCGTAATCCAGCTAAAATCAACTCTGAACCCCCATAGTCACTTCCTGGCAACACATCCGGAACACATTTATTGTAACACACACAGGCATGAGTTTTATTTATGTCTTAAATGTCCTATTTTGTCTTATTACATATACTATAATGGGTGAAACGAGTGTAAAGGTGACTATAGGGGTGTTATTTCATGTCTAATAATGTTAAAACTAGGGCTGTCAAGTGATTACAATTTTTAATCAGATTAATCACAGTTTTTAAATTAATTAATCATGATTAATCACCATTAGCAACTATGGGTGAAATATGCCCATTTTTTGCTGTATTTAATTCACAGAAAGTAAATGACAGGACAGGATTTTTAATGTATTAACAGCTCCAAATGAACTGAATATGTCAATCAAGCTAAAAGATACCACACAAGTCTAAAAATCTGTTTGTCTCAGACTAGTCTCTTTAATGGTGGCAGAACATTTGAATCACATTTCAAACTGTGTTATTATGAGCAATGAGGGGTTGCGTTCAAAGTCATCACGTAATTTAAGGTAAACGCACTTGTTTTTAGTGCATTTAAGTGTAGCAAATTGTACATCCGACTTAAGAGTTATGCAGTGAGGGATAACAATATCCACTTCATGTTTTTTTAAAAATCTTCCTGTTTATATAAACACACACACGCACGCACACGCTCACGCTGTGTGATGTTCGGAGTGTCCCCGAATGCAACTCGCGTTCCTGTAATGAGAATGAGGAAGTGTCGGACGAGAGGCGTGTGTGATGGAGATACATGCAGTATATGGGGTTGGAATTGTACTGCTGTTGATGTGTTCAGGTCACAATGAAGTGATTAAAGAGCGCCAGACGCTTTGTGACTGTGTGGGGACGCTCCACTGTGCTTCCACCTGCCGTCATAGCAGAGGCATGCTTGCTCTGGTGCGCATGTGTTAATTAAAAAAAATAAATAAGGTAATTAATGAAATAAAGGAGCTACCGCGTTATTTTTGACAGCCCTAGTTAAAACACATATTTAGAAGTAAACAGTTTCCAAGTGAAAACATAAATCCCACTGAAATGAATAGCATTTTCCCCACATTTCTCAACCCATTCAAACCATTCCAGCATCAAAACATTCACTAACAATTTTCCACATTCCTCAAAATCCCACTTTCCTTGTGCGTTCACACACAATTTCTACAGAAGTGATCTTCACTAGTTAAACGAGGGGTTTCAAATTAAAGTGAGAGCAGAATTGATTTGAGATGTAAATGAGTAAATACTGCAGCATAAGATTTCAGAACTCTGGACAGTTCCTTCAGTGAGAAGAACACGTTTCCAGTTCCAGCCGCACGGTGGCCGAGTGGTTAGCATGTTGGCCACTCAGTCTGGAGTGCGTGGGTTTTTTTCCGGGTACTCCGGTTTCCTCCCACATTCCAAAAGCATGCATGTTAGGTTAACTGACAAGTCTAAATTGTCCATGAATGTGAGAGTGAATGGTTGTTTGCACCTGTGATTGGCTGGCGACCAGTCCAGGGTGTACCCCGCCTCTCCCCTGAAGTCAGCTGGGATAGGCTCCAGCACACTCCAGCGACCCTAGTGAGGAAAATGTTGAAACATGGAAAAGTCCTGGCTCTGGAATGTAGCATGGCCTGAGTTCAGCCCTGACATACGTGTTTTTAATATATAGAAGTTTCTGTAGTAGTCCACTCCCTATAACTGTACTATACTATCTATACTCATCTACAGTATACTATCTATACCCATACCTGTACCTATAACTATAACTATATGAATGTGAGTGTGAATGATTGTCTATATGTGCCCTGCGATTGGCTGACGACCAGTCCACGGTGTACCTCGCCTCTCACCCGAAGTCAGCTGGGACAGGCTCCAGCATACCCTAGTGAGGATAAGCAGCATAGAAAATAGATGGATGGAACACAATAATAACATTCACGGATATTGTGTTGTGATAACTATGATATAACACACACACACACACACACACACACAAAATGGCCACATTTATTTGACTGTCAGTAAGTGGCACTGACAACTGCAAAATACAAGACCAGTGAACAGCGATCGCTGCTTATATAGCCCTGGAATGAAACCCCATGCTATTATTCCAAGATTTCTAGAATAGATCTAGAAAAAAATATGGATTTACTTGATAGGCTAGAAAGACAAGTAACAGCAATCCATGTTTTGCTTGTAATTCACTCGGAGAACACTTGGGGTGACACCGGCAACCGGGTGCAAACGAGCACAGCCATGAACGCACGCGAAGAAAGTAACATATTGACGACAATAATACTCACTGTTGTGACGAGTATATGTGTTTTACTGGCAGTGATAGCTGCAACAGATTAGCACAGTAGCTGCCTAGCTAGCACGCCAGTTAGGAATTAGCACTGCATTAGCTGCCGTGAGCACTAGGCTGGCTATTGTGGAGCATGTTAGCAGGAGAAATGTAGGGCATAATATAAAAAAATATATAACAAAATAACAGAAATTCACAGAGATTGCAATGGACTTTGTAATGAACGGGAACTTCAGGGTGGGACACATCTAACACAGAAAACATGCCTTTCAATGTTATTTTTCACGGCGGAAATGGCAAGATTAACGTGTTTTGGTGTCATGAGCACTTTAAAAGTGCTGGATCCCAAGACAGGGGTCAGCGCGGTTGCATCTGTGTCGCTATGCTAACAGCTATGCAACACTCGTATCAACATACACATGCTATACCTCCACATAACCGGAGGAACGTCAGCTAAAAGCTCATACGGGCAAATATAGAAAACAAGTGAACAGACCCACCCCAGCCTATGTCATGAATAATTTCATGAAACAAAACACGAATGCGACAAACTTAGCATTGTTTGATAAAGTAAGACTTAGCCCTTTCAACAGTATAATTCCCATACCGCTAAAACTCCACTGAACAAGCAGCTTCATTTCCTCTTATCCAGCAACAGCAACCCTCAGCCCCCCCCCCTTTATTTTGATACCAAGATCATCCACGTCGACCTTGTATATGCACAGAAAATCTGTATTTATATCCCATTAGTCTTTTTCTAGCAGGCCTCCCAAGCCCAGGGTTTAAGGAGTGACGGAACTCATAAATTAAATCATGAAACCAAATAATTGAATAATAAAATGATGTGTGACTGATGAAGGCAGTCGTGAATATGAATCTTTTTTTTAAATAGGATGGAGGAAAATTAAAAGCCTGAGCTTCGCACTGTTACATATAGAGTACAGTGCACGCAGTTACTGTTACATACAAGTACTTACAGTCATGATGGCATCCCTGTGTGTGTACGTACTGTATATACATACTGTACATACCCAAACAGGCCCTTTGGTCCGTGTACTGTCAGTCAGCAGAGTGAACTCAGGGGTAAGTACTGGGGGCAATTACCTTTTCTCAAGCACCTTAGATCTGAGACAACTGTAACCTTAAACAAATGACAGCAGGATCCTCCTCAGCTACGACGGGGGTCACAAACTATGACCTTCTGACCCTTGTCTCCACTGCACGCTGTCATCTGACTGGCGAACTAACAAGATAGCTTGTCTGGATAACCTTTAACAGCACAGCCATCCACCTGCTCGGAGACCTTTAGCTGACACAACACCCGAAACCTGGAAACCAACACCTCCTCAGCCTACTCCATGCGTCTCTTCCCGCTATTTGTCTTTGAGGTTTTCATTTTAGTTTTGAGTAGTGCGGACTGTATAATTCAGTTCTATTCGTTGTATTATGTTTTTCCTTCATGTCCCAGCGCGTGGGACAATCCCTCTAACCTTCGCATAGATCACCAGTGGCCCTATACTCGTCTCACTTTGTTCTACAGTGACAAAGTGAGAGAAATATGTGGTATTATGTTATTATATGCGGGGTATAATACTAGCACAAATACAAATATGCCACACAAAGGAGAAGCTAATGAGAACAGAGACTTTTACCGCCAAGAGGTTAGCCAACCCAACTCGAACATAAATGGAAAAAAAAAAAGCAACCAAGGACGTACGGGATAGAGATGAGTACAAGCAAAAATGATTGAAAACCCTGATAAGATAAACACAGGAAGTGAACAAACTATCAGTAGTTTGTGCTTCTCGAGACCGATATGGCACTTTTTTTTATATCTGGAGGTAAGTACATTTGGATTTGACCAAGTGTACCTGTTGATTTGTCCTAATCAAATATCACAACATTACTCCTACCACATCACTGCTATCAGGAGAACCAGAGTCTTGAGCGGAGGGAGCCAAGTGCTGCGACCCAGCGAAGTGCACTATCTTCGGACAAAGGCTCCGAGCAGCCGGTGTGCCGCTACGGAGGTCAGGAAAACCGAAGCATAGAGCGAGAGGAGCCACCTAACATGGCCCAACAAGGTGCACTTTTTTCGGGCACACGCTTGGAGCAGCCGGTATGACGGCTCAGAGGTCTCTGGGAAACATTTTGCGCTTTTCAAACGCCGCGGCGCTGGCGTTTCAGGTGGCAGATAACGTTTTTTTGTGTGCTCAGTGGGGTTTTTTCCCCTCGTCGTGGAGCGTTTGGTACAACTAGCACGTGAAGTGTCTTCCTCGGAAAGTGAAGTGTTTGTTTACCAGTGAGCTCCGTTTGCAGAATTTTTGCTGAAATTGCTGAATTTTTTAAACTCAAACTTCTCAAATATCTTATATTTAAATGTACTTTTTGCAACACAACGTGAGCTGCAGCGGTGGGACGCTGTCCTCTCTTTATGGGGTGCTGCTCTCCAGCAGATATCTGCAGCTGTGCGTCGGAGAGCGGGCATGATAAAATCCCACTCAATTCCCTTCCCCTCCCACTCGAGCGGGACAAAGTCGCCCATAAACATGGCACGGACCCTGTTGCGGTGTTGCAAGCGAATAGCACAGACAAGAATTTGTGGCGCAATCATGGACATCGGGCCACATATATATATTTTGGACAGGCATAGACCCATGACCCACTGAAAACAGCTCCGCAACCCACTTGTGGGTCCCGACCCACCAGTTGGGACTCACTGTTCTAAATAAACTAAACCCTTGCCATTACCATAGTAGTTTTACATGCTAACAAACTGTGATTAACTGCAACTTTTGATGAATGGGACTATGTGGAATTTTGGGGGATTTCATTGGAATAAACACCAATTTCGAACAAAAATTAATACCGTAACTACAAATGCAAAATATTAACCTGGACTCTGCCACAGCAACTAAACTAAAATACACAATTTATTATTATTATTATTTTTGATAGTTTTAAGATTGTTAGCCACCGGAAGAAACATGTACGAAAGGTGTGTCCAAAGTGCGGCCGGAGGGCCATTTACCGCCTCGGACTGTTGTTTTATTAGCCCCCGGCACATTCTAAAAACTCAAGAAAACTAAAAAAAAAAACAAAAGCATAATTGTAAAAAAAAGAAAAGCTCAGATTTTATGAGAATAACGACAAAATAATAGCAGAATAAAGTCGTAATGGTAACTCATTCAATACCAAAGATGTAGTTATACGTTTTTATAAACCCGAAAACCCGATCCTAACAATGTATTTATGCAACTTTTATGGGGGTTTTTTATGCGCGAGAGGCAAACAGAGGTGATGACGCAACTCTCCACTAATGCATTTCACTTCAGAGCAATTTTAAGCCATAAAAACAGGCACAAGGTGGCAGAAGTGCCTTTGATAACAATATATCTTAAAATATATATAAATATATCTTTTCAGAAAAAGCTGTTTTTCTCCCTGTTTTAGTCAGGAACTGATATTTTCCTGAAACTTACCTATGTTCCACTGGTGATTACTAACGAACGGAAAAAGGTAGAAACAAACTTTTTTTTTCAGATGAAAGACGGGAGTCTAATCTTTCTTTTGGTAGGTTCCACGCTTATATAACAATAGAACACAATATTCTGTGTGCTTTGAAAGATCACTCGAAATCAGTGTCTTTTGAAAAATGACTGGGATTGAGTGAGTTAAGAAGAAAAAAAATAGCATAAAGTTGAAATTTTAAACACTAAAAATGTATTTATTTTAACAGTGGTAATATTATAAAGCGCAAACAAAACAAAGAATACATTTTAGCATATTTACGTTGGGTGAGAGTTGTCATATTACAATAAGAAAGTCAAAATATTATGATCACAAAGACATAATAAGAGGGAAAAAAAAGTATGAGAAGAAAGTTAAAATATTTGGAAAAAAAATAAAAAAATAAAAACAGCAAAAATTGAAAATTGAGCAAAAAAAGTGTAATGTAAGGAGAAAAAGTTCATTCATACTAATAATATGCTTCGATGCTGGCTGCTTTTTCTTTAAATATAATAAGATCATTGCATATCTACAGTACAGGAGTTGACTTAGAAAAATGTAAAGGTGGCCCCCTCATCCTTGGATTTTTTTTTTTAATATGCGGCTCGCGGTGGAAAAAGTTTGGACACCCCTGGCTTATGTCGACCTGAGTCAGCCAGTCTTCCACTGTAGCCAATATCCAAGATGTTTTTTTTTTTTGTACATTTTTCAATGACATAAATTCATGAAAGCAGTGTAATATTCATAAATAAATCCATCATCCATCTCCCTCCACTTATCCTGTCCCTACATAAATGTGTGTGTGTGATTTGCATTGCTTCGCATGCATATCTGTGTATCGTAACTACACTGTTCATAATCAATCGTCCTCATTTATTGTAATTTAGCCTTTTTTCTTTTTAGCATTTTGTTTATTTATTTGTATATTATTTACTACCCAATAAGACATTGGAGACTCCTAAACACAGAAAGTGAACAAGCTTTTTTTAAACAAACATAAACCATGTCCAAACCATGACCCCCCCCCAACCCCAAATAAAGATAAACACCTCATAGTGTAATGTTGTTATGACATGACCTGAAAAACAAAAAAATCAATTTCATGGTGTAAAACACTGAATTATCAGCATTAACGCCAAACAACTAAACTTATGCTTTGGAGTCTCTGAGGTTATGCAAGGTGAAAAGTTTGGAAAGTTTAGTCTGTAGTGGAGGTGAATGTACTCTGCAGGTGCATGCGTATAACAGATGCTTTGGGACGCTGACAGGATGGTGGATGTGGGGGGGCTGAGGCTGAGCTTCGTCTCGGCTGTGTTTTTCCTCCTCTTTGGACATCCGAACCTGACGGAACGGCTGTAAATGCCAAAGGAACGATAGTGGATTTATGAGACACAAATATCCCAGTTGCAGCCTATCATTTCAGGGACACTGTCGCTGTAACTCAACACAGAGATACTGAGGGAGGTCGTTGCTTCGCTGGCCTTTACTTTCCCTGAGAGTAATTTTCCAAAAGTAGCCTATTAGGTGTTGCAATAACAATGAAGTGCTGAAAATACTTAGTTTGGAACAAAACTGCACAACTTCACTCACATCCGCAACCTCCACGTACAGTATGGCTGGATTAGACTGTGTAATGCACACAATAACCATAAATGCATGCACGTACAGTACGTTGTTGTCCCTTTATGCAAGTAAGTCACACAGCACAAAGTAATTTGCTGTTGGCAGCATCCAGTAATCCCTCGTTTATCGTGGTTAGTAGGACTCCTTATTTATAAACGCAATATTTTCGTAGTTAGAGCATAGAAAACCTGTTTTCAACCTTCTAAATATGGATTTTAACATTATTAGAGCCCTACAGACATGAAATAACACCCCTATAGTCACCTTTACACTCCATCCATCCATCCGTTTTCTATGCCGCTTATCCCAATTACCCTTTACACTCCTATTACCCAATATAGTTGACATCATAAGAGTAAATAAGCCATTTAAGACAAGAATAAGACTCATACACGTGTTACTTTCAATGTGTTCCCTACGGCAGGGGTCTCAACCTGGGACCCACATTTTCCAGAGCTCATTAAGTCGCGACACACTATGTATTTTTATTATTTTTTTACACTTACGTCATTTTACACTTATGTTAAGTCATTGTGACTTTTATATTTATTGAATTCCTTCATTATTTTATTTATGTATTTTACAGTTTTATTTAAGTCATTGTTATTTTTATATTTAGTTATTCCTTCATCATGTTATTTATATATATTTTTAGACTTGTATCTATGTCAAACTAGGCAATTGTATGTTTTATGTCATCTTTTGAATGATTAATACACATAATTACTGTTCAAAATGCATACTAATAATGCTTAAATGAAAATTAAATATCAAAATTGCACTAAATAAGAGCGCAAAATCAGATATGTCACTTGTAACTGTGCACTTAACAAATACCAAGGAGGAAGATGACCAAAATATTGCAAAATTTATTGAGATGCTGTGGCATGACCTTAAAAAGGCGCTTCATGCTGGAAAACCCTCCAGTGTGGCTGAATGACAACAATTCTGCAAAGATGAGTGGGCCAAAATTCCTCCACAGTGCTGTAAGAGACTCATTGCAAGTTATCACAAACGCTTGATTGCAGTTGTTGCTGCTAAGGGTGGCCCAACCAGTTATTAGGTTTAGGGGGCAATCACTTTTTCACACAGGGACATGTAGGTTTGGATCTTTTTTTCACTTAAAATAAAATGATTCATTTAAAAACTGCATTTTGTGCTCAGTTGTGTTGTCACTGACTAATATTAACATTTGTTTGAATGACGTACAAGATTTAAGTGCGACAAACATGCAAAAAAATAAGAAACACATTCTCCCACCACTGTAGACATATGTTTTCACTAATAGTAGACTGTAGTCAACCAGGAAACAGCATGGCTTATTAATTAATACGGTTTTGAAAAACCGTGATTGAGTGAAACCTCAAAATTCGAAGCGCGGAGATTCGAATTCATTGTGGACTCAGCCCCGAAAGCCTAACGGTCACATAATTAGTTTTCTTCTGGCTATAAGGGAGTGACTTCAAGGTGAAATGAATATTTCCTACCCTTTATAATGGACAGGCAGACAAAGAAGACAAAGAGGGAATGGATATGAAGAGTGATGATGAAAGAAAAGACAAGTGGGAAGATGGGGGTTGAAGGAAAACAAAGACCTCCGCTAAGCCAATTACATTGTTCGTGTTATATAAATTGGCACACGAGTGAGAATGGCTAATGAGAGGCAGAACACACTGCCTGGTGGAGTGTGCGAACGACCACAAAAAATAAAAAAAATAAATGATTAAGGATTCAGCAGTAACTTTGAGAGATGTAAAGCATGCGGAGGATGAACTTGGCCCGAGAGCAGGTGAGCTTATCAAGACTTAGCGAATTTGTAAAGAACGTAGATAGTAGACGTCAGCGGCATATGGGCCATCGTGGGAGTCAAGCTCGTTCATCTTATTGTTTCGAATTTTGTATGTACAATTTTAATATGTGAAAACTATACATTTAAAACAGCGTTTTATATCAAATCTAGAGAGGCCATAGACTACAGATGGTCTTACGGAAACAGAATCCTAAAAAAAAACAGAGCGTACAAAAACCAAGGTTCCGCTGTATGAGCATTCAGTCCAAGATTTAATACGATTTTAGCTCTTGATATGCACTCAAGCCATAATTTCAGCAATGGAGAAATCCTTGTTCTTGACGTTTTAACTGATTTATCAGTAAATCTTGCGTATTTTATTACAGTACATGAATAGGATTCGGAATGTTGGGAACATCCACGCTCTTGCACCTACGCCTTTAATGCTGACAGAAGCATACACGTGTACTTGCCTAATCAAGCATGTCCTTTTTCGCCTCCTCTCTTAATTAGCACTAATTGTTGCCATTAACAGGGGAGCAAGGTATAAACTGAACAATGAGTGTAAGGCAAATATTGATGTTAATTGACAGAGGTGGCTTTAGGGGGCATTGCTCCCCCCAAATGCCTCAGATGGTTTCCCATTAACCCTCATTTGCATAGATTAATCTGCGATAGTAAGAAATCAAAAGGATGGTTTTCTTGGTATCATCACAAGCTGCTGCCGCAGCGTATGGTGTGTATGGAATAGCGTCGTGTATTATGGTATACACACACACATATGCAGCATATGGTGACTAGACAGCGTGAGTGATTATTGTACATCTTAAGCGGGTTCTAAATAGAGCTTCAAAATGTAATAAGAAAAAAAATGGGAGTGAGATAAAAACAATTTTTGAGAAAGCAATGTATGGAAAAGTTTAAGACCATAGCTAAAAAAAATCAAACCCCCCCTAAAATAGAAATAAAATGTTCAAAAAAGGACTAGGCGATGAGTAGCTGCACCATTCCTGTTAATCACCTAAAAAATGGGTTTGGGCATGCTTGATGCCAGTGTTTCCAGGAGGCTAGTGGGGATGTTGCTCCAGGTGGTGAAGATGGCTTCACGGAGGGCATCCACTGTCTGGAACTGATGTCCATTTTTGTAAACTTCCCTTGCCATCCAATCCTAAATGTTCCCAATTGGATTTAGATCAGGGGAACATGCAGAATGGTCCAAAAGAGTGAGCTTATTCCTCTGGAAGAAGTACTTTGTCAGGTGGGCATTGTGAACTGCAGCGTTGTCCTGTTGAAAAAGCCAGTCATTACCACACAGATGAGGGATGCCCCCTGCAACATCTCCACATAACCAGCTGCTGTTTGACGCCCCTGCACAACCTGACAACGTGCATTTCTTGCGGTTTTTTTGCAGTCAGTCGTAGGAGCCCGTAATACCGGTTGTGACCTAGGCTGTACTGAAAAGCGCAGAGCCTCTAGTTTCAGAAACCACTGGAATGTTTACAATTGTGCAAAGGGTTCAAAAGAACCTGTTGCCCGCGACAGCTTCAGTGTCATCATTTGGATTGTTGGGCCGGCCAGACTAAAAAGTTTAGTTTGGCCCAAAGGCTGTCGTTTGCCCTTTCCTTTTCTAGCGTCATCTGGCAGTACATCTTCACAAAAACACAAGAGTTGGTGTTCCCCCCAATCCCGAAACCCCTTCAAATGAGATGCTGAGTAGCATACCAAGCTTAACTGTACAGCTCGATGAGCATGGTCTGAAGTGTCAGCGCAGAAAAAAATAAATAAACGTAATTCAGCGTTGACCTGGCGGATGGGAGGCACAGACACCAGACAACGCTGACTCTCAGAGTTTCCCACTCTCCCACACTCTCTAGCTGGATAGATGGACGGGAAAGCATTTTTACCATAATCATTTTTTTCTGAGACATAGCAATGTTGATGCCTTAGGCGGGAGATTTGTCAAATTAGAGATTGGGAGAACACACAAATGGATGTGGATGGCAAGAGACAAGAACGACACCTAAGGACAGAAATTCAGCTTGGACATAGAGACAAAGATGAAACAGTACAAAAAATGTACAAACCTAAACAACCTAAAAAAAGCTTGTTTCTTTTCTGACTGAAACATGTTCATTTTAAAGAAAATGAATCTAAAACTTGACAAACACAATAATGTCTGAATAGTCAGCCCCAAAAAATCCTGTCTAAGTGTTTTACCATAATCCTGCAGAGTTTTTTTGCAATGCTTAAAACTCGATATGGAGATTCATGTACTTTGTAAAACCATACCTCTTTTTATGCTTTTTGTTGTGTGGTGTCAAAATGTCAGATTAGGTCTGGCAGTGAAAGGAACACACCATCACACGAGGGCACAAGGGAAGAGAGGTTATGCATGATTGCAGATCAAAATAAACATGTAAGGGAAGGATATCATTGCGCTGGATTATATTAAGTGGATTTACTTCTTTGTGGGGGAAGTTCCTGGGTGTGAAATACAAATGCAGAACAGATCTTGCATTCCAAAACACCTCCTCCCTTCCTCTGACTGGAACTCCATATGAGTGTAATCTCTGACCCTTTAGCGTGGATGATGTACATCTCAGTGACTGGTCAGGGTATCTATTATGAATGAGAAGCACACATTGCTGCTAGCACTTGTAATGGATGGGCTGGACCCAGGGCTGCCCCCCCCCCCTCCAGACACACACACACACACAAGTTGTGAAGAGCCACTCTCTCATGTTTTGGCCCATAGCATTCTTTACATTGCTTGCACATTGAGCAGGGTGTGTTTGATTTGTAGACACCGTAAGAAAGGATAGGAAAGAAGCTAAGAGAGCAAAAGGGTTTGGGAAGGGGAAGACTGCATTTGTTTAAATAGATTATAATAGTTTTGGAGTTACAGATACAGTCAAACTTGTCTATAGCGGCCACTAGGGGGAGTCTGCAAAAGTGGCCGCTATAGACAGGTGGCCTCTAGAGACAGGTTGGTGTCCAGTTTGAATGTTGACCAGTAGAGGAAAAAAGGGAAAATAATAATAATAATGTTGACCAGTAGATGGCACTGCGGACTGCTGATAAAAGTTGTACAGCACTACTAGGCTTGTTATTATCATGGTTCATGGTTTTAATCCTGAACATGCATGAGTCAAACAGTAGCACATCACATAGTACAATTCACAATTTTGCATGTCCAAGTAGGAATAGGAATAGGAATAGGAGTAGGAATAAGCAAATCTTATTTAATCCTACCCCTCATCAGTTTCACATCAGTTGCAATACATTTATTCACCTCTTGTTCTTCCAAGTGTACTTTGTAGGTCTACATGACAATGTAGTGCAATCATAGCCAAGGTTTTTACTTACTAAAAGGAAGCTAGAGGCTTAATAATAACTGATAACTGATAAAATACTTCAGTTAAGTACTTTACAACCGAACTCAGTTTTCCTCCCGCTGCCGCATGCATGCTAGCATATGTTTTTTTTTTTTTATTGTAGCGTCGCTGGGAGCACGTCCTGTTCCCAGCCTACTTTGCGGTAATGTTTTGGTGCAAATGCTCTTAAAGTTACATGTTTGACCAGGAAATAGCAAGCTCAAAAGAAGACGGCTTTTTTATGTGGAACAACTGATAGTTTGTGTGGATCTTGTGAATGATTGTGACTGAGCTAGGACTCAGTAATTAAAGTCTACACACGAAGCCTTCATTGATTGAAAAACAAAACTTTTTCGTGCATGAAGCTTCTACTTGAGTTGATAATTTGGCTGCTATATGCAGGTCAGATATTGACCAAGGGAGACAAAATGGGTGGCTGCTGGCTGCGTTGGACAGGTGACTGCTATACACAGGGTCTATAACATGTAAATTTGCTGGGGGGGATTTTTCAGTGGCTGCTATAGGCAGGTGGCCCTTCTATAAAGGTGGCCGCTAAGACAGGTTTGACTGTAGTTTTTCTTCAACTGGCAATAGCATTTTAGCACAATACAAATTTTCAGTGTGTAGAATTCACGGTAGCAGTGTGACAGAGCATGCTATTGTGGTTGTCAATGAAAAATGGTGTCAGAAGTGGGATCCTAAGCTGTGAGGCCATTTGTGGAAATGCCCAGACATTTGGGACAGGTGATTAGTCTGATTGTTCAGATTTTTTTTTAATCGACCTTCTTACCGATATGTCATTACAGTCCCTCATTTATTGCGGTTAATTGGTTCAGAACCTGACTGGAATAAGAATTTCTACAAAGTAGGATTCAATATTAAAAAAGTGAATATTTTCATACATAGTGCATAAAAAAATGTTTATACCCATCTAAATACGGTTTTTACCCTTATTGGAGCCCTGTAGACATGAATTAACACCCGTATAGTCACCATTACCCGTTTAATTTAGTAGACATAATAATAATATAAATGAGATAAGATAGACTCACACGTAAGCATTGACAACGTACTTCCTGGTGACTGGGGTCTCATCAAGTAACATTACTGACACCGAGAGACCATTGTAGAATACTACAATGTTTGTGGTTAAGCAGAGACTCAGGATGCACTTCAATGGCTTTGTTAACAAGGAGAGAACACATGCAGTCAACACTCACACAGGAGCTGCTGCCGGCCACGCTCTGCACTGCTAACCTGCTGCTAGCACTCAGCTAACAGTCAACTCTACTAGCTGGCATCACACGCGTCACTTCCCAGTCCCCGCTTCTTAAAAGGCGCACGCAAAAAATCCCTGGTACTGTATTACACTTCATATCACGTTTATTGAATGACTTATATTTGTGTTTTTGTCCATTTTGTCATTTTTCTGCTTGAAAGTGCTCAATTTAGGCCATGGATACGTACAGTTTGCGTAGCTATACCTTTTTCTTTCACTAATAACAGACCACTTTCAACCACAAAACAAAGATCATTTATTAATACATTTTTGAAAAACTGCAATAGAGTGAGGGCACGATGTTCCAACCGCGATGTAGCGAGGGGTGACTGTATTGTCCGGCACTTAATTACCAATATCGATATAAACCAATTCTGATATTGGTAGCAGCTCTTCCCTCAAATGCAATGATGACATGAGGCTTCTTTTAGTGGGAAAGCACTGTATGCATTTCATATATAAACACTATATAAAATGAGACAATATGCAATGTAAATTATGAAAAAAGCGCCCTATTTATGTTAAACATTTTGTCTCGACAAAAGTCATTGAAATAAAATCATGGCCTATAGTAAGCTAAAAGAACACGCTCTCCTACTATCAACTAGTAAGACAGGTTCATCTTAATAAATTCACAAATAAGAATCTAATTAAAGAATTCTATGATGCATGATGCGTGTTTCCATTTGGGACGATCCCACAGCTAAATCAACTTTCGGAGACGATCCAGACACTTGCTGGACTTTCTTTGGTGTCCTGAAGCCTTCTTCACAACTGAAGTTCTCTCCTTGGAGTTCTAAATGATCTGATAAATGGTTGGTTTAGGTGCCATCCTACTAGCAGTAATATCCTTCCCTGTTTGTGTTAAGCAATGATGACTGCATGTGTTTCCTTGCATTTAACCATGGTTAACAGAGGAAAAACAAAGATTACTTTTTTTAAAGCTTTTTAAAGCTTACAGTTTCTTGAGTCATCTCCAGCCTTTGTCCCTGTCAACACTCTCACATATGTCAACCAGAGAACCACTAACGCCAGCTGGTCCTTTTGTGGCAGGGCTGAAATGCAGTAGAAATGTGTTTTTTGGGGGGATTAACTTCACTTTCATGACAAAGAGGAACTTTGCCGTTAATTGTCATTCATCTTATCACTCTTCATACTGTAGCATTCTGGATGCAAATTGCCATCATAAAACCTGAGGCAGCATTTGTGTTATTCACACAACGTTTGGCCATGACTGTACACAATCTGACTAACAAGCCAAAGATCCTGCTTCTTTGGTGGCATGGTCAGTGTCCAGGTTTTCCCAGCCAATAGACCTAGCTCAATTATGGATTGAAGATGTGACCTCAGGGTTCCTTGACAAATCCCAATGCAACTGCGTCTGGCCCTGACTTAAAAAAATAATGTCTTTTTTCTTTAATATTTCAACTTTATGCTATTAAAACGATGGTATCTTTCCTCATAATAGAACAACTTGAATCTTGTAAAATGACAACTTTTTTTCTGCTCATATTTTGTCTCTGCTCATGTAAAATCACCGCTAGTTTTTCCATTTTTGCTTCTGCTGTTGTTTTTAGTTATCTTGTTGAATTGCATTTGTTGAATTTGCTGCGTGCTGCGTGTGAGTTAAGGGAAAGAAGAATGGGGCAAAAGTAAGCTCTCTTGCGCAAAGCTCCGGGTTCACGAAAGGGCAAAGAGAAAATGTCCTTATTCATTTTGATTCCCTCCATTGCTTTAACCCCGTCACTGTGACTTCATCCACTCATTCTCAATTTAACCACACATAATCTATTTCCTATGATGGCAAATGGCTTCATTTAATCCTTGAGTGCCTCCTTCAACTGTAAGCCATGTGACCTTTCACCCTGGCTGTAACCCAGAGCACACAGTCCCCTCTCATGACCTTGGTGAGGTCATGACGTCTTAAAGTAGGGAGGTCATCAATGGAGGAAATCAAATCAACATTAGTTGCCCCCCCGGGACGACTTTGAGGTGCTTTCGCTTTGTGGCTGTTTTCCTGTTCTTCGTACTTTGGTTTTCCCTTTTTAGTAGGAGTGAAGATCATTTTCTCCAAGATCTTATCTAGCATTCTGTCTTATCAGAGCACTGATAAAAAAGAAATGAGTCACATCTAACAGTACTGTATGCGTCCATGAGGAAATTTAAACACCCAAAATCTGTTGTGATTAGGGGTGTATTCATACGCCATAACTCAGGGATGTCCAGGAAGAGGACGGGATATAATGCTTGCAGCACACATCAAGCCTCTCTAGGCAGCCACACAACCATTCCTAGAAGTCCCTTGAATCGGATTAATGCACATTGGGCCACCCTGGGCAGCTGTGGTCACCACATCTCTCGGACCTAACTGACACATTGTGAGCTGTTTTTATACTATTTAACTTGAATCTGAATTTAGTTAGCTGCATGTTTTGGAGTAATATGAATACAGTAATCCCTCGTTTCCAGACCAGTCAACTCCCGTGATTCCTTATTTCTAAATGGAATATTTTCGTACTAGAGACCTATGGACATGAAATAACACCCCTATAGTCACCTTTACACTCCTATTTCCCACTATAGTAGACATAAGAGAAAATAAGACATCTAAGACATGAGTAAGACTCGTACTTTCGCAATTTTTATGCTTGAAAATGTTTAAGGTAGGAAAACATTTTTTTTTTTTTACTAATAACCACAAAACAGCATAATTTATTAATTTATACAATTTTGAAAAACGTGATAGAGTGAAGCCGTGAAATTGGAACTGCAAAGTGGAGAGGGACGATTGTTCATGGGAAACAAATTGTTCAATAAATTATTTTGAATGCAAAATAAATTAACAGAATTTATCAAATAAAAAGCTGTTCAGTGCTGGGATCAATCCCACACCCTCTGCACATAAAAGGCAGCAGCTGTACTGTGACACCACCATGGACTGACAAGGGAGCGGGTTAATCAGGCCAATTTATTCTTTTTTTTCTGCTGCATGTTGTCAATCATTGTGGCAACGAGCGCTGAGTCAGATTACACTTCTCTCTTCTTGTTTTTTGGCTCTGGTAGTGTGACTGCACGTCAGTGTATTCTTCCATGTTGCTGCACTAGTAGCTGCACTGTTCTTACTAGTTCTTGACCGACTCTTGTGTCTACGGACCAAACTTATGTTTTTAATTTATTTCTAATTACCGGGAGTGCATATGGAGCCATGAAATGATGAAACACAGAACGGCATAAACCGAGTACCGTATACAGAGGGCCAGTAAAAAATACTTTGTACACCCATGTTTTAAAGTTGTGCTCAGAAAAGTAAATAAAAGTACCCAAAATCTGCCAGAGAATGTATAAAAAACAGATCAAAATAACGCCTTGCCCTCTGGTTACTAACTGACGAATAGGTCAGACATCCTGCCCACCTCATCAAAAATCAATCCAGTGCAACCTGTACATGTCGATGGCCCTCACACTGGCTAACTGACTAAATTAACCAATTTCTGCAGTCACGGAATCTGCCGTTAAACACGGAATGTGTTGTGGAAATTGATAAATTGCGAATGAAATGACGTCATCGTGAGGAGAAGGAGCATTTGTGTGGTGAAGTATTTCCACGGCGGACCGCTCAATCGTGGCAAAATCTCATCAAAAACACTAACCGCCCACTGAACCTGAAACAACGGCAAAAGTTGCCGCAAAACAGTCTGTTGAGGATTTTGTAGCAATGTGTGCAGTGGATGACGTCCTATTAGAGAGGTTAGCCAAGCTACATACTTTCTGAAATACTGGGCAGAATTGGCCAATGATGTATTGCATCAATAAATGTAAGACATTTTATTTACTGTCATGAAAGTACACGCTCTATGCTGGTAAAATAAGTGCAAAGGGTAAAAAAAAATGGAGTTCTAAAAAATTAAACAGATTTCATAGGGGCTTACTTGTACTTTGAAGCATGCTTTGGAAGCCACTCGTGCAGGTTTTAATGCTGCGTAATGAACAGTTGCTGTTGTCGTTTCATGCTGCTTAGCGATAATGCCATCCATCCATCTTCTTCCGCTGATCTGAGGTCTGGTTGCGGGGGCAGGGAAGCCCAGACTTGCCTCTGCCCAGCTACTTGGTCCAATTCCTCCTGGTGGATCCCAAGGCGTTCCCAGGTCAGAGACACAGTCTCTCCATCGTCTTCCCCGAGGCCTCCTACCGGTCAGACGTGCCCTGAACAACTCCCCAGGGAGGTGTCCGGGAGGCATCCTGACCAGATCATTATCTGGCCCCTCTCAATGCGGAGGAGCAGCGGTTCTACTCCGAGTGTCTCCCGGATGACAGCCCAGCCACCCTATGGAGAAAACCCGCAATCCTGTCCTTTCGGTCACCACCACAAAGCTCATGACCACAGCGACAAGGATGAAGTTCAGAAATGTTCATAGAAATGGCCCCTTTGAGTCAACAAAAAGGGGTAGATTGTGTTTGCTGACGTCAACTTAAGTGGGCACTTTCTAGTAATAATAATTAAATGATAATGAGTTGGTTGACGTAGACTGGTTGTCGACATAAGCGGATCCGACTGAAGCGGGTTCCCCTGCACTGACGTCTGCAGTGGCTAGGATGAAGTCAAGTGGATGCATTCCGGATGGTAACACAAGCAGCATGACAATCTCATTAAAAGCCAGCAGAAGCGCTAAAGTGACTCAATCAACCGAGCCAGTGACAGACAACAATGCAGCAGTTTCAATTCAATCAGTTGTTGTGGCTTGGTAATGCACTGAGTATATCACAGACCCATTTGCCCAATGTGTTGATACATCGGATTTAGCATGAGAGGTTTCATATGGAGAAAAGCAGCGCATGATATGAGAGAGAGAGAGAGACTAACCGGAGAAACCAAGCAAGGCGGGGTGCATATGCATGCGCAGCAAGAGAAAGAGATCAATGGAGAGATCTCCAGTAGTTGAAAGAGCATATCTCCCTATGCTGTAATTCACATATATAATTTATCTGGCACGACATGGAAAAGGAGCGCGAGCCAGAGTGCACTTCAGAGGGACGATAACGTGTTGTTCTCCTCACCGGGAGGGCGGGGAGATGTGCGGAGGTGAAAAGAGGTGACAGAACCCAAGTGGGACTCACAAGAGAGATTTTATGAAGTAAAAGACTGTCTGAACACAAAGACGAGGCAGAGACCGTGACAGCAACAAAGACAGATTGGGTTTTTTAGATCTTTATTTTCTTCTAAGCAATAGGCAAGGCAAATAAATTATTGAGTATTATCTAAATGATACAAAGATGTGTCATCGAAAATAGAGACTTAATGACCAACAGTTCAAGGGATAGTTTGGACTTTTTGGCATGAAGTTGTGTGGCATCCCCATCAGCAGTGTAGCGCATCAACAGTGACTTACCGCCCACTTCATTCACAGATTTCGGTGATGAGGAACATAGTTCCGGTTAGTTGGTGGGGCCAGTTAGCCTGGCTTCTCAAAACAATATCCGTTCAAAAGAGTTATACACTTCCATCACAAAAATGCCTCCTCTAAAAAAATCAGACCTCACAATTGCTCAGCGTGGTCGCCTGTCCATTGTTGTGTATGTCTTCCACAGTGGATGTAGACAAGAGTGCAGTCATAACGTCTTCATCCGAGCATGTAAACACTGTGGAACACAAAAAATAACCAACTAGCCGGAACTACGTTCCTCATCACCGGAATCCGACCAGAACTACAGTAAGTCCCTGTTGATGCACTACACTGCTGATGGAGATGTCATCCAACTTCATGTCAACTATCCCTTGAAGTCTAGGTCACTACCGGTCGTACGGGCTGGTTTACCTGCAAAAAATTGGAAGAAACACACGCAGGATGCGTATTTGACTTGCTGATTTCCGAGCCGAAGACCGGCCGCGGAGGTTCTCTGTCGTGTCAAACAAACTCTACTAGCGCTTCCAGGTTGGAAGACAAACTTACGCACTTCGTACATCTTGGTGTGTGTCTTTCGTACGCTTTGCTGACGTCAGGTTTGGGCAGAATGTCAATTTTTTTCGTACGTGGCGCTTGCTGACCCCTATGTGTGTTGTGCACACATAGCACCAAAATACGTAATACTGTAAGTGTTGCCAGCATGTTGAGATTTTACTCTTTCATGGTCACAACAAATACTGTATGTTCTCCACCAACAACAAAATAAAAATTGCAGCCATTTGGGGAATGCCAAAAATCACACGACCTGGGCTTTAGTGATGACCAACCAACAAACATTCTGACCCGCACAGACCGGTTATGTGCCCATGAAGCACATAAATTAGTCTTGTTCCTTTGGGAAAGTAATCTTGACTCATCCATTCAAACCTCTCCGGGCCGGACCAAAGAAGTGTCAGAAGGATTTCAGGGACTAGATTGCAGACATTCACATTGGTGCAATAATTCATAAATAGGTGAGGGAAAAGTGAGGGTCCAGCACAAAATTACAAGGGGGAAGCTGGTTAATGATGTCAAGGGAGTTGGGAGAAAGAAAAGCCAAGAGAAGCATTAGTAAGACACTAGGCTGTAATGGATTGAGATCCTGCGGTGCCTGCAAGGTCCCTCTGCTCAAGAAAAAGAAGTTTGCGGCATTAGTGATTTGTTTTATGACATTATTCATGACATTCGCCGATCTCTGACACGTTGCTTGTTTTTGACATTTGCCCATTTACAGTAAGTGCTTGCGGATTGTGGCTGTCTCCTTTAAAAAAACAAAACAAACAATGGCTAGGTTGTTCTTCTGTTTACGTGGATGTGTTTATTTCTACAAGTGTTGTGTATCAGTTACTATAGTAACACAAATGTCCGGCGGTTTTAAAAAGGCTAAGAAAAAAAAATTGCAGTTTCCTTAATGAAGTTATGGAACGCAGTGCACATATACACACAATGACACACGCTCTCTGATCCTATTTCCGCAACGGACCCTTAGTGAAGTGGTGGCCTGATATTATCAAATCAATTCAATGAACCTAATCTCATTTCTTCTTAATTGCAGCTGTCTTTATTAAGTGTGAATAGATTCTGGGCACGGACCACCCACTTGTTAGCAAAACATGACCGCGTGTTAAAGAGAGAACAAGAGTGCAAATGCAAAAACAGCTTTTTAAGTCAGCGCTTCAATACACGAGCAAGCGTATTGCTCATTCTCTTTCACACACACTCACATTAACGGGACTGGTACAGATGAAGCCATATCTGGAGGGTGGTGTAATTAGGGCCAATTCAATTGGACTCTGATACTTCATTATACAGCTGCCAACAACAGCAGCGATTAACGGCCATATTTTCTCTCTCCATTTCGTTTTCACGCTCATTAATGGTGTGGAATTAATGGAAATGGCTCTGAGTGGCCTCACTCACTGCTAGAGGCCAGCATTAGCGCTGCATGGTCTGTTTGCATGTGCATGTGTGAGCTCCTGTTTGTGAGCTAAAAACCCCTGAGGCACCTTGGTCAAATTCTTCTATGCTATCAAAGGCTTTGCCGTGTAAAATGTGTCCCATGCCAGCTCGCATAACCTCATCAGGTGGGCAGACATTGACACAAATATGCGCACACGCGCAGCGTAGCCAACTGTAATGCAATCGCTCCTCCGCAGTTACATTTGCGGTGTACATACTGGATGCACACATGCACAGCGTGTGTGTGATTGGCTATGCGTGGGGTGGGGGGCTGATGAAACCGACACAAACGCGTACACACATGCGCCCGTGCAATGCAGCCGACTCGTTTCACAAACTTTCATAACAGGAAGCAGTAGAAACATATTAAATAATGTATCAAAATAATGTACAGTCCCTCGGTTACAGACCCGTCCGTGATAAGTAAACATGAATAAATGGAATGTTTTCATAGCTTTATGACTATCCAAAAACATTTTTAACCTTATTAGACATGAAGTAACACCCCTACAGTCACTTTTATACTCGTATTGCCTAATATAGCAGACATGATAAGCGGTAATAAGACATACTGTAGTAACTCACACTATGCACGACTGTTGCTTTGTTTACACCAGTGGCTCCCGAACTTTTCACAGTCGCGTACCCTTTCAGACATTTGACCCGAAGCCATGTACCCCCTACTCCCACACACTTAAAAAAAAAAACATAAACCTTTTTTAATCTTACTTAACTTGAAATATTGAACATGATTATGTGGTTAATTTATTTTATAGTAAGTAATCTGGTTCAAAAATGTGTATTTTGCAGGGTCAAATTTTGATAGAAGTTTTACATGAGCACCATTTGTCCGACATATGTTTTATTTCAGCCGGATGCTGCGATCCTTCTGTTTGAATGGGTTGAAAAGTTGAACAAATGATAAAGCAGTATCCAAAGCACAAAAATTATATATAACCAGCAATAAAGCTTCATTTTCGGTGGAATCCCCACTCTCTCATCATGACATGCGCATACATTGATAGGTTTTCACAGTGCGGGGATTGGAACACCAATATAAATAAAATCTTCAAGATTAAACACTCCTGATGCACAAAAGAATCATCAAACTTCCTTAATTGGTCATATAACTCACACAGAGCAATAAGAACTTCATGCTTCCTTCTTCCTGCTCTGACTGTGCGCCCTGCGCTGTGAGGCGTTCAGGCGCAAATTGTTGCAAACTGCAACAATGGGATGGGCAAACTGTTCATAGGTCGTATTGTTTTTGCCGCCTCACTACGAAGGGTTGACACCACATTGCACAACTCTTATGCGCAGCTTACAGGATCTCTGCAGGGATATAAAAGACGGCCACCGCTAGCAAGCTAGCAAGCTAAATAATTAGTCTCCAATTTATTGATTAGAAACTTAAGACAGGTTTTGAAACTGAGTGGAGAAGAAGGACAAAATAAGAAGCCAAAAATGTACCACTTCCACACGGAAAGGGAGGAGAAGTTTTTTCACTGTGTCATGTCGGACTGCATCCATGGCTGACTTTTTGCAGGTAATGTAAGGTAATGTGTCATCGCTGTAACATTACTGACGCCTAGTCACCAGAATACTACATATGGCTTGTCTTTCAGTATTTTTTGGCTAATAATAGGCCATAGCCTACTGCTCTGTCGCAATATATAGAAAATAGAATTTTGATCAGATAAAATTAACTTGATTTTCTTGTCCGATTTCAGTGGGTGACATGTGATTTGAAAGCTTACAACCACAAGATTAAATACAATTTAAATAAAAAGCGGAAACACAGTTAGAGAAAATGGCAACAGCAAGACTATTCATCCTCATGAAGATTTCGCTGTCATGTCCGGCTGTAGAGGCATAAGAGAGGAATAATACTAGTTAGCTTCAAGATAGACAAACTTTGTCAAGAAAATCTTATGATTTTATGGATTTATTTGGAGTGCTTAACGGTATTTGACTTTTGGATTGTCCTATAAAGCCAGAGCCGCGTTCCCGCTGGTTCGGGGGTATTTTTGGTGAATACTTTCTTCAGGAATAGGGAGGTACAAGAGGAGAGAAGGAGGAAAAAGGCGAATGAGAGAGACAGCGATGGAACTGGAGATGAATGAGGATTGGAATGGCTCTCGTGGCAAACTACATCGCTACAAGCTTGAAGCTTCCTGCCTCTCAGTGTTAGTGTGCTACTCCCCATGGCCCACTGGTGACATGGCATTTAATAGACTCCATGCTGTGAAACAAACTACCTCAATTAATTCCTCAGACTCTGCCCTGGCCTTTCTCAGTCTCCCACCCTTGGGTATGTGTGAGTGTGTGATTTAAGCCATCTAAGTTTCCGTCCTTTTGTCTCCGAACAGGCTCTGTTAGAGAACAGAGCCTTTGGCTGGCCCAACATGATCTACTTTATACATCCCATTGGTTTCTATTTCTATAGATTCTTGTTTTATTATTTTTTTTTCCCCCATGTGGGGGGACGTTTTGCTAGCCACTGCAGTGTTGTTTCATTACTGAGAATTATGGGAGTAATTGTGTTTTGGTCTCTGTGTCCGATAAATACCATAGAGCAGAAAAGCAGAACAGAATGATATAATCCGCAATAACACCTTCTGTTGAGTAAAGTTACAATAACCATGGCTTTGAACTGTAAATTCAAGCTGGGCAATACAGTGATCCCTCATTTATCGCAGTTAGTTGGTTCCAGACCCGACCGTGATAAGTGAATTTCCGCAAAGTAGGATTCCTTCTTTGGAAATTGAGTATTTTTGTAGTTAGAGCATCGAAAACCTGTTTTAGACCTTCTTAAAACATTTTTTAGCATTACTAGTAGACATTACTTGTAGACATGAACTAACACCCCTATAGTCACCGTTACACTTGTATTACCCAATATACTAGATATCATAAAAGCAAAATATGACATTTTAGACGTGAATAAGACATACCATGGACTCACATGTTAGCACTGACAACGTACTTCCTGTGGTGGCTATTCAATCATCATGTAACATAACGTAATGTAATGTAGTTCATCAGTGTGACGTTATGTCACTGACACCAAGTGACCAGGATATGCCTCTGTTTGTTTTTAAGGAGAGACTCACAATGCACCTCAGTGGCTTTATTAACAAGCGGAGAACACGTACTGTATAAAGTGAACATTCACACAGGAGCTGCTGTCGGCCACAACTCAAGCCATTCACTCGCACTGTCCACACTGCTACACTCAGCTAAACACAGACAATGTTCATTTAGCCATTTTATGCTTCAAAATGCTTAAGAATACTTTATGAATACTTACAGTTTGTAATATTAGGCTGTATTCAATCAAAAATAATACAATAATAACATACAGTAATAAATCCATATTTTGTCCATCTTTGTTGAAACAAAAACAAGAATTACATAATTTACAGAACAAGAATTTACAAAAACTATATATGCAGGTTACTGCGTTGTTTCCGAACATCCTAACAACTTTCCTTTCATCTCTTAGGGTGACAGTAGGGTGGAACCCGTTTATGCTGACACCCCTGGGACTGGCTGACTAACATCAGCACAAGCAGTTGTCAACTTTATCAAAATTGAAACCAAAACTAGCCATCGCATGCACATTTACTTGAGACTCTCTGCCAGTGGCATAAGGAGAATAGACGATAATAAAGGGTTTTTAAATTCTGTTTTCATGTGACATTTTACCTATGATATCTAACAGAGATGCTGTGGTAATTCTGTTAGTTGTAGTGGTAGAATCCAGCTTTTATTTTGAAGTTTACTTTGCACTGAACAGTAAAGTGCATGTTTCAGTGCTGTGAAACTAGACCAGGGGTCACCAACCTGTCCGATCTTCGGGACTTTTCAAGTGGTCGATTGCGAAAATATGTATTAGGAAAAATAAATGTATTATCACATCTGTGCCCCACCCTCCCACCGAGTGACCAGCAGGCACGCATTTTGACCACGGAAGACGCCCGTACGCCTTGCCCCTCACCAGGCATGCAAACCCCAACCCAGAGCCCAGTCCACAAAACCCGGCTGGAGATGCCAGCTGCAGCGATGCGGATCATTAGGGCTGACTGTTACGCATTGACCAGCCCCTCTCTCTTCAACCACCATTGCTCAGTTGCAACACTAAAAGCCAAAACGCCGAAAAGAGTTGTGGTTTGCTCACAGAACCGGCGCCAGTTCACGGCCGAGACCTGGGAAGTTGGGCTGAAAACCGGTTGGTGACCATTGAACTAGACAGTAGTTTGACGCTGCTTGGCAACGATGAGGAAGTTGACACGTCAGCATAAACGGACCAATTTTTCTTAGAAATGACCCCTTTGGATTGCAAATCTTATGTCAACATCGACTTAGGCGGGCACAGAACCCGGTGGACCGGGACTTGATGAGTTGGTCAGCATAAACTGGATTGACTTAAGTGGGTTTGATGTCCTAAAACGAGTTTCAGAAAATGCTACATTGGTTTTACATTCCATTAATGTCGTTTCATTCTCACACCATCTTTGCAGTTCATAGTGTAAAGGTTACCTGCCAGTCTTGTTGACAAAAAAGAGTGTGAGTGTAAAGTAAAAATGTTAAACAATGTGTCACTCGCCACCGAACCAGAGGCAGACATTATATCATCAGCCTGGCAGTTACTGACAGTTTAACTACTCCCCTAGCCACGTCTCCATATACTCCCTCTGCGTGGCTGATGTGTAGACTGCTGTGGCTGTAAATAAGGCAGGTCCAGTTAGGTTGACTGGCAATATTTCTCCCCTTCTCTCCATGCAGTGATGGCTTTATTAAAGAGAAACTGCCTGCCAGTGCTCGCCTCGAGTGCTCAGGACTAATCACGAGGCTGACCTTGACTTGATTCTGGACAGTGGGCCACTTGCCACACTTGGATATGATTTGTATATGTATATGATAATGATGTGTATGTGTACGACAATGTGTTGTGCTTAGGCACAAGGGTAAAGGTCTTCGCTGGTATTGTGAGTTTGCTGCATTTTTTATGGTTATAGACGAAGGGTGGACAAACTTTTTGAGAAATTTGAGGAACAATGTCATGGAGGAATGAATACCTTGTGCATGCCAACTGTAGGGCTGCGACTAGCGATTATTTTAAGAACCGATTAATCGGTTGATTATTTTTTTGATTAATCGATTAATCGGATTTTTAAAAAACACACATTTTTAATTTCCGTTTTTTTTTAAGTTTTACGTTTTTTTTCCAGTTTGCAAGACAACCATACACTTTCCATACGTCTTCGTGCGTCGTCCGTACGGCCAACGTGTGTCTTTCGTACGTTTTGCTGGTGTAAGGTTTTTTTTATTCGTATGTTGCACTTGTGGTCTCTTATGTGCGTCGTGTGGACCCCACGTACGTACGAAATATCTGAACGTGCGTGTCGAGATCTTACTCCTTCATGGTCACCACAACTACGTTCTCCATGAAAAAAAAAAAAAAAACGCAGCGGTGTGAGGAATCCCAAAAATCACACGGCCAAAAAAAAACAAAACGTACGTCCGGTTATGACTTATGCTTTAGGTCAGACGATGTGTCCTCCAAACCTTCAAAGATCTGTGGAAGTATCTTATATTTAGTTGTTCTTTATTTAAATTCCATGGTTGTAATTGTTGGCTGTAACACTATTGAGGTATAGTGATGATAAAATGAATGTTGGATAACGGTTGGTCTTTTCTTGATTGATGATTTAATCCTGGATATCGGAAAACAAAGGATAGAAAAACCTGACATGGATATTATGGTTTTACTGATATTAACTGTAATGGCATCCTGTAAAATGATGGAAGTCGTTATTGATGTGCTGTTTGCAAAATACACACCCAATTTCTGCTACACAGATATTATTGCTGAAATGCAGGAACTTTGGAAACTCAATAATAATCGTTACCTTTCGCGTCCTCCGCTGTCAGGCTACAGTTATGGGGCCAAAATACTTCACGTGACTAAAACGTTAAGTTGATTATGTATCCATCAGTGGCGGGCAGTGCATTGGCTACCAATTTTTATTTTTTTTTTTTGCCAGACTCCAGTATCAAAAACAAAACAATAATGATCTTGAACATGTGCCATGGCGAGGTTTCGAACACAACCCGATCAGCGAGACAGCCGCGACCGCCGTAAGATTGCCGCAGATGAATCGAGCTTTGAATTCTATTCGTTTCGCTAGAGCTGTTAGGAAGTAGCCTGGTAAGGAGCATATAATCAGAAAGAAATTGATTGACGCGTCGGTACCGTAATCTCAAGCACTGCCGGAATTATTCATTAAAAAATCCACTTCCGGGTTTAATTAAGTACGTTAATGTTTATTATCATTTTACATCCAAGTGTCTTTATAGGTCGTGTTCAGTATGAGTGTGCTGGGTGGAAAAGGTTATGTAAAGTTCACCGTGGTTCAAGTTCATATAAAATGTAATAAGCCACCCTCTCTCTCTTTATTCAATATCAATTATTCACAGATATCACAATCACCATGCATACTGCATACATGCTCTCCCTGTATTTTACGTTTGTATTTTCATTATTGTTTGGGTTTGTTTTTTTTTTTGACTGACAACTGACAAAAACGGGCAGTCAGCCCAGCAATGAGATACTCAGATGTTACTCAAAGTGTACTCCAAGATGATTTATAATTGCATAATTGCCTCCTGGGTATGGATTGAAGTATGTTATATTCCAAAATAACATCTATAACCAGAGACACAAATTCAAATAAGCTTCTCAGATGTTACTCAACATGTTGTATAATGCCTAAACTAATCTCATTTTCAATAGTGCAAAAATAAAATCTCTGGAATGAAATAATAATGGAAATAAAGTATCTTTTATATTTGAAAAATTGGCCTGTAAAAAAAAAAAATCTATTTTTTTAAAGTCTTACTGTACAAATAAAAAAAACTAAAAACTTCTTAGCTATACAGTATTAGCAAATCCAGTAAAAAAAAAAAAAAAACATTTTGCACGGTTAATTAGGGCAGCAGTGGCTCAGGAGGTAGAGCAAGTCGTCCAGAAACCGGAAAGTTGGCGGTTCCATCCTCACTCCCTCCACCCAGTCACTGTTGGTGTGGCCCCGGGCAAGACACTTCACTCCAGTGCTGCCCACACTGGTGCATGAATGTGAACCAATGCTTGGTGGTGGTCGGAGAGGCCGTAGGCGTGAATTGGCAGTCATGTTTCCGTTAGACTACCCCAGGGCAGCTGTGGGTACAGATGTAGTTTACCACCACCAGCAGTATGTGACTGAGGAGTGAATGAATAATGGGTTCACTTCTGTGAAGCGCTTTGGGTGCCTTGAAAAGCGCTATAAAATCAAATCCATTATTGTTATTATTTTAATTTAAAATGTAAAGGCCCGTTGAAAAACAAAAATTGAAAAATTTGTTCCAGAAGGTTGGACTCTAACCGAAACGGACGTTAACTGAATCCATTGTTCCCCATCAGAAATAATGTAAATCCAATGAATCTGTTCCAGAAAGCCAAAAATGTTAACACAAAACACGCTTTTATAATTTAACAATTACAGTTTTACATGCAGAGAACAAGTGGAACGGCATAGAAAATGCATATAGGTGATGATGGAAAGGGATAAGCGAACATTTAAGGTTACTTTTACCTTCAATGATGCTGCAGGAAAAAAGCATAACCTCATGGGAGGGACAGAAAAGTGAGTAAAAACACCTTAGTTACATTTAGAAATACACATAAACTGGATTGTTGGTTTGTTAATTTAAAACTGGCCATCACTTCATTAAAATTAAATAATTTCAATATTTTATTTTGGTCAGGGCCTCAAAGTGTAAAAATTACATCCGGAGTTGGCGGCATTGTGCCTCACGCATGCGTGACTCATTTGCACTTGGGATGTAGAGGTCCACCATGCTCTCAGTGTGCCACGGGAGCTGACTGCACTGACCGCTAGTGACTGCTTTGGGTTAAACAGAAACTACAGAACAATACGTTTTCCCTTTTAAGTCTCCAAATGCCAGAAAAGTCTCCAACGACGCCAGAAAAAGTCGTCAGATTTGGCAACACTGATAGGAACAACATGGTTTGAAAAACAACAACCTGCCAATACTCTCTGTTAGTAGCCTAATGTCTAGCATTCAAATCCTCAGCTGGGATATATGTTGGTCGTTGTCGTATCATATGTCACAAGTTGCACTTCAATTTCTGGAGTTAACCTTTCAAAATACTTCCACACTTAAGGATTTTTTTAGTAGTCATTATGAGCCAGTAAGTCCGTCGATGTCGACAATCTTCCTAGCGTTGAAAGCTAGGCTTCCTTTTCCTGTTATGTGTGTTTCTCCTTCCTCTCAAGATGCACTTTTGCCACCTAGTGGCCGTTTTTATGCCATTAAAATTACTCTCAAGCCCAATCCATTGGTGAGGAGTTGCATCATCACCTCCTTTAGTCTCTCGTGCAAAAAAACCCCTAAAAGACGTATAAATATGTTGTCGGGGTTTGTAAAAAAGGATAACTACGCCTTTGGTATTGGATGAGGTAGCACAAATTTGGCTGTTTTTTAATCAAAATAGGCTATTTATAACAAAAACAAAGGTTTATTTGTGTAAATGTATGCTCAGCAGCACCCGTGCGCACCCTCCATGTAATCAGAATGGTACAATCTTGATCACATGATTTTTTTTTGATTCCACTGTGAGATTGATAGTCGAATCAGACTCCTCTGAATACACACTGCGATTTCCATGTAAAGTTAACGTGAAAGAGGAGCACGCCGAAGAGGGACACCCTAACACGTGCACAGTGGCCTCCACTGAATAGGTTCAGTCTTCCCCCCCTTCGCCGTCTTTCCCCTTCACTTTAAGTCAAGTGGCATTTCCATTTTAAAATTGCTTCCTGGCCCATTGTGAATAGAATCAAATTACACTGAAAAGCACTGATTGATTCTTTCAGAACACAATGGTTTTTATGGTGTAGACCTGCTGGCCTATTTTCTCTCCACCGCCTATTGAATTCAGTCAGTGTGCCCATTAGAGTGCTTTCACACTGGCTGAACGAGTAGAGTGTAAATAGATGAATGGAAGGAACACCAAATGCACACCAGTGGCATTTTCTAGCATGACAACTGTCGTTTGTATAAATGTGACTCATAAGATTGGTTAAATGCTGGTAGGGACCCTTTTTTTTAACTAAAGAAACAAAGAAACCTTGGACTCTTTTAAGGTATGGTCAAGCAACGCTACATTTTATCACAACACCCATGAAAATATCACTGCATTACTAATATAGCTATTACTAACTGTATTAGTATCTTTTAACCAAGACCCATTTGTACGTAAAGTAAAATGATGGGGGGACATACCACAGACCAAGTGGAACACAGCTCTAGTCTGTCTCCTATCTAGTCAGACTAGATAGGAGAGCTGTCCTATCTAGTCTGACTGGTGTGTGTCCCGCCTAGTCTTTGAGCATGAACTGTTGAAGCCTGCTCGGATGTTAGACGAACCATCTTCTAAGACAACCTGAACAGTCCAGTTGCGATTGATTGAATGCCTTGAGAATAGGGTATATTTTATTTGAAAATAAAAACAGTTTTTTGTGTCAAGCAAAGAACATATTTTCAAACAAAAATGTATTGAGCTGCTCATTAGGATTGTTCGATATTATTACACGTTTAGATTCAGCCCAATGACATTTTTGCTCTAATAGCTTCTCATAGAAGGCCTTCTTGACACACACACACACTCACATAGCACAATCAGAGTTGCGCAACAGTTACACATGACCGATGGAAAAATACTGGAAGAGGCAGACACACAAAAGATGCCGTGTTCTCACTCGCTCACACAAATGTATCTTTCACGTTCTGCTATGTAGACTCTGTGTACTGTCATTCTGATGACCAATCCAGAGCTGTAAGCAAAGATATTGCGCTTATCGTTTAATACAATTTGAAAAACTTCTAAATTGCATGATCTTTGACTACTTCTCCGATCACAACCAAAGACCAAAGTCCAAAGACGCAGGAAGAAAGGGTAAAGAGAAGAAATAGCATTTACAGCATTTTTATTATTGGAGCAAGAACGTCACATCAGAAAGGTAAAAGGTGTGAAGGTAAAAGTAACCTTAAATGTTCATTAATCCCTTTAATTCATCATTTATATCAGGGGTTGTGAGCTAATAGTCGATCTTTGGGACTTTGGAGTCTGGTCGATCGCGAGACAATTTAGAAACAAAATGTAATATCATATCAGACCTTCACCTCCTGGAGAGCGACCAACAGGCATGCAGTTCAGCACTTCACAGCTATTCAGGTAGCAACCCACAAGACCCAGCAAGGAGCCCAGTCCCCAAAACCTGGCTGAAGGTACACTAGTACACCAGCTCTCCTCATACACCGACTCGCCCCCCGCGCTACCAAAAAGGTCGAGCGATAGAGGGAGTCACAGAGTGTTGCAGCGATGTGCCTGCGCCCACAACAGTAATTATTGCACGTTAATCGGGCTCAAAGTCTGCCTTTGCAGTATAACTCCATAGACGTGCACCTCTGCAGAAACAAGATCAAATAAAAAATAATAAATAAAATAATTTTAAAAATGCCACAAAAAGGCACAATGACAAAAAGCTGAAATGTTGATATGTTGAATTGCTCATATATATATATATATATATATATATATATATATATATATGCTTTTATACCACTTGTTTTTTTATATATAAAATATATATATATTTAGAATTGTTTTCTATAATTGTAAAAAGCTAAAAATGTGTTTTGTGTTAACATTTTTGGCTCTCTGGAACGGATTCATCAGATTTACATTATTTCTTACGGGGAAAATTTGATTTGGTTAGCATCCGTTTCAGTTAGAGTCGCACCTGCTGGAACAAATGAAGGATGCTAACCAAGGTTCCACTGTAAACGCATCAGACTTTTGTCGTCTCTGTTCGGAAAATACCAGAAAAGCAATAACTGCCTTGCTTGTTGAGCTGTTAAATATGTGCCCTAAAACCAAACTTGACTTGATTAGATTAGCTCCTTAAGAGCCTTGTTGAAGACAGCCTGTTGTTGGCCCGCATGGAATCCACTTGGGATAATGAATGTTTGATTTGTGACACACCATCATACCACTTAGAAATGGTAGAGTGTTTTCTCTTTAAGTGTTCTAATTTGCCCCATTTATTGAACAGATTGGTCGCTCTTACAAAAAAACCCCACCATCCACCCTCTAATTTAGTCATTCATCTATTTGCTTCACCTGTTTCATACTCTTCACTGTCAGCTTGTTCAGATTATGTACCTTATGTCTTACCAACACAAGCGTCTAGGGTCTTTTCTTACGGAGGCACACACTCAAACGCACACACATCCCACTCGTACACGTCTAAATAAGTCTAGCGCACCAATATTGAATAAAAACAAAATTACCATAAATCTCTAATCTCTACAGAGATCAGTCTTTTCCTATGCTGACAAGTGCTCACATTTCAGGCTTCGCACACACACACACAACCCACAATCCCCTGGTGTTCAAAAGTGTAGGTGGCGATCAATTTTACAGCAGTTTCATAGAAAAGACTGAAATAAATCACCATGCATTGGTATACAAGTGCCTTTACCTACACAGAATTATTGGAACATCCCGAAGGTTGTTGCCGGCAGGTCGGAGTGAAAACCGTGGTTCTGTCATAAATGCGGGTTGGCGAGTGTGTGTGACATGTTGGAGGTGCTTGTGGAAGTGTGTGTCCAGGAGGGAGACTGTGCATGTTTGGATCTGACTGCGATTGTCGACACTGACACATTTGGGTTTTCATAAATCGTAAGAAAGGCGTTGCAATTCCGTCTTAATGTGACAGCAAGTTTTTGGACCCCAACAAATATAATTTATTTGGAAGATAGATATGCTCAATCAATATAAAAGTGTCAGGAAGGGCCGCACGGTGGATGAGTGGTTAGCAGGTCGGCCACGCAGTCAGGAGATCGGGAAGACCTGGGCTCGAATCTCCGCTGGGGTCCTGGTTTCCTCCCACGTTCCAAAAACATGCATGTTAGCTTGATAGGTATGAATGTGAGCGTGAATGATTGTTTGTCTATATGTGCCCTGCGATTGCCTACCCCCCTAGGATACCCCTGCAACCCTAATCAGGATAAGCGGCATAGAAAAAGGATGGATGGAAGTGTCAGGAAGGAGGATTCAGAGGCAGAATTGGCAGGCAAATCACAGGTGAGTTTAATCAGCAGACAAGGGTCGTTACACAAAAGGTTAAGCCAAAATGTAAGGCAGGTGACGAGGTCAATGGCAGAGAGGCAGAGTTCTGTACAAATCTAGAACAAAGATGGAGAATGCTAGGACGCGATGTGAAAGACAACAGACTGGCACCAGACTGTGAGACTATACAGTATATACAGTACATATAATGAGGAGTGATGAGAAGCACCTGAGAAGACACAACCAGGACGGGGTGTGACAGGTGACAGACATGACAAAAAGTGCAACATTGTGGAGAAAAAAATTGAAAATTAGTGATACAGTGGATACTGTTTATGTCAAAGCCCCTCGGACTGGCTAATTCACGTCCACATAAATCTTAATCCAAATCCAAACCGAAAATAGCCATTGCTTGCACATGTACTTACTACTTACTTTGGCCAGAGACAGCAGGGACAAGGAGAATGGGTGATAATAAGTTTGTTGACATTGTTTCGCCATGTCTCTGCATAATTTGATTTTGTTGTCATTAGGGCTGTCAAAAATAGCAGTTTAACGGCGGGGGCTAATTCATTTTCATGAATGACGTCCAATTTGTTAGCGTGAATAACGCATGCGCGTCATGGCGAGCCATGCCTCTCTGTTATGACGAGAGACGGCGGCACAGTGTAGCTCCCCACCGAGGCACACAGAGTGTGACTCAGAATTTTATTCTCACCTGAACACATCAATAGCGCTGCACTTCCAACACCATATACCGTATGTATCTCCAACTCACAAACATGGATCACAAACAAAAATGGACTCTCGTCCATTCAGCATTGGAACGATGCGGAAGTACAATTTAGCATGCTCGGTAATCTCAGAATATTCCCTAAAAACGTGTGAATTCACCTTAAGTTACGTGGTGTCGTTGAACGCAACCCCTCATTGCGCATAATAACACGATTAAAGTGCGATTCAAATGTTCTGCTACTATTAAAGAAGCTAGATAGATTTTCAGACGTGTGTGATATCTTTTAGCTTGACTAAAATGTTCAGATCATTTGAAGCTATTCATACATACCAATATGTATTTTATCTTTCTTTCAATAAAATACAGCAAAAATGGCCATATTCAAGACATAGTTGTCGATTAATCATGATTAATTACTTTGACAACTGTGATTAATCTGATTAGAATGTTTAATCGTTTGACAACCCTAGTTTTCCTATGATATTTCATACAGTACTCCTATCTAAGATACGTAATCGCTGTGGTAATGTTGTGTTGTGTCTTGACTGCAATGAAAATAAAGCTTTTGTACCTCCGCAAATTTTTCTTCCAGGAATATAAAATAAATAGATGCTTTTTCTTCAGTGCTTTTGGTAGAATCCAGGTTAATTGTTTGCACTGAACAGGAAGTCACGTGTTTTAATGATGTCTATCAATACAGCGCTCATGTAGCTGTTGTTGTCTATCGCTGCTTGGCGATAATGATGAAGTTACCAATACTACAACACATGATTGATTTTTCATAGAAATGAACAATTAGGGTCTCAAATTTTGTGCTGTCGGGGAAGACCACAAACCAAAACCTACCAGTAACCAAGGTCCAAGAAAGAAGACTTAGCGTAGAAGCTAGTGGCAAGCAAACAAGGGGACGTGGAAGTCGAGGCACGGAATAGAGCACTTGAACGACCCGTATGGTGGAAAGTAGTGAACAGATAAGAAAAAGCAGGTAAACGTTATTTCCGGTAACGACAGAAATGGATTTGGGACAGCCCAACAAAATTCTAAATCAAAATAAAAATTTGCATTGGAGCGAAGTTCCATTGCGTCCACCTGCCTTGTTGCTCTGCCCCCAGTCTCGAGACCAAGCTGCCTGCAAACACTCAAATTCTCAACTCAAATTAAGAGTTTACTGGGATGCAGACCATAACACTGAAAGTAAATGAAGAACAGCGTTGCCACAACGATGCGCTCTCACAATGTGACAAAGATGAGTATTTATCATGACCAATTTCCAGCTATACATTCCTCAACCATGCGTTGTGCGAAGCCTGTCCATGCCATTATCTTTAAAAAACATTCCTGAAGAAGAAAGATGATCTTTTTGTAATACGCGTTTGCCAAAGACCAGGAGCCCGCCCTTGACCGCCACCCACGAATTGCACCGAACCCTTTTGCTTGCCCCTGCAGGCGGTTTGCGCAGCGTCTGCAGTAATGCGGTCGCTGTGCCGGACCGTCGTGGTGAAGAGAGGGCAAAGCCGGAAGGCAAAGCTCTCAGTTTACCGGTCGATCTATACTCCCACCCGCACCTATCGTCATGAGCTTTGGGTTGTGACCAAAACAACGAGCGGCCAAAATGAGTTTCCTCTGTTGGGCGGCTAGGCTCACCCTAGGGGTGAGGAGCTCGGTCATCCGGGAGGGGCTCTGAGTAGAGCCGCTACTTTTTCACATCGAGAAGAGCCAGTTGAGGTGGCTCGGGCATCTAGTCTAGATGCTTCCTGGACGCCTCCCTGGTGAGGTATTGCGGGAGGAGGTCCTGGGGCTGGCCTGGGAACGCCTTGGTGTCCTCCCGGTGGAACTGGTAGAGGTGGCCAGAGACCGGAAAGTGTGGACTTCCCTACCGAGACTGCTGACACAAAATTGACCTTCCTAACGTGAAAATAACATAATTTGTCTGACATTCAAAATACGATAGAGATGAATAGAACAGAAGTATATCAAATAAGATCATATAAAGCATTATAATGTCCATGATAGCAGCATTTTGCTTTGTAGAAAAAGCTTGAAAACGGTGCCTTGTATTTTTATGTGTGTCCATACGCATGTGTGTGTGTGTGTGTCGTGTGTATTTATGTTTGTGTGTCATGCATGCCACGACGAGGAAAAAGAACAAGATTGTTACTGGTGTTTTGAAGTCCACGTAGATTAGTTTTGCCGTCAGCGACTTTCTTGTGACGACTCGTGCCACACCATTAATTCTTTCCATTCTTCAACCTTTCGGCCTTCTCAACCACACAACATGGGTTCATGGTGTGATGGCCTGAATCGTTTCATCCGTCCTACCATAGAAATAAATTCCCTTTTCCACATCAAGGAGCTTAACCCATAAAGAGCCAGACCCATTTTTGCTCAAAGTCGAGTCAAATGATGAGGATATACCACAGATCAAGTGGAACATAGAAGATATTTGTGATGTTTCGGTTGTTTTTTTTTAATACTTTTACTACTTTAATACAAATTCAAAGATGTGTGATGTTATATATATGGTCCATTTCCATGGTCAATGTATTCCTTATTTGAAAATAACACTACCACAAATGTCGGAACATTTATTGAGTGGCTTACGACCATTTTGATATTGTGAGAAAGACATCAGACATCAGGCTTTCCACAGCAATTTTAAGTCCAATAGTCCGATAAGGATATTTTCCTAACGTTTAGATGAATGAATTCAATAACTTTATGAGTTCAAGTCAAGCACAAAGCTTTAGATGGCATTTCTGGTTCTGTATTTTGGACATTTCAAAGCGCTGTTGACATGCGTGTCATCAATGGGTTCCTATGAGTTAAGGGTTGTCCATACTTTTTCCGGCAAGGGCCACATATTGAAAAATGACACAAGGGCCACTTTCATATCTTGCAAAGCAACACATGTAGATATGCTAAGACGTTATATATAAAGTTCAAGAAAAAAAACTGCATCTCAGCTTTGTGATATAAGTGAAAAAGCATTTTTTCCCCAAATATTTCAACTCTTCTTAAATAATCTTTGTAAATTTTCTTTTTGCATTATTAGAACTTTATTCCCATAATATTATATTTTTTTTCCTGAACCTAATTTTCCATAAATTACAAATTATATTGTTTTGTTTGTTACTCATAATAATAATAATAATTTAATATTTCAACTCCATGCTACTAAAATTGAATTATTTTTCCTCATAATATTACATAATATTATTCTTGTAAAATTGTGACTTCTTTTCTTGTTAGAATACGACTTTTTTCTTGTAAAATTACAGCTGTTTTTTCCCCATTTCTTGTTGTTTTTTTCAAGTTACCAGTCATTTTAACTTTCTTCATGTAAACCTTTTTTCTCAAAATCATGACTTTATTCTCATAATATTTTGACTTTATTCTCGTAAGATTATAACTTTTTCCGCAACCTGATTTTCTGAAAATTACAACAATGTTCATTGTTTTGTTTGTTTTTCATAACTTTACAACTTGTAAAAAATAACGTCTTTTTTCTTTCATATTCCTTTATGCTACTACCATGACATTGTGTGTCCTCACACAGTAACATTGCATTATTCTGCTCAAATTACAACTTTTTTCTTGTTAGATTACAACTTCTTTCTCTTAATGTTTTGACTTCATTCTTGTAAAATGAGTTTGCCTGTTAAAATCCATTTTTTGTACCCAGTTGACGAGAACTCACCAGCAAATCAGATATGGAGCAGCGAAAAATGGGGTCTTGAGGCAAAATGTGGCAGAAGTTCTCTCATTTCTCTGACCCCTCAAACCTTGAGGGGTTATTTTATTATTTATCTAGAGAAAGCCAAGAACGCTATTGATTTTTAAACTGATATGTGATGCAAGGCGTTAAAGGTAGCGAAAATAAATTGCTATATGGTGGTTGCTATTTTCTTTCAGCCAGTCATTAAACTTGAGAAGGGATCAGGATTAATATAGATTGTAAAAAACGCTAGCTGAGGTCAGGGGTGATATACTGTAATACTTTGTGTACACTCTTCTAGTTTACTATAAACCTCTGTATATTATATGGACTTCTATCGCTCACTGAGCTTGTAAATGCTTGCTAAGTTGAGATTGCTTGGTCTGTCATTCTGTTGACATGATGATTCATTCCTAGAATGGATTTTAAATGTAGCTTTGTTGGAGAGGCGTAACGTGGATCAAGAGTCCACCCATTCATTCATCAATTTGTAGGCAAATATGTATAACGTTTGGGTTTTGGAATGGACTCCGGATGCAGGGGCCAAGGCAAAAAATGAAAGTCAGTAATGGCTTGTCGTCATCCAAAAGCAGCAGAAAAGGAAGCTAGACCAAAAAGGGCAGCTGGAGCGGAGGAACAAGGCTGGCAGGGAGACAAGGCAGAAGGATGGACGATGCACACAAATCTGTTCCTACAAAAAACAGGACGAGGAATACAAAACCGTGATAAAGATATCTCCCTACCGCTGAAAAATACAAATTGGAAAGCCCCTGCAGGTGTGCTTCATTGCTCCGTCTCGCACCAGAAGGAAAAGATTTTGGGGAGGAAGCCAATAGGCGGACGGAAAAAGGTTACTTGACAATATGTGGTCTTTAGAGTGGAACCCGCTTTGTCGACACTCCCCTTAACCTGAACATAAGCGGTTGTCAACATAAGCAAAACCAAATCTAGTCATTGCTTGCAAATTTACTCACGACTTTGACAGCAGACATGAGGAGATCAAGCGATAGTAAAGCATTTTTGAACAAACATGACTTTGTCAACATCTTTTTCTTCCATTTGGGCATATTTTTATTTAGATTCTTTTATTTTCATATGATGTTGTGAAAAAGTGTTCCTGATTTCTTGGGTCACACTTAAATGTTTCAGATCAATGACAACACAACTTAACACAAAATGCAGTTTTTAAATGAAACTTTTTATTTTTAAGGGAGAAAAAAAATCCAAACCTACATGGCCTTGTGTGAAAAAGTGATAACTGGTTGGGCCACCCTTAGCAGCAACAACTGCAATCAAGTGTTTGTGACAACTTGCAATGAGTCTCTTACAGCGCTGTGGAGGAATTTTGGCCCACTCATCTTTGCAGAATTGTTGTCATTCAGCCACATTGGAGGGTTTTCCAGCATGAAGCGCCTTTTTAAGGTCATGCCACAGCATCTCAATAGGATTCAGGTCAGGACTTTGACTAGGCCACTCCAAAGTCTTCATTTTGTTTTTCTTCAGCCATTCAGAGGTGGACTTGCTGGTGTGTTTTGGATCATTGTCCTGCTGCAGAACCCAAGTTGCTTTCAGCTTGAGGTCACAAACAGATGGACATTCTCCTTCAGGATTTTTGGTAGACAGCAGAATTCATGGTTCCATTTATTACAGCAAGTCTCCAGGACCTGAAGCAGCAAAACAGCCCCAGACAATCACACTACCACCACCATATTTTACTGTTGGTATGATGTCCTGTTTCTGAAATGTGGCAATACTTTTATGCCAGACCACAGAGTATTTTTCCCAAAGGTCTTGGGGATCATCAAGATGTTTTCTGGCAAAATTTAGATGAGCCTCAATGTTCCTTTCGTTCAGCAGTGGTTTTGGTCTTGGAACTCTGCCATGCAGGCCGTTTTTGCCCAGTGTCTTTCTTATGGTGGAGTCATGAACACTGACCTTAACTGAGGCAAGTGAGGCCTGCAGTTCTTTGGATGTTGTTGTGGGGTCTTTTGTGACCTCTTGGATGAGTCGTCGCTGCGCTCTTGGGGTCATTTTGGTTAGCCAGCCACTCCTGGGAAGGTTTTTCACACAGGGCCATGTTGGTTTGGATTTTTTTTCTCCCGTAATAATAAAATGTTTCATTCAAAAACTGCATTTTGTGTTCAGTTGTGTTGTCATTGACTAATATTTACATTTGTTTGATGTTCTGAAACATGCACTAGTGTGACAAACATGCAAAAAAATAAATCAGGAAAGCGGCAAACACTTTTTCACACCACTGTATATTATTCTGCTATGTAACAGAGCTGCAGCGGTAATTTCATTGGCTGTCTTGACTACAGTAACAATAAAGCTTTCATACATGCTCAAATCTTTCCAGTGGCTAAACATTTCAAATCTCAAATGCTAAAATGTGAAATGTGAAAAGCTTACTTTTCACTGAACAGGAAGTCTGTGTGTGTGTGTGTGTTTTCATGTTGTGTAACTAGACAGTAGTAATGCTGCTGTTGTTGTTTCACGCTGCTCAGTGATAATGACGAAGCTGACAATACTGTACTACAACACATGTTGACATAAACAGACCAATGTTGTCATAGCAATCATCCCTTTGGGTCTCAAATTTTATGTAGACAAAAACGGCCGACCATGTCGGCTTGAGCAGGCATTTATAGTAAAAAAATTTTTTAAAAAACCCCACAGTGGACCAGGTGAGTTGATGAGTTGGTCCACATAGGCGGGCTGTTAAAATAACTTGGACTTAAGCGGGTTGGAAAAGCAGGGGTGTCCAAACTTTTCCCAGCGAGGGCCACGTAGTGAAAAATGAAAGGACGCAAGGGCCACTTTGATATTTTGCAATGTGCTGCGCGCCAACAAAATAAAACAGCTGCAGGCCGCGCTTTGTACAACTACCATCCTTTAAAATGGTTTTAAAGCGGTTGGAAATTAATCTCAGTTTAAAGAACTAAAAAGGCGAATTGGCAGTTCCGAGTGTGTGTCTGTAGCGGGGCAAAGTAAGGAAAATGCAAGTGGGGTGGAAGGTGATGAATTGGACATGAGGTAGTGTGGATGTAGGGAATTTTGTTAAGTAATAAGTGAAAAATGTTCACCACTGAATAATTGATCATCCCCCTGCCCCTTATCCTCCATGCACTCACTCCCTCATTTGCACTTATACATGTTGATGAAGTGCCATGTCTCTGCTTCAGAGGAAAGTCCCGCAACCCCTCTATCTCCACCATACACCCCCCCCCCACACACACACACACCTACTGTACATCCAAATGATAGGGCCCAGTGAAGCTCATTAAGATTTATAGCAAAGTAGAAGAGGAGGAGGAATACGCCTTCTGTGTGGAAATGGGAGCTCTGCTCTTTTATTGAGGTTGATCACTTAACTAGTTTTATTTTCCTGTGATCCTATTTAGATGAGAGCAGCTCCAAATGTATGTGTTTTTGTAGTATCTTCACAGAGCTTTTCTGCATGTTTTTTTCATCCAAAACTCATAAAAAAGGCAAAAGTGTTCCTTTAATATGTGTTTTATTCATCATGCCTCTTCGGTGCACAGCAGTTGCTTTACCAACCTGCTGCTGTTTCTCTTTGTGGAATATTTCCATGTAATTGTCATGTATTTTTCTTGTACAGATTCCTGGCATAACCCCGAAAAAATGATGTGAATATTGGGGATATTGTTATCTCTGCGAGCCAGTGTTGAACAGATTGCGGATTATAGCGCTATCTAAAAGGTTGGACACCCGGATGCAGAGACAGCAGAGCACAATAGTCCACAACGAAGTACACCTAAACCAAAGAGAGTCTTTCGGGGGAAAGATGCAACCTAAAGCCCATTCGCAAAATACTGTACACGAAAATGTCACTGTGGAACAACGGTGCTACAGTAGAACGACTGAACAAACATGAAAATGACTTGGCTGTCCACTAGGAAGAGCTGGGACGGAGCAATAAGGCACTCAGGGGGACAGGGCAAGTGAGAACAAAGACCACCAGACATGGGTGAAGAAGAACTGACTGATGGAATAATAAGTCCAGTGGTATCAAATCAATTTTGCCCATCGCGAGTCTTCATCACACTAAATCAGGGATGTTCAAAGTGCGCCCCGAGGGCCATTCACGGCCCATGACTCTTTTATCATTGTTATAGAAATAAAGTTTAACACTAAAAAAACAGCAACAATGGGAAAAACAGAGCAAAAAGGCATAATGTAAAGAAAATGTTTGATACTTATATTTAATAACACAAAGCTTTGGCTTTAAATGTATGTAAACATGTTTTTTTTAGCCTCTTTATAAATGATTTAAATATATATAAAAATATCAAAGTGGTTTTTGTATGTAGCACTTTGTGGAAACAGTTTGGATGACCCTGCCCTAAATAAACTAAATATCTATGTCAATATCTTTTTCACACGACGATAATATTGGAATCATTTAATCATGACTGCTGCAGTTGATGTCAGCATCTGTCCTTTTTAGATTTATTTTCCTTATTCATTTAAATAAATCCAATCCATTATTATTATTATTGTTATTATTGTGCCATCACTTCACTGTACATCACAGCATTACCACAATTTTCTGACTTTGTCATTATTATTAGTCTCATTTCAAATCGTTCTGTCTTTTCTGGCTGACATGGATAAATTACAGGCGGAGCGATCGCATGAAATCTTTACTACGTGCACAAATGCACTTGCAAGTGAGCCGAGTTGAGCGCGCTGCGAGTTTTGATGGGTGGATTCTTTTTCTATTTACTTCTATTAAGAAATGTAGCGGTTATACGAAAAATTGGTAAGCGGTGACTGCGTTCCAGTCTCTGATGCTGCATGCGTGTGCATGGCCAAACATGCCGCCTGTTTCCCACCTCTTCTTCATGCCAGAAGAAGGGAGGTGTACAGAGAGTGTGAAAGTGTATTTTTTTTCATTGATTTGATGTCAGGCAAAATTACAGCAGGTGTGAAGAATCAGGGAGTACAGCGTTCCCTCGCTCCATCGCGATTAACCTTTCGCAGACTCGCTGTTTCGCTGATTTTTTTAGTGCAATTTTAGTGTGTTTTTTTTACAGCCTGGCCCTTTAAGAAGATTTGCATTGTGGGAAGCTGAGCGTTGTAATTCTGTGCTTTAGCAGAGGTGGCGGCGTCTCTTTCTCATCTCTTTCTTCTGTCTGCACCACCCGTTGTCTTCTGTGTCCTGATTGGCTGTGGACCTTTATCAATCAATCCCCTTCATGCCTTCTCCTGGTGTGGCCATCGCTAGCAAACTAGCTAACCGTGTGTGTGAGCTGTTTGCTAACCGCCAATAAACAATAGAAGAAACAGAAGACGCTAACCATGTAACTCTGAACATTAGATGGTTACGAGTTTTCTCCCCGCCAAAACCCGCAATGTCAACGAAATGTTCTGCACCCATGTTAGTCACTTTATCATTTTTTGTGTCCCACCTCGTAGGTTGATCATTAAATGAGATTTGACATTGTTTAAACAAGAGAGAAATGTGAGAAAATATGAATGCCTGTGAGAGAAAAGTGCATGAAGTGCATGGTGAGGGGTTTTACAGCCTTAAAACATAATTGTACAAAAATAAAGTTGGCTACTTCGCTGATTTCACTTATTGCGGGCTATTTTGGGAACCTATCCCCCACTATACACGCGGGAACACTCTATTATACTTTTGGTACAATTGTTTTGTGTTCAGTTACTTAAAACAAGGTACATTTATTTTGATTTTAATATGTGTTAGAATCCCCTCGTTGATTGTGGTTAATTGGTTTCCAGATCCGACCGTGATAAGCGAATTTCCGCGAAGTAGGATTCCTTATTTATAAATGGAATAGTTTCGTAGTTAGAACATAGAAAACCCGTTTATGACCTTCTAAGTATGGTTTTTAACGCTATTAAAGCCCTCTAGACATGAAATAATACCCTTTTACACTCCTATTACCAAATATAGTAGACATAATAATACAAAATAAGACATAATATACACTCACACATGTTAGCTTTGCTGCGATTGGCTGGCAGCCTGTCCACCTCTCACCCAAAGTCAGCTGGTATCGGCTCCAGCATACCCCCACGACCCCAGTGAGGACAAGCGGCATAGAAAATGGATGGTTAGCATTGGGAGAGTTCTTAATGCGTCGCTGTTGTCTAATGAATATAACACAATGTAACATCACTGACTCCGAGTGACAAGTGTAGACATACCACAACTTGTCTTTCAATGTGTTTTGTGAATGTCTTATTTTTGTATTTTTAAATTATTTTAGTCATTTTTACGCTTGAAAATGCTTAGTTGACGCCAAAAATACGTACTTTTTGCTTAAACATGCATATTTTTTCACTAATTATACTAATAGTATCCAACCACGATTTATTACTTCATATTTTTTGTGCCTGATTTTATTTCTAACATGAAAAGTGGCTTTATGATGAAAAATATAAAAATAAACAATGATACCAAAACAAATATTATTATTTGTTTACTGAACTGTACCATACATGAATGTTCTGTATACTTTCAATCGTTTTTAACATTTCCGTGAGTAAAAATTGCTGAATTTGCACATTTTCTTTTACTTTTCCTGGAGAAGGATAGGTTGCTGTATTAACATTTTTTTTTTCTTTAAACTCCAAAGGGGTCCAGGTTTCCCAATTTTCTAACAGTGAAAGAAAAGGATAAAGATAATGTTAAAGTTAATAGAGTTAATTAAGATAAGATGTCAAATTAGCGTAAAATTACAGTGTGCTTGTGTGTTTAGAAGCCCTACTCACATATTTCTGATTCCATCCAAAGTAAACTTCAATTTTCACTGTTTCCATTCAGTCTATATTTAGTTTTAGGGGTTTTTTTTTCCTCTCTGCAAAGGAGCTCTTAATTTACTTTTAATAAAACTGTCTTTCATTTGCTCAGGTGTCATGTCGTTTCACAGCCTAGTGCTTTTATTTAATCTATTATTCATGATCGTCATGTTCGCTACCTCAACTTGACATGTCCTCGTAGTGCCTGTGAATTTGCGGTGAAGAGCAGATACTGTACAAACACGCCTGAATGAAATCTCAAGACTGGGGGAAAAAACAAGCATAGTAATCCCTCGTTTATCGCGGTTAATTGGATCCAGACCCGATGGTGATAAATTCCTTATCCATAAATGGAATATTTTTGTACTTAGAGCATAGAAAACCTGTTTACAACCGTCTAATTACGTTTTTCAACATCATTAGAGCCCTCTCGACATGAAATGACCCACCTATAAGCACCTTTACTCTCACATCACCCAATATAGGAGACATCCATCCATCCATCTTCTTCCGCTTATCTGAGGTCGGGTCGCCGAGGCAGGAGCCTAAGCAGGTAAGCCCAGACTTCCCTCCCCCCGGCCACTTCGTGCAGCAGCTCCCAGGGGATCAAGTTGAGAGACATAGTCTCTCCAACGTGTCCTGGGTCTTCACTCCACTCCACTCTTTATCAACATGATCACAGAAAATACAACATTACTCCCTCATTCTACTGCGGTTTTTCAAAAATGTATTAATACATGTATTTCGTGGTTGACTAGGGCCTATTATTAGTCAAAAAAATACTGCAATACAAGTCATATGTAGTATTCTGGTCACTTGGCATCAGCAATGGCATGTCCAACATGAAATAGTGAAACAAATACTTCTCCCATTCCATGTGGAAGTGGCATGTTTTTGGTTTCTTTCTTTGTCCTTCTTCCCCACTTCGTTTGAAACTCTTTCTTCAGTTTGCAATAAATACATTCGAGGCTAACCGGTTAGCTCGGCAGCTTGCTATGCGTAAAGCGCCGTGTCCCTGCAGCGATCCTGCAGCCTGTGCATAACAGTTGCGCAAAGTGGTGTACACAAAGAATTATAAGCATGTAAAGGTGACTATGGGGGTGTTAGTTCATGTCTAGAGGGCTCTAATAATGGTAACACTTAATTTAGAAAGTCATAAACAGGTTTTCTATACTGTAACTATGAAAATATTCCATTTATTACTGTAATATTGAATCCTAATTTACTTATTACGGTCGAGTCTGGAACCAATGAACCACGATAAACGAGAGACGACTGTATAAGACATAAACAACACAAAACATAGACTCACACGTTAGCATTGGGAGAGTTCCATGTTGTCTTTTGCTGGACAGCGTGCTTCCTGCGGTGGCTACTGTCTCATCAATGTAACATTACTGACACCTAGTGACCAGTGTAGAATCATACTACATATCACGTCTTTGAATGCATCTTGTGAATGCCTTATATTTGTACTTTATTTCATTTAGCCATCTTTATGCTTGAAAATGCTTAATTTAGGCCAAGAATACGTACAATGTGCTTACATGTGCATATTTATATAATAATAGTCAATAGTAGTCAACCACGAAACAGCGATTATTTATTTATTTATTTTGAAAAACCATGATACAATGAAGCCGCAAAATTTGAACCGCAAAGTGGCGAGGGATGACTTTATTCGCATTTTTGGCCGATGGATTGCAACCAGATTATAAAGTAGCATCAAAATGCGAGAAAAAAGCAACAGGAGAAAAGGACAGAAAACAGAGAGACGTCAATTCATTGAGCGTTTTCAATAAATTGCAGACTCTCCCCTCTGACTTCAGTGGGTTCCGCCGTATAATGAAAGAAAAACTGTCAATCTTGTTACTCAAGCATCTGGCTTGATATGCTTTGGGTTAGCGGGGGTAGATTGCTTTACGTTGTCACCTGTTGACCTGGCCTCCGAGTGGTCCAGCTCCACTATAAGTGGGCTCAGACGGCAATCACACATACTTCACTGTTGTCGCAAAAGTCATTTTTTGTTGAGGACAAAGTAGATTTTCATTTCAGGGTTGTGAGGCAAAATTGACCGTTTCCACTTTTGAGTCAATCATTCAAAGGTTGTAATATTCCTTCCCCTCCTTCTTTTGTTTGAAATACCGTATCCACGCTTTATTGCAAATATGAAACCCTTTTTTTTCTTTAAGCGCACCTCGCCACCCCGCCCTCCTCAACCCACTGCAATCCCAGTGACTGCCAGCTCGGGTTATTGTTGTTATCAGTCATTCTCGAAAGATCGCCGTGGTAACAGCAGCCCGGGTCTCCACATCACCTCACGGCAATAAGATAAGAGGGTTGTGGGAGGGGGACGACAGGGAAAATTTTAACAAAGCATATTTTCCTCTTGCGTGACTATTTCTGACCTTCAAACATTCAACATCTGACATGATGCATCGACAGACGGTGACGGAAGGGTGGTTTAGTGAGATAGAGGCAAGTCTCATACCGGATAGGAATAGGTGGACATGTGTGGTGTGTGTGTAATATGGAGTGAATGGAAAGGGAAAGCATTGCTTTGCCGCTACATCCTGCACACGTCAGCACTTCAGCCCCCGACAACACACTCTCAATGGCAGCACACGTTGCAACACCTACAGTATTCTCAATGTGTGACCTTTTAGCCTCTTGGGGGAGAGGGTTACACCGTGTTTCTGATGTGTAAGCATGAATATATCTGTGTCAAAAGAGAAGCGTATGTGTATGCAGTGTTTCCCCCCGGGTTTACAGCTTTTGGGAGGGAGCGTTGACACAAACGCAATCGCCCCCTCAGAAAGACTCCAAAAGAATCCACAAAACCAAAAACTAGATGTGTCATGTGATTAATGTGGTCGCTCCTCCACATGTGATGAAGAAAGCCGATGAAAAATTCCATGTATAGATAAATAAGATAAACAAGACCAATGGATTTAGTTTGATGAATAAAAAACAATGTATAGACCTGTCTTACATATACAGTGGAACCTCGGTTAGCGTCCGTCCTGGTTAGCGTGTTTTTCGATTAATGTCAAAAATGTACGCCACAATTTTCCCTCTGTTTGCGTGCATTCTTCGGTTAGCATACAATAAGGCATGCGGCTTGTCGTGTTATTAATACAGTGCGTGTATTTTTTTCATCACAAAATGTTCTTCCTTGTTAGCATCCTATCAGCTAGCTAAACAAAATGGCAACCGGAACTGGAAGCCAACTACGTTACGTCACCCGTCTTTGATGTCATCAGCGGTTGACTCTCAAAAATGTTTACACAAAACCTGTTTTTATAGTTTTACAAGAATAGTTTTACATGCATAAAACAATTCTAAGGGCACATAAATGATGAACAAAAGAGATAAATGAGCATTTAAAGTTACTTTTACCTTCACTGAAGACCTGACTGTTCCCCAAAGACAAGTTGTGGCAGCGAGCTCAACCACCGCCACCTTCCTGTTTTCACTCACGTCAAGAATCAAATCTTCAGTGAAGATAAAAGTTAACATTTTGGGCTTTCTGGAACAGATGAATTAGATTTACATTACTTCTCATGGGAAAAATGGATTTGGTTAATGTCTGTTTTTGGTTAGAGTTGAAATGAATTCATGACGCTAACCAACTTTCCACTGAAGATGACTCTCAAAAATACATTTAAAAATAAAATAAATATTACATGCATGATAGAAACAAGAATTGATTTGCCGCTTTGAAGCGACTCGTCTCGTACTTTCTGGTCATCACGTTTTCTGATGTCTTCGTTCAGAAATGAAAAATCCATTACGGAAAGGTGCCGCGATGCTTACTTAATCCTATTTGCTCACATGCAGTAAGTGCTTTGGTGGATAGTCATCGTTCCATCCACACAACTGACAGCAAGTGCCTTGGAGAAGGCCCAAGTAAAAGGCTGAAAGCTCGAAAAGAAAGCCACCAATCCTCACTCCAACCTCCCCTGATAAGAATTGACTGGATGTGAGGGAGCACCAGGAGAAAACACCCACTGCCTCTGGTCTTGTTCTGCACTCAGTCTGATAATAGTCTCTCGAAATCACAAAGGCTAGAGAGGATGGAGGAAAGATTTAAAGTAGCGCTCAGAAACTAATCTCTACTCTGTAGGTGGGGGAGCACACAGATAAGGCCAGTTGGACTATTACAGAGCCACACTGACCTCAACGGAATACACAGGGTTGACAAAACAGGAGGAAGCCTGAATAAATACAATATTAGTCACAATTGCAAATGCAAATACTACGTTTCAACCATTCTGTTTAATGAACACCTAAAGCAGCCTGTATGCTTAAACAGAACACAATGTAAGTGTGCAAATTGCACCACAGCAGGAGTAATCAACGATAAATAAATGAATACAAATATCAGTCAATAGTGGTAATGATGAGGCTTTTGTTTATTTTAAACATGCAAGACAATTTACATAACAGTGCATCACACGCTCACACTTGCACAATTCAAGTCAGTCTATAAGTCGCAGGTGGCCACATTGTAACATGGGATATTTACCCCCGAAAAACACACTATAAACCTTGCAAATCTACCTGCACTCGGTGTTCCCGGCGTTGCTGGCGCTGAGACACGAGATGCACTTTTTCATCTGAGCTCAACAGCTGTCGCCTGTTCAAGCAGTCTAAGCAGAAGTTGTAGTAAGTCTACACTTGATCAAACTTACTTAAGAATTTTCAGATAGTTTAAGATGCAGGGTTCAAAGTGTGTGAAAAGAGTAGCGGCTTATAGTCCGGAAATTACTGTGGTCCTTATGTGTGTTTTTAAAGAATACAAAGATTAAAACTTTTTTTTTAAAATTTTGTGAGGAAAGGTCACCCTTTTTTCATAGTTTGACAAGTTCTGCGACTTACATATCAAAATATACATACAATTAAACATGTTTTTAAATGTTAATTCATACTGAACCGAGGAGTGAACATTACCGTCGACAGCCACGAGAGGGTGCTCTATGCTTGTGACAACTAGGGTGACGTGGAATGAGATTGGGAGCTTGGTGAAGTTGCTTACCAGTAACTTGCTTGTTGGACCTGTTGGCTTGTTATGTTAATTTAGCCTATTCAACCACATGTGTATGTCCTTTATGCTATGGCATAGCTGAATAACTGTTAATGTGTGACGTTAACATACCGGTTGAATAACTTGCCTTTCCAGATTAAATGCCTATTCTTCATCTTGATCCTAAGGCACTTAACATAGTTTAAGTAGCTCGGGGTCTGCAGTGATGTCGACTCTGCATCGGCCTGTTGTGGTGGAGAGGAAGATGGGCCAAAAGGCATAGCTCTCAATTTACCGGCTGATCTCTGTTCCTACCCTCACCTATGGTTAAGAGCTTTGGGTAGTGACCAAAAGGGCAAAAATGCGGGTACAAGCAAATGAGTTTACTCAAATGAGTTTACTTCATATGGGAGAAGCACTGTCAACCAAGAGAAACTCGAAGTAGAACCGCTGCTCCTCCGCTTTGAGAGGAGCCAGATGAGGTGGCTCGGACATCTGGTCAGGATGCCTTCCGGGTGCTTCCCCGGGGAGGTGTTCAGGGCATGTCCGACCGGTAGGAATCCTCAGGGAAGACCCAAAACATGTCAAAGAGACTACTGTACAAAATGTCTCTCAACTGGCCTGAGAAAGTCTCAGGATCCACCGGGGGGAGCTGGACGAAGTAGCCGAGGAGAGAGAAGTCTGGGCTTCCCTGCTTGGGCTGGAGGAAGAAGATGGATGTGTGGATGGGTTCCTTTTTTATCTATGGGTTATTTTGTTGTGTGTGTGTGTGTGTGTGTGTTACAGTAATCGCTCCAAACTGTGACATTCTTGACATGAAATGAACCTGAGCGGCAGTTAGAGGGCATGGTGCATCAGCACACGCTCATCAGAGACTCCCATGCCACAATTTCGGGCATGAATAGTACATGGCCACTTAACTGTATAACCCTGACGGTTTTTGGGGCCAGGAAACAAGCTGTATTTGACACCTGCTGGCTAAAACATCTGCATTATTCAAAGCACATTATGCAAGCGAGTCAGCAGGTGGGACAGTGCTGCTCCAACCGTGCCAGGAGGAATTCCTGCGCAGGCAAGCATCTTTAGACATGTATGTTGCTGAGGAAAATTGTCATGCTCACATGTATAACAGTACCCTAGGGCACACGGTACCCTCCAGTCAGGGCAGGAAGACAGCGTCTGGTTTGCCAATTACATTTTTTTAACTGCAATGTAAAGCAAACACAAAATGATAGCAGTTTCAGTGCAAAACACTTTTGGGACATGAGTTGTGCTGGTTTCACAGAGAATCTCATGGTGCCTAATATTGTGTAAATCTGAAATGCTGTAGGGAAAATGTGAAATTTTGGGCAAGTGGGAGTTGTTTTGGAATGGGTTGAGCAATGTGGAACATTTTCAATGGGAATTTTTGGGCCAGACAATGTGTAATGATGGGAAAATTTGTGGATGTGGACAATAGTCTGAATTTCCCGAATTTTGGCATTGGAATGGTTTGAATAGGATGAAAAATGTGGAAGCACAGCAGTAAAAATTATTATGATTAAATTGAATTTCTGTTTCTGAAAATGTGGAATTTTGGGAAAAGTGGGGACTTTTTGGGATGTGGAAAGTGGTTTGTGGGGATGTCCTGTATGAGCTGAATGTTTTCATGCTGCAGTGGTTCAGTCAACTGAACTTGGAAAGATTGTTCATTCATTTGTTGGAATGGTATGAATCGGTTGAGCAATGTGGATGTAGTTGGCATCAAATAAGGGGGGGGAATAAAATAATAAAAATTAGAATTTTGATGCAGAATATCACCATCAGCATTCACACAATCAAAATAATACAGTTCACTGGTAGTGTAGTAGTAAACATGGTTGCCTTTTGTGCGGCCAGCATGGCATACACTCCCGCCCACTGACTGGACTGGAGTGTGCCTTTCACTCACAGTCAGCTGGGATAGACTCCAGCTTCCCCACAATGCTGAACCATAAAAACGAATACAATACAATTCTGGAATCTGGGCCTGAAAGACCTTCAGGGATTCTTGAGAAGGCTTCAAGGATCCCTTGGGAAGTTGCAAGTATGTATAAAAATGCCTAAATTCATATTATTATTGATATTGAATAACGTGTTTTTAATTTACTGTTTACACAAGCAGGATTTTGGAGGCCACTCACCGATTCGTGAAGTTAATTACAATTTTTTCGACAATTTTTGTCATCCCCCAAACGTGCAAGAGTTAAAACTAGGGCCGCAACTAATGATTATTTTCTTAATCAGTTAATCTAAAGGTTGTTGCTTTGATTAATTGAGTAATTGGTTAGGCCCTGGATGGACCAAATCAATATCAACCAAACACAGTTAGTAGTTTGGTTCGCAACATATTAGAAGAGGCAAAAGTGTCCATCACTGTGTTCTAAAGTCAAAGCGTACATATGTGAATACAGTAGTCCCTCGTTTATCGAGGTTAATTGGTTCCAGACCAATTGTAGTTAGAGGATAGAAAACCTGTTTACGACCTTCTAAATATGTTTTTTTTAACATTATTTTGAGCCCTTTAGACATGAACTAACAACCCTATAGTCACCTTTACACTTGTATTACCAAATAACAATCAGAAAAAGCCATTTAAGACATAAATATTGTGCTCGTGTGTGTCGCAATAATTGCGTTCCAGATGTGTGGAGGACAGGAAGTTTAGCAACATGAGTCAGCGTGTTATTATGATTATCATGATTATGATATGATGTTATTATTATTGTGCCTGTTGTGAGATAAACCTGCAGTAAAAGCCTGTTTATCCGCTGATCAAGTCGAGTGCTTGTCTCACGGAACATTAAAGTAACATTACTGACACCTAGTGACCAGTGTAGAATACTACATTCACAATTTGAGTGCGTCTTTTTATAAATAAATGTGCTTAAATATGCACGTTTTTGAAATAATAGGCAGTATTCAACCACGAAACAGCATGATTCATCAATAATATATTTTTGAAAAACTGATGCCGCTAAATTTGAACCGGAATGACTCTACATATATATTCATTATGTTCAATAAATAACATTAATTGATTTCATCGAAGTATACAAACTACGTATAACTTCATTTTACACTCCGCTTTACACCCTTCTCGGAGCAATTGTACCCCGTTGTGCGCCTAGCCCTGCCCAGCTTGCTTGTTTACCAACACGGTGCACTTTTTGCTCCATTGCGTACTACGCTCTGTTGGATGCACTTTTGACAGAGCAGGCAGTCTTGCATTTCACCTTTAATGTCTTTGGCTTCAAGCTAAGTGAAGTTTGTGGTGGACGACTTATGATTTCATGGAATTATTTATGCTGATCTGTGAGTGCGTGCTTGTTTTTGACATTTGTCCATTTAAGGGCTTGTACTTTCATTTTTCATGAAATTGTTTTAGCTGACGCTTGCGTTATGTAGATGTACAGTATAGCATGGGTATAGTGACGGTGACTACAAATTATTATTAATATAACAATATAGGCAGAGCCTCATTGCCCCCGGTGCCGGGACACTAGACCTTTTGAATGATAAATTGTTGTTAAAAGTAACATTTGTGCTGTGGATTTAAGACGCAGGCGAGGAACGGAGTGGAGATTGAACAGGCCTTTAGCGCATCAAACCTTCAGCCATTCTGCAGCTCGTGAGGAATGGGGTAGCGAGAGAGGTGAAGTAACACCTACACTTTGCTACACTTTGTAAATGTTTAAAATAATTACAGGCAGTTGACTGGGCGCTGAACAGAATGGAAGTGTCACTTTGGGAAATTGTATTTTTATTTACTGCGACGAGCCTCTGCCTGCATTTTCCACTTCATATGGAAACCTTTTACAGTGTGTGTGTGTGTGTACATCAGTGTGTCGTTGTACTGTTGTCTGCATATGTGGGTTCACTTTGCTATTTAAAAGGAAAACTACGCTTTAAAAAAAAAAAAAGGATCATCCCCAATCCCTACGTGAGACAAGAACCCACGTGTCTTTCCCTCTTATGTGCGTTCCAGCTAGCCGCCACGTTCTGGCAGTTCTTCACTAAGAATGGACGGAATTGGGATTCACATATTCCACCCATAAAGCCCTCTAAAAAAATCCAAAACCCCCCAACAATGCTCCATTTATATGACCTGCATATTAAGCAAGCTATAGCGACATTGTTATTGTAGGAGCTAACACCGAAGAACTACTTTTCGTCTGTGTATATACAGTAGCTGTGATATCAAGCATGCGCTCCATGTATCGGAATCAATATCATGCTGACTTTGTCAATGGACAGCCCTTTTCAGTTGATTTCGGGGCAGTGGAAAAAGCGTTTATCACTGCAGGTCAACTTTCTTCTTAAAGAATATTTTTTTTAATATTATAACTTTATTGCCATAATATTTTGACTTAATTCGCATAATTGTTTGTAAATAACTTGTTTGCTAATCTAATTTTCTTTATATTGTTTTGTTTCTTTCTCATCCTATTCTGACTTTTAAAAAAATATAAATATTTTTCTTCATTTCAACTATTTGTTACTTAAATGAGATCCTCATAATATTACGAGTTTATTCTTTCAAAATTGTAACGTTTTTTCTCGTTAAAATATGACTTTTTCTCTTAATGTTTTGACTTTATTCTCGTAAAATTACTTTTTTTTTTTCTAATTTTACAGCTATTTCAATTTAATCTTCTTGTAAACGTTCTTATGATAATTATGACTTTATTCCCATAATATTTTGGCTTTATTCTCATAACATTATAACTTTTTCCACAGCCAAATAAAAAAAAAATACAACTTTATTGATTGTTTTGTTTGTTTTTCATAATATTACAATTTCAAAAGAAAATCTTATATTTCAACTTAATGCTACTTAAATGACACAATTTTTCCTCTTACAGTAATAATATTCTCGTAAACTTTTTCCTTTTTTAGAGTACAACTTTTTTGTCTTCATATTTTGACTTTATTCTTGCAAGATTACTGCTGTTCTTTTCCATTTTTGCTGTTGTTGGGTTTTTTACGATGTTTTCTTGCGAAATTATATTTTTAGAATGTGCCGCGGGCTGCAAATGGCCCCCAGGGCCGCAATTTGGACACTTCTGGTTTATGTGGACACGTTGTAGTATTGTTAACTTCATCATTATTTACAGTAATTAGAAGCAGTCTGAAAGGACAACAGGGACATCACTACTGTCTATTTACTAGTAGCATGCTTCAAAATAAAAGTATGGTAGTATTAACCCGGATTGTACCACTGGAATTAACAAAATGCGCCTATTTCTTTTTTTTTTTAGAGATCTGCGCATGTACAGAAGCTTTATTGTCCTTGTAGTCAAGACATAGAACAAAATGACCTCAGCAGCTGTGTTAGTAATGATAAGTTGTAGCAAACACCTTATCTACTTATTTACTGATAGATGCGGTATTTCCGAGATGATTGATGCTGTAATTTATGTAATAAATAACCTCTTTTCTTAACCTGGGCGCCGACACATGACTTTACATTTCAGTCAGCCTGTTTCACTTCACTGCTGGTGGCATTTTCTTTTACTTCAGATTCAGATTTTTGTCGATGTTGAGATTGTAAAATAATGATCGCAGCAGCTTCACCAAATTCCATATTATCTGACAACAGAAACTACACTTGAAACAACGAGAGGCAATGGCAGGCAGACAGGAGGGAAACTTATCTCAGACGGAAAATGTAACTAAAGGGCAGACAGAAACTGTCAGTACGAACAAATGGCAAATGAATAAAGTAAGGATGCAGAACAGATAACAAATGGGACAACAAGATGGAAGCTAATCATCTGAAAAACCAAATGGAACACAACTCAAGCACGTCAAAACTAAACACAAAGTCAAAGAAGTCATCCATCTGTGTGTTTTAAAGAAAAATCCTTTATATTAATATCAGTCAAGAGGATATTAACCCAAAAGAACCCATGTCAGCAACACTTTCAATGTGTTAAAATGCTGCCTTGAACTCATGAAGTCTCTCATTCACCTCTAGGAAACCTTTTGCAGTGGTTGTCATGTGACTATCCCCGGATATAAGGAGCTAGCTTAAAGCCATTTAATAAGTCTAATGCTTTAATAAGGTGTCAAAGATTACAATTCAATATCACTCTATAGTATTAGCCACGTGCAGTAAAAGGATGAGAAAAAGAAAAGAATAATTCCATTTGTTCAAAAGAATATCTTCAAATACTTCTTAGTCCCATTTATTTTATTTTTTATTTTCTGAAAAACATTTGTGTTCTCACCTTTTAGCTGTATATGATGAAGTACATGCAGCTTTTCTTTCCCCCGGATACTTTGTTGTACAATTCTGAGCAACTCCTGATGAGCTCGGGTATATATAATCCTCCATCTCGGCAGTCAAATTCATTCATTCATTCATTCAGCAGAGCATAAAAATATCTTGTATTTCATTTGTTGCTCTCCAGCTGTCCAAAAAAATCTCTATGGAAGAACGGCAGTGACAAGCACCAGCTCACACACGCCCCCACTCGTCAGGATGACACGAGTACTGCAAGTGCCTCCCGGATGACATTTCTATGAATTTTATTGTCCAGATGTCACGCTGACATGGAAGACATTACGCTGGCTGTAGAAAGTCGTGGTGTGTCATAAATGTTTCCACAACATTATATTATTGGCGGCATGCTGACAAACACAAACTGGCATGAGCCATGATCCAACTCAGACGGCCTGATCAGGAAATATGCTAATTCAGCGATTTTTGCTAAAGAAAATGTGAAAGAATCACACAGGAAATACATTTAGAATACAATATACAGTATATATGTATATATATCGACCGTTAATCGAACCTCGGCTACAGGAGGTGCAATGTGGTTTTCGTCCTGGTCGCAGAACACTGGACCAGCTCTACACCCTTGCAAGGGTCCTGGAGGGTACTTGGGAGTTTGCCCAACCGGTCTACATGTGCTTTGTGGACCTGGAAAAGGCATTCGACCGTGTCCCTCGCGGTGTCCTGTGGGGGGTGCTCCGGGAGTATGGGATTGGTGGCGCGCTACTATGTGCCATTCAGTCCTTGTACAACCGGAGCAGGTGCCTGGTTCGCATTGCCAGTAGTAAGTCAAGCCTGTTTCCGGTGAACGTTGGCCTCCGCCAAGGCTGCACTTTGTCACCGATTCTGTTTATAATTTTCATGGACAGAATTTCTAGGCGCAGCCAAGGTGTCGAGGGAGTCCAGTTCGGGGGCACTAGGATCTCATCTCTGCTATTTGCAGACGATGTGGTCCTGATGGCCTCATCGGGCTATGACCTGCAGCGTTTACTGGGACGGTTTGCATCTTAGTGTGAAGCTTCTGGGATGAGACTCAGCACCTCCAAATCCGAGGCCATGGTTCTCAGTCGGAAAAGGGTGGATTGCTCCCTCCGGGTTGGGAATGAGGTGCTGCCCCAGGTGGAGGAGTTCAAGTATCTTGGGGTCTTGTTCACGAGTGAGGGAAGGTTGGAGCGTGAGGTCGACAGGCGGATCGGCGCAGCGTCTGCAGTAATGCGGTCGCTGTACTGGACCGTCGTGCTGAAGAGAGAGCTGAGCCGGAAGGCAAAGCTCTCAATTTACCGTTCGATCTATGTTCCCACCCTCACCTATGGTCATGAGCTTTGGGTCATGACCGAAAGAACGAGATCGCGGATACAAGCGGCTGAAATGAATTTTCTTCGTAGGGTAGCGGGACTCACCCTAAGAGACAGGGTGAGGAGCTGGGTTATCCGGGAGGAGCTCAGAGTAGAGCCGCTGCTTCTTCACATCGAGAGGAGCCAGCTGAGGTGGCTCGGGCATCTAGTCCGGATGCCTCCCGGACGCCTCCCTGGTGAGGTGTTTCGGGCATGCCCAGCCGGGAGAAGGCCCCGGGGAAGACCTAGGACACGCTGGAGGGATTATGTCTCACAGCTGGCCTGGGAACGCCTTGGTGTCCTCCCGGTGGAGCTGGAGGAGGTGGTCGGGGACCGGGAAGTCTGGGCTTCCCTACTGAGACTGCTGCCCCCGCGACCCGGACCTGGATAAGCGGAGGAAAATGGAATGGAATGGAATGTATATATATTAGGGATGCGCGACCATAATGAGGATGAAGCGGTATAGAAAATGGATGGATGGATAGATATTAGGGATGTAGACGATTCGATTCAAATGTAGATACACAGGTTGCAATATGATTCAAAGTTATATATTTTAAAAACAGATTTTATTTGAACATGCATACAAGTTACAATGGAATACATCACATAATTCAATTCACAGTTCCACATGTCCAAAATGAGTAGGAAGAAGCAAATCTTATTTAATCCTACAATCCATTCGTTCCACATCTATTGCAGTACATTTATTCACTTCCTGTATTCAATAAGTGATTTTTTAAAATCATGATTATGTAATAAGATAACACGTTCAAGACTCTTCCTCCCTGTATTTTGCAAACATCAACTGTGTGTATTGTTTCTCGAATTCGCTCATCTCGGTGCATTGGTTGACTTCCTTACTCAATCCGTTCCATAATTTAGTTCCACATACGGAAATGCTGTGGGTTTTTAGCGTTGTTCTCGCATATAAGTCTTTCAAATTTAGTTTTTCCCTAAAATCTGAAATGATAACTTACTGATGTATGTCAGCGGTTCTACGATCTCCTTGATAACCCTTTTTATTGTTTCCATTTTGATTCCATTACAGTCAGTTGATGTTTTTGCTTTACAATTATTCACAATATCAGTGATTTCCTTTTTTTGTTACATCAGTGAGAAACGTGGAATTAGGATTCCTGTCTATTGTTTCATTCCTTTCCTCCATTGTCCAGAATTATGGAATTTCTTCTCCCAATTTTGGTCCAGTATTTACAAAGGAGTTGTTAAACATTTCAACTACCTCATTCATATCATCCTTGTTGGTGTTTCCAACCATACAATTATGAGAGAAGTCTGCTTTCTTAGTGCCGTTCCTTACAGTATTGTTTAAAATGCCCCAAGTTGCTCTTATGTTATTTTTATTCTTATCTAATAATTGGCTATAATATTCATTCTTACACGTGCATACTGCAAAGTATTGAGAGGGGTGTAATATTCTACCACGCTGATGTATGTAATGATAGCCATACAGGCAGAATGTTGATGCAGCGCTTGTGCAGGTGTACCTAATGTTGCGGCCAGTCATTGCAGGTTACTGTTACCTGAAAATTAACAAAATTCTTATATTGTAGGTAGCACTCCTGTTTTATGATGACTTCATGGAATAAGACAAAAATACATTTCACCCCCAACTCAGTTGCATAAGTGACTGACGCAACACGAGACAAATGCACGGCGTACTTTATGAAACAAGTTTACAAGTATAAGTTTACAAGTAACTTGAGGTACAAACCGAAATAGAGGCGAGCTGAGGAAAACCTAATAAAGTGGAGGCAGTGGGCAACGTCACACGAGCCGTTTTCAACTCGCCAATCTTGGTACCTCTGTCGATTGTTTGTGCGATGTTGACGTGCAAGGATTTCTACACCAATTCTTCATTTGTTCGAAGAAGAGAAATGTTGTCCTTGTCAATTCCCAAGCTCTTTTTCTCTCCGTACATCTTCAGTCTTTCTCAGTCTCCTCTTGTGACCTATCTCTGCTGTCTCCTGATCTGTCTTGATCACTCTCTGCCCTAGAGTGTAGTGAAACAGGGTGCTTATGAATTATGTATTATTGTTATCACTCTGCTCTGGTTCCTTTTTACAATAAAACACTCTTAAAGCATCAAACCTTTAACAAGGCTTCACTCTCCATTAAAGGTGAAGCTGTAGTAAGTAGGCAGGCAGACGGGGGCCGAATTAGGTACTTTTATAGGCACCGACCGAATCCCGTCATTACTACCGAGCACCGATTCACATAAAATCAAAAGATACCATGTTTCGGTACCTAAACGGCAGTCTCCGTGGAGTGTCGTGACACCACTCCTAACAACATTAAATTCACATTAAATTCTCATAAAACTGCTTGAATTAAGATCGTCGTCTGTTGAAGAAAATGAACGTAGGCTTTTGGTGAAATGCAGAAATTACAGAACAAAATCCAACAGATCAAAGAAATGACTGAAAGTCGTGTGAGAACGTCCTTGAGAGTCGCAGAAACACTAATTTCCCTCTTGAGGCTGCTTTGATTTCAGAAGGTTGTATTTCTCTTTGCTGTCTTTTTCAAATGTATTAGCGGTGCTTCACTTGTTCGCTATTAATACTACCCCAGGTTCAGTTGAGCTGGTCGCCGTCTTAAGTCACATACACAACAGATACGAATATCATCCGCATACAAACAAAACCTTAATCATTTCAATTTGCCAGAGAGTGTGCGCAAGACATAGATCCAAACAGAATGAGGCCAGTCATTACAGTGACGAGATGGGCGGCTCCAAAGGGCTGATGATATCTGAGAGGGTCCCAATGGGAAGCTGCAAACTGTTAGAACTTATCTACTTGCTGGTGTCTCTGATCATGATGCCCTTCATGACTTGCAGTGGTTCTCTTTGTTTTACACGGAGGGCAAAGACCGCCACTATTGGTGGTGTGTAGGTGTGTAGGTGTGTACTGACTTTACTGTTTTATGAACGCTTTCTCTGTTAGAGGGTTTGCAAGCACAACTGCACACAAAACTCGGTAGAGAAACACTTTTGTATTCTTTCAGTATACAGTAGTGCCTCGTTTGTCGGTTCCAATTTGTTCCAGACTACTTTTTGTTTGTCGAAAACGTGTTTACTATCATCTGAATATGTTTTTTTTTAACATGAAACATCTTTACATTTGTATTACCCAATAAGGTAGACATAATCAGAGAAAATAAGCCATTTAAGACTGTTTACCTTCTAGGAGAGCAGAATCAGTGGTGGACAGGAAGTTACTTTGGGGGTTCAGAGTTGAGTTTTAGTTTGTTGTGGGCTATGGCCGCAACAGTAACCCGTGTTATTATTATGATGATGATTATTTGTATATTGCCTGTTGTGAGTAAATTTTAACTTGCAATAAAAGCCAGTCGCTCAAAAAAATATGTATAATTAGCTTAAATATACATATTTTTTGACTAATAATAGGCCACAGTCAACCACAACCACCGCAAAATATGTGAGTTATCGAGGAAGCGATGTTCGAACTGCAATATGGCGAAGGACAACTGTCCTATACTGTATATACACCAGATGTGGGAGCAAGTCAGTGTTTTGCAAGTCTCAAGTCAAAGTCTCAAGTAAAGACTAGACAGATCGGGTCAAGTTCAAAGTCATTGGCTTGACATTTTCGAGACCTTACAAGTCATAAGCACTGTTTAGTGTCTCCCAAATAAAATGACATTTTACCAGTGTAATATTCTATATTCTATATATTCTATATTCAATGAACAATGAAGTGTGGCAAGAATTTCACTGAAAAAGAGGATTTATGTAATCCACACTTTTGGTTTTTATCTTAAACCTGACTGGACGTTAATAGATGCGTTCAGTGAGGCTGATTTAAAGGGAAGTTGTTGTTCTGATGGAAATATACTGTACATATTAACAATCCCGTTAGTTAAAAATTTTGAATGGGGACACATTTTACTCAACACATTCACTGAAAATATTTTCAAGCCATCAGACTGAAGTCCGAGTCATTGATGTCAAAGTCCAAGTCGAGTTTGCGAGTCTCTGATGATATTATCGAGTTGATTCCAAAGTCATCAGAATTTCGACTCGAGTCTGACTTTGGTCCAAGTCGCGTGACTGGAGTCCACACCTGTGATACAGTATATAATGTAATCCCAATGTATCTGTGTCATGGGCACGTACATTAAAATGTGTGTGGTTATGATGGTTCATCATGCTTTTTAATGTGCAATGCACTCCATTCATGGGAAGTCTGCCGACCAGGAAGCAGGTTGTTACTGGCACTAGCAATAGATGGCTACCTTCAGGTCCTGGGGCGCCCACTCTGTCTGGCCGGTCTGTAGGTGATAGCCTTGAAAGGCTAGCCAAGGGTGCCAGGGCCTTGCAGAATGCCCAGTGACATGGCCCAAAGCAATGTGGGACCATAAGCATGACGGAAGAGGAAGAGGGCACAAGAGGATGGTAGTATCCTGATGTAGAGTAAGGCGGACCAAGCAGCAATGAACTTCTTGGCCTCTGGAAAGGTGTAGGCCAGCAAAAACGTTCCAGCAAATCTACAACCTTATAATAATGGGTCATCTGTAGGACTCTGGACCAGAGTTCGGGGATGACCAACGATCATCCTGGAGGACAACCATTGTGGTGGGTGGAGTCTCCTCATGTGCATCCGAGACTCACTTGGCTCCCTCCCGCAGGAGAGTGCCCGCGCCGCATTTGGCTTAAATCAACAAAGCTAATAAACGAAGAAAGAGACTTCTAGTAAAAAATCTATTCTCGTTTTATTATTCTGCACATACCCTGTGTTTAACAACCGAACCAGCAATACATCTGGGAGTAGCACCTGCTTGCATCTAATTAATTAAAAGCCACAGTTAAAAGTGTTTGTGTGAGAAAAGGAAGTTTAACCTGGGCCTTGTGTCCAGTGCATCAGTAAACAGATAAAGCTGCACGCATACTGCATGTCAAGTCGCACACAGAACAAATGAGTTTACACGTTAAAAAGTCCAGTAACAAAGCACCGTTGTATAAACATTAGCAGGTAGATCGTAGTCGTAATAGAAATCAATCATTTCATTGTTTTGCCAAGGAACGCAAGGTCTTCACCAACAGATGGAACCGGCGCAGGTTCGAATCCCAAAAGGTCCCTTCACCGACACATGCACAGCTTCCTCCACACAATGTTCAATGACCTCTGCGTCACACCAGTCCACGCTTTATTAATGAGTCCTGTGCAAGTCAGGATGTTGAGAATTTAATGCAAGATCCGCTATATTTATCCTCTAAAGGAGGAGGCAAGTCCAGGCAGGAATGGTTTTGCTCTTTTGTGGTGAGAAATTATGGTTGTTAGGGCACATTGAAGTGGTCTAGTCTTTGTGTATACTTCTTAAAATTGGTGATGACAAGCTGGTCCATGGGTTGGGTGAGAGTACTGCTGTTGGGTGGCAGGAACTCCTCCAGCAAGGCATCCTCCGAACCTGGAGGATGTGCGAGTGCATTGTCCATCAGCAAGACTGCCTTTAGTGGAAAGACTCCATCCAACAAATATTTCTTGTTGGAGGGGAATAAAATACAGTTTACCCACTCAATAAGGATCTGTTTCTGGGAGTCTCAGAATGGTACACTAACAATGGCCTAATCGCGCAGCTGCCACTTGCTTTAGCACACAGTGAGGTCAGCGTGAGGTGATCCTTCCTGGTAGTGCCTCCTGTTAGTGCCTTCCTTCTTCATTCTCCTTGGCATCTTCTTCTAAAAGAATCCGGTCTCATCGCAGTTGAACATTTGTTGCAGAACAAACCCCTCTTAGTCAATAAAAGCCTGAAATTCCTTGACGAACTCCTCCGCTGAAGCTTTGTCGAAACCGGCAGCCTCGCCATGTCGTACGACCCGATAGATACCTGACCTATTCTTGATGCACACAAAGCTCTTGTTTGTTTGGCAAGTCGGCATTGTCTTTTCAAACATGACAAATATGTCTATTACCCGCTAGCTGTTGTTCATTAACCCACACAAGCAATAGCTTCTCTACTTGTTCCATCACCTTCTGCTGTTCCTTTTGTAGAATTTTCACCTCCTCCGCCAGATCAGCAACAACAAAAATATCCTTCTCCACAATTATTACAATTGTTGACATGTTCCTCCCGAGTGTACGTGCAAGATCGGCAATGCGGACGCCATTAGTGTACTCCTCCACATGTGCTTGAAGCCTGGCAAGGTGCAGTTTTGAGATTAGAAAATATACTCATTTTCCTCACAGTTGAGGTTAACCTTTGTAGGTAGAGATAGTCCAGGGTTTTTGCAAAACAGAAGACTGGAATGAATGAATTGATTTTAATGCGAAAACCTGTTTTCTTTCCTACAATTAAGTATTGTGGCGACCTTTATCTCATGTTTAGGAAATGAAAGTTCCTTATTGGCTGAAGTGCAACATCCACGTATCCACCACTTCTTCCAGCAGGTGGCATTGATGTCAGCAGCTTTGTGTTCTGATTAAGTCGGGCACAAAGGCAGATTTACATATATTTGTCATTGTTACATGGGTTAGTGAATATCATGTTGAAAGGCCGAGGGGGAATTGTCAGGCAGTGGACCTGCAACACACTCCATTCTAAACAGTCTCTCCACTCCACTCGCTTCATCGCTCTACTCCTTCGTGAACATGATTTCTCTCTCGCTCATTCACTTTCTCACTTTCTCTCTCGCCGGCTTTCTTGTTCTGAAGCGATCATGACACACGCAGACACACACACACCCGAGGTTTGCTTGTGGAGTGTCCCCGCTTTGCCGGTGAGGGACCGGGAGTCGTCCAATCTCTGTTTAGTCAAGTGTTAAATTAGATTCCGTTGCCTCTCTGTCGGAGTTGTGTATGAGTGTGTCTCCCACACTCATACACAACTCACTCATTCACATAGTCATAGTCGGAGACGGCTCTCAGTATAAACTTCATGCAGGAACTGAATTTGATGACGGTGATCGTGCAGAAAAAAAAAGTACGGTGTTTTAAGTCAACTCAAGAAAAACATACACAGGGTCTAATGACTATGGTGATTTTAAGTAATAAAATACAATTGTATTGTTTATATTTTATGCAACAGTCAGTAATAGGGCTACACACACACACACACACACACACACTTTTTATTTTATCCTCATTGTCTTGTTCTGCTTTAAAAAAAAATCTTCAGTGGCCTTTCGGCTGTTCTTCAAAGGAGAGGTTAATGGGGGACCTTGTTGATAGAAATAAATAGAAAGACAGAAATTTATCCATCAAGTCAAAAGCACACCACCCTTGTTCACTCATTCACACATTGATGCACGGAACAGTCAGGTCAGGCAATCGCTACTCCCGCAGACTGACAAATGATCAGCCTCGAGGGTAGAATCTGGGCAGGGGTGCCAACTTGCCCCGGTCGGCAAGGCTCGCAGTGCAGGACAGTAAGTCCTTCAGTAAAATGGCGTTTGTGGCGCAACTCGATAAGTAAAATAAAAATATATATATTGAAAATTAGATTGCATGTTGATGTGAATCCAGATTTTTCAATCAATTTTTTGCACTGCCCTACAATCAGAATCTGTCTAAATGCAACTGACACGGAGGAATATAACTTTGAATGCACTGACAGAAGAATTTTTTAGGGTCACCTATATTTTCTTCCAGAAATGTGCCGTCAAAGTATCAGTTTGGGGGTGCGGACTGGAAAAACAATGGGGCCAGAGCTTGAGTCCTTACCTAATCCTAGTTTGAATTTGACAGGCGTTCCAAAGGTGTGCCATTTGGAGACCCTTGGTCAGCACAAATTCCATGCAAGTAAAGCTCCATAGCTTCCTGACACTGCAGTTTGTCTTTGTAGAGTGTTTTGTCATGATTGAAGACAACGTTCATGCACAGTTGACACACGTGATGCACAGTGTTTCCACCTGATCAAATGGTAAGACCAGTTAAAAAATTGCAAGAATTCACATTTTGTGCTGCAAAATGCAAAAAGAAGAAATGGGAGTGAGCAATTTATTGCAAACAAGCGTTGAAGTGAAACAGACTGTTCATCAGCTGATCAAAAGTGTAAGACCACAGTCTTTGAAAGGCAAAATCTTGGCAAAAATGTGGATTCGATGTAATTTTCTCACTGTTGAGATCTCTTGATGGCAAAGGCAGCGTAGCGTGAGCTGCATAAGCAAGGCTTCTCGTAGCGTGCCATTGCTGCTGAGGTTGGATGCAGTATGACAGTCATTTGAACATTCTTCAGAGATTCTGAGGGTTATGTAACAAAAAAAAAAACAAGTGGTAGACCCAGAAACAATTTCACCGACCCTGAGCTGGAGGATCCGATCGGCTGTCTGTCAAGACGCGGGACCATCCTCCGCCCAAATGAAGGTTGTCACTGGTGCCGAGTGCAGTCCAATAACCATCAGACAACATTTGCCAGGGGTTTGTAGAACAAAAAACATCTTCAAAGGCCTCATCTCCTTCAAGGCCACAAAATTGCCCGTTTGGAATTTGCATGAGAGCGCCAAACATGGGACATTGAAAGTAGGGGTGGAAATCTCTGGCCACCTCACGATTCGATGTGATGACGATTCAGAGGCCTGTGATGCGATGATGAATCGATCATCGATGCATTTCAGTGCATCTTTTTTTGTCATCACTAGCTTGTCAATTTTTTGATGCATAATTTTTTTCTAAATATATTTTTACTCACTGCGTACTACTAAAACAAAGCATATTTGTAGTAATCCACAATTCAAATAAACATGAAACAGATGAATTTACTTCCATTATCTTATAATAATTGGAAGGTTACATCTACCAACATATTTCCCATTGCACAGAACCAGCAGGAAGTAAAGTGCACACGTAACAGCATTTATAAAATTAACAAACTTCAGCATATTCTGAGTAGCGAGCATAAAAAAATCTGACATTATTCACATATAAATAATAAAGACTTCTGAATTCAAACTAAAATCCTGAGCACAGAATCTCTGACAAAATAATATTTTTGCTGTATAGCAAAGTCAAAAACCGCTTTCATACAAAATAGAGATTTCTGTACCAGCAGTCTCATACAAGAATAACGCTTGCAGACGTCAGTATATTATGAATAACCAAAAAAAACAGGCTGCCCTTATTCCCAATTGCAGCGTCAGTGAAATAATGTTGCGATGGGACGTTGTATCTGGGCTCCAAAGTGCGCAACAAAGCACGAGAGCCCTTCTCAACAACCGAATATGACCACAAATCCTTTGCAATAAAAGTTGCGATTGACTTTGTGGTCCTCTTCGCCTCTTCCGAGTTGGGTGGAAAATGAGTTATCACCTGCTCGATGGTTCTCTGGTTGGCAGTAACTTCAGCTGGCAGTTTTTCCTCCTGGTTCAGGTGGAAACGTGCTATGTGGTGTCTCATATTTGTCGTTTTCCCAAAATATTTTAAGCTCGTATGACAAAGCTTGCATATTGTCTGGCTCTTTTATGAAGTATTTTATTAAAAGAAACTTACTATAGTGCCGCCCTGGGAATACAATTTTAAAAGCTTCTGAAATGAGCAGGATTAGGCCCCTTTAAGCGAAAGCCTCAATTCTTCTCGTCTACTGACAAAACATAGGCAGTATTTGCAGACGTGTTACATTCTCCCAATACTCATCTCTCCCCCCATCTGTTTTTTTTTTTTTTTTTTTTTGGTCCTGTCCTCATGCGGGGCTCTCTGCAGTGCACATCAATATTAATAACCCCCTAAAGCGGCAACTTTCTAAAGCTGCATACGGCAAAATTCTGCAGTCTATACAGTAAGTATACCAAGGGTGGGTGACTGGAATCGTGTTTTCTAAAATGTTCAACACCTGGCAGTTGTTTTGCATTACTGCATGAAAGGTATGAAGGTAAAAATAGATTCAAATTTTACATTTTTTTTTTTTTTGAGTAACGTCTATGTGAACTTTGGGCCAGCATTTCTTTTTTGGAAGAGTCTTGACTGACTGGGTTTCAGATGATTTCCTTTCGCCTTGAATCTGGACTTCCTTAACTCTTTCACTGTCTGTAGACGTCTTTTCAAGAAGTAATGCTGACTGCCAAAGACGTCTATTGACGTCTTTTGTTTTTTTTCACGAGAGCTTCTGTCCCAGTAGGGGGCAACAGTTCTCGTTTCCTCCAACCGGCAGCGGCAGATTGTCTATGAAAAAGACGGATTGCGGGTTGAGAGAAGAAAATGGCGAAACACATGCAGAAATGTAGCGGAGACCAAAAATACAGGCAGCTAACATTGTCACAGAGCTTGTCTGGCGGTGGATCTGCCTTTAGTAGTGATGCGATCGTGAAAGATAGAGGTGACATGGGTGATGGAGGTGACGTAGACACAAATGCAGTTGACAATGGCAGCCGAAGCAACAAGCTAGTGGTTAGCGTTGTTTAGACATGTGGCGCGACACCGAAAGCAGTTCACTGTCGGGTGACTCAGAACCTGACCCTGACCCCTGACTAATGGCTGTCGTCTGGATCGGTCAGCAGCAGGGATTCATCCCCACATCCAGCAGACCCCACCGTCACTCTGCTTGAATTTGCTTCTCTGCTGAAAAAGCTCGTTTTCTGTGTTTTTGGTCCAAATCAGGTGTTTTTGCCGAAACTCCCCTATGTTCTACCGCCAATATCTAAAGACCCAAAAAGGCTAGAAACTTTTTTTTTCTGATGAAAGAGGAGAGTCTAAAGTTTCTGTAGATAGTTTCAATGTTTATGTAGTCCTAAAAGTCAATATTCTGTGGGTCTTGAAAGTTCAGCAAAAATGCCCAAAAACTCTGGGTGTATGGAGCTCTCTGCTCTGAACATGGCTGGCAGTCAATGGGTTAACATGTTTGCCATCAAACCAAAACACGGCAAAAATGTGACATGGTGAACCACGGAAAGGAAACCACCAAACCTCCATCCATCCATCCATTTTCTATACCGCTTCATCTTCATTAGGGTCGCGGGGGCATGCTGGAGCCTATCCCAGCTGACTTCGGGCGACAGGCGGGGTACACCACCAAACTTCTTATAAAATAATACTTTTCTGTCGATATTGACATGAAAATGTGATATCGGCCAACAACGTTTTTTACCTACTAGGAAAGCCGATAGAGAGCTTTCAGCACCAACGTCGCATAATTGTAACATTGCAACATGTTGAATCATGTAGTTAATACTGTGCCACTCGCAAACCTGTGAGGAAAAAGTAACTATTTATTTAACAAGCAGAGTAACAACAAAGCTCGCGATGAACTTACCAGCTCCATACAAAATATGTATATATATATATATATATATATATATATATATATTTTAATGAGTAGTTTTAATGCCATGAAATAAGAATATAAAATAACAACATGAAAGTTATCAATCAAAATAATAGTCAGCAAATTCATTTATTTTAAACAATACCCCTTTAACTAAAAATAAATGTAATCTTTCCAAAATTAACATAAATCAAGACACAAGAAACACAAATATAAAATATGTAATACAGTAATGATCTACAGTACACAGGGATGGGTGGAGTAGCCAACAAAACAACTGTACTCATTTAAGAGTATTGTGTCTTTACAACAATTTTACTCAAGAAAAAGATATGTGGTGTTACAGATATCGGTATCGGTTGATGTCGGAATTGGAAATTGAGAGTTGGACAATATTGGCATATCGGTTATCGGCAAAAAGCCAATATCGGGCATCTCTAACATTGTCTTGTGTATATATATTCTGTATTATATATATGATGTATTTTATGTATATCACTGGACAAGACAGAACCTCTAGTTTCAGAAACCGTTGGAATTATTATAAATTGACTTATGGTAGTTTCAAAAAAGCATTGCAAATGTTATTGCCAGGGACAGATTCAGTGTTAAAGAGTTGTAGTTTTACAAATAAAATAAAAAGTCAAGCATAAATATAAATAATATAAGTCATTTTAAAAAGTTAGGTAGGTCAGGATTAAACAGCGTTAACTTGTCATATACAGTATGACCCACGGGCCATAGTTTGCCCATGTCCACAATGTACATGAGGCAAATATTTAGTATACTTGTCTCCTATTACTTTCTTGCAGAAATAAGCATTTAGCAGTCTAATAAAAAGGGCAGCAACAATTTTTTTGTGTGTTTTCAGAATATGAAAACATATTTTTCATAGATAAACAAGGGTAGGAAAGCAGTAATTAAAAGACCCGTCAGGTTAGCTATATTGTATGTCAGTTTTCTGCAACATTTGAACTTTTGCTCACACTCAAGGGATACCATAAATGTAGACAATATTGAACGGTAATGGTTGATTTTAACCCTCCATCAACACAAATGATTCCTGGCAAACTGTTTCAAACAACTAATGGCTTCATACAGCTTAACATTGTTTAAGTTGGCACGCTGTTGTGCAAACATTTTAGCTGCAGGTGTGACATACGGGGTGTCAGGGTGAAAGATGACTCTTCCATTCACATCTCATGCAGTGTCCAAGACCCTTATGTTTTATATGTTTATTTATTGCTATTCTGTTGACAATACATCTCTTTTGGCAATGGTGCGACTTGCAAGCCCTTAGCTAATGTGCCTCACTGGCTCTCATGGCCAATCTTCATTAGTTTTCTCTGTCAGCTAGGAACAATGGCGCTGTGTGTTCTGACTCGTGTCACACGCAAAGACATGGACAGTTGTCTGCAGTGTGTGATTATACTGTATGTTTGTTACATTAAGATAAGTTGTTTTCAGTCTATGTATGGGTGCATCTTCCTTTTCATTCTGGGACTGTGGTAGTGTGTTACACCCTGCAAACACTCATGTAGCTTGGGGCTGAAGTCGGGGAGGGTGCATTAGGTGCTCGGGGTGCCTTAAAGCATCTCTAGCCAGCAGAGTGTTTGTTTAATGGTTAGTAGGGGTGGAGAGAAGCCCCAGGCTACTTTTGAAAATAGCTGAGGAGAAGGTAATCAATATCAGACACCTCAACTTCCCCCTGCTGGGCGACTATGTGTGTGTGAACTGTTTAATAACCCTGCAATTAAGTAACTTTATTTTTTTCTGTCTAATCAAACAAAAACAATCCTTTCTAGATTAGTGTACCTTCTGTTCCTGTTAACATCCCAGCTGTTGTTGGTGTCAGGGCCATGGTGGTAGGGTGGTAGGTGGGCAATGTCTTGCTAAGGAGGCAAGGAGTTTTAGAAATGGCATTGTTGTACCAGTTATACAAGGGAACCTTGGTTAACGTCCAACCCGGTTAGCATGTTTTTTGGTTAACATCCAAAATGTTTGCTAAAATTTGGCTTACGTTTGCCCGCTTGGTTAGCGTGCAATTGCCGCACGTTGCAAACTGTTGTATCTGTGCTTGGTTTGTTTACACAGCCATCTTGGATCACACCTCAAGGCGAAATCATGCAATACTTAGGTCACCCTTAGCCACGACAGCCTGTAAAGCAGGCCCTGACATCTGGACGTACGTGCTCTTACGTGCTGGCTACGTGAAAAAATGGGGAAAATGACAAGAGGCACGCACGTGGCCCGCACGGATTTTCAAACACACAGACAGCACGCAAAGCCCGTAGGAAGAAAATTAGGAATCAAATTATTTTGAATCCTAATTCCAATACCGCTATCAAGAAAGAAGAATGACTTCCAGGATGGCGTCCACGTTGCACTATGGCACTATTTACTGGAAGCCTTCATCAACAACAAGTACCATGCTGAAGACTAACAATGTAATCAAGTGAGCTAATGTTTTGCGAAAGGAGTAACAGTGTTAACTAAAGACCACAAACCATGGAAAGTGTTCGGAAACTGTGGCTGTTGTGGGTCAACGGATCGCGGGGGCTAGCCGGAGCCGGAGTTGTCAGCGCGAGGCTGCTGGATCTAACACAGAGAACGCCTGCAACAAGTGAGTCTGTTGATGAATTGAAAGCAAGCAGAGGCTGGTTCAAAAATCTAAAAAAGAAAACGAACAGGCATACACAGCGTCTTTTTAGTGCAACATGAGTCTAGTAGCATATTAAAAAGAGGATTGCTCCCTTTTTTTGCAAAACTAGTAAAAGTGATGTTGAAAGTTCATTTCTCCATTCATATGTTGTGTTTGTGGCACTGTTTTTTGAATGTAAAACTGTGCATGTTAAAAAGCCTTATACTGCCCCACGAGTGCATTGACAGTAAAAAAAAAAAAGGGACTGGCCTCCAAGCATAATCTACCCCCCCTTTTGCATCATTTTCTGCATGTTAAACTATAATTATTGTCTATAAAAAAGTGTTTTGTGTTCAAATGTGTGGGTGTCTTAAACGGATAAATTGGATTTACATTATTTTCTTTGGGAAAATTTGCTTTGGTTGGAGTCTGCTTTCTGCGATTGACTAGCGACCAGTCGAGGGTGTACTCTGCTTCTCGCCCAAAGTCAGCTGGGATAGGCTCCAGCATACACGCGACCCTAGTGAGGATAAGCGGCATAGAAAGTTGATGGATGGATGGCGTCTGTTTTGGTTTGAGTCAGACCTTCTGGAACGGATTACTTTAGTACCACTGGACTAAATAGCGGAGTTGGTTGCCTCTCTAGTTTCCGGGGGTCCAGGATGAATGTAAGAAAGCACAGGCAGCAGTCAAATCTGCAAGGTTTTTTTTAAGTTCACCCAAAAGAACCCAGACCAATTTCAGGAAAATGATGAGGGCGATACCACAGACCAAGTGGAACCACATTTCTGATAATGATAATAATGCCAAAACCTGTATTTACAAGGTCATAAAAATGTTTTCTGTGTTCTAACTATGAAAATATTCAATTCATAAAGAGGGAATCCTACTTTCCGGAAATACACTCATCAAAGTCGGGTCTAGAATCAATTCATCGCGATAAACGAGGGATTACTGTACTTAGTATTTGTGCTTAATAGCCTGATTAATATATTTTCCTAGCTTGTTTTATATGAATGAATCCAAGAAATATAGAAAGAACAGTTGAACTGTAACATTTGACACCCTTTTAAAGCATTAAATAATTGTTATATGGCTTTAAAATGAGCTTCGATGGCAAAAAATTAAAACGATTTTGGAAATGAGCTAAAATTGCCCAAGGGGTGAATATGAATGGTTGTCTGTCTCTGCACGTCAGCCCTGTGATTGGCTAGTGTTAAGGGTGTAAGGGTGTAGTCACACTAGACCATTCATGCCGTGCTGGACTGCTACTTTGCATGCGTGCAGTTACGTGTGCATGGAATCGTGCTGGGACCAACATCACCTCTTCTCATTGTGCGAAAAGAGTTTACTGTATGTGCTTATGAGCAGATGTCCTTTATCAGGCTTTTTTTTAAATCGGACTCAGTAAAAATCTAAAGTCATATTGTGCACTGAAAACACATTCTCTCAAAAAATAACTAGTGATGAGGAGTATTTACTTCTCAACCTTCCTCATTTTAATAATTTCCATTAAAAAAAAAACTGTGCAAGCAATGTTTTTTGTAGCATTCTAACATTCTTAAAGTTGTGTAAATGTATAAAATGTGAACCCGCATCACAGATACGATTTAACATTTTTAAGTTTCTGTTATTATGGATTATTGATCACAAATGTACAGAGAAGCTGGCCACCTTTAATAGTAAAACATAAATAATGATAAGACAGCAATGACGTGTCTGCTGTCCGTTACTTCTGGTGTACAGTCGCTACTTGGCGGTTCGAATTTCACTCTTTTTTTTTCACGATTTTTTCAAAAATGTATTAATTAATGAAGTATGCTGTTTCACGGTTGAATATTGTCTATTATTAGTTTAAAAAATATGGATATTGAAGCAAATATTACACATTTTTTGCCTAAATTAATAATTTTCAAGCATAATGGCCCACACTTTGAACACCCATGCGTGTTCCGCCAGCAAGCCGATGGGTTGCCAGGCGATGAGGGAGTGTGTCCAAGCTCTACTTTCTTATCACTGTTGCTTGTTAGGGGTTGGATTGCATTATGGAGAGGTTTATACAGCTTTCAGACCCACATTGCACTGTGGTACAGATGTAGAGCTCTATTCGTGCTTGCCTACGCGGCGGATACTTCACTTTTGTTGACCGCTGGTATTTAATTACAGAACAAATGCATGACGCAAGAAACACTTTATGTCTTTCACTTTTAACGCTCACCCCTACTCGCTAAATATAGTGACCATTTTGCTAAATTGTCAACATATGAGGTGTGTTAATTGTGAAACTTTGTTTGCCTATTTGTGCCCTGCCCGGCTGGCGGCCAGTCCAGAGTGTATCCCGCCTCTCGCCCAAAGTCAGCTGGGATAGGCCCCAGCATACCTCCGTGACTCTAATGAAGACTAGCTGCATAGAAAATGGATGGATGGATGGATGGATGGATGGATGGATGGATGGATGGATGGATGGATGGATGGATGGATGGATGGACGGATGAGGTGTGTTATGAAGTTGGCTAAAAAGAAGCGCTCGGTGATTAAGATTGCAGTCCGAACATCTGTGTGTTTTGATCTGACAAATCTTAAGTAAGTTCGATCAAATATAGAATTACTGCAGCTTAACTTAAAAAACTTAAAAAACTTTAAAAAAAGCCACACTGACGTTGGGAACACAGGTTGGTTAGGTTGAATTGCAAGGTAGTGTGCCTAAAGCACTGAATGTGCGGTTAATGCCTGGCGCACATCCACTTCCATATTAGTGTATTATCATTCATAGTAGTGATCCCAGAGTTCACAGGCTTCTGGCTGCCCTCATCATGTTTTAATCTTTTGAGATCTTGTGACATGAGATGCGGAGACACGTCTAATATGTAGTATTCTACACTGGTCACTAGGGGTCAGTAATGTTACTGTAATGTTCGATGAGACACACAAACGCCAGACTTGATTGCGGGAACAAGAGGCTTTTATTGCAGGTTTGAATTATCCCACGTTTTAATTATCTCACAAGTTCTCACATTTTATTCTCGACATCCCTTGTTGATTCAATTTAGAATGTGTCACAAAAAAGACGCAAACGTCAAATAAAAAGCACATGCATCTGCATTGTCTTGCATGACATTACAAACTCCAAAGTTTTTGTATGAATTTACTGTACTGTACTGCTTTTCTATGAAATCACTATCAGCTATGCGTGGGTGTACACATGTGTAGGGGAAATAGAGACGGAGACAGCCACTATATGACATGTATGTCCCTAATGTGGCGCTCAAGTCCAAGCAGACATGATGCGTGGCGCTCTACTGAGCTGAGGACAAATCAAGTCGCGGGGGAAGGACTGAGACGGGGGCTGCATGATGTGAGGAGAGATGGATAGAAGAATGGAGGGAGGGTGAGAGAGGGGTGGATAGTATGATGGAGCTGATAGGAGAAATCATTTACCAGCACAATTTGTCGACAAGGATCTGGGGATGTCTCAATGTGTCAGCATCTCAGTCACTTTGATGGATGATGGAAGTTCAGCATCTCTAACACTATCTCTCCCTCACCCTGGTCCTTTCCCGACTGTCTTTTCTGCCTCAAACCCCCACCCCCAGCTGAGTGAAACCGCCTCCCATGGTGTGAGGAAGTGTATCTGTTGGCACATTTACGAGATTTCCTTGTTATACGCATGTGCGGTAGCGCTAGGTGGCGGAACTCGATGAAGGCACACGTGTCGTCATTCCACCGGTACAGCCGCGCTGTTGTCATCACTGTTGGTCAACATATTACTCACGTCAAGGATCGCCAAATGCGGAGATGTTATTCAGAACGAGACAGAAGCTGACGATAAGTAGTATAAACCCTTTACTATCCACTGAACAACGAGCAACAACCGCTTAGCAACGGTTGCTAACATCAGTCGCATGACCCGCAAAAACTGAAGAAAAACATGATGACACAACCAAATTAATCAAAACTCTGCAAATACATAATCCAACAACTCCAAAACATTTGTGGGCAGGTTGTGACCTGCACGTTCACCATGCTATGGAAGAATATCGTAAAATTACCATTTTGATTTCAATTCTTTACGTTCTGACTTTTTTTACTACTGATTGCATTTATTTACATTTTTTTTTACGACGAAAATATGAGTTGCAGGATCCGCCACAGTAGACTACATTAACAACTACAAAATGTGCATTTCATTTAATATTTATGTAGAAATAATTCAGTTATTTTTTGTTATTTATTTTAAATACATGCAGTGGTGTGAAAAAATGCTTGCCACCTTCCTGAGTTCTTATTTTTTTGCATGTTTGTCACACTTAGATGTTTCAGATCATCAAACAAATGTAAATATTAGTCGGTGACAACACAACTGAACACAAAATGCAGTTTTTAAATGAAACATTTTTTAATTAAGGGAAGAAAAAAAAAATCCAAACCTACATGTCCCTGTGTGAAAAAGTGATTGCCCCCTAAACCTAATAACTGGTTGGGCCACCCTTAGCAGCAACAACTGCAATCAAGAGTTTGTGATAACTTGCAATGAGTCTCTTACCACGCATCTTTGCAGAATTGTTGTAATTCTGCCACATTGGAGGGTTTTCCGCCTTTTTAAGGTCATGCCACAGCATCTCAACAGGATTCAGGTCAGGACTTTGACTAGGCCACTCCAAAGTCTTCATTTTGTTTCCAGGTAGACTTGCTGGTGTGTTTTGGATAATTTTCCAGCAGCAGAAGTTTGTTTCAGCTCGAGGTCACGAACAGATGGCCAGACATTCTCCTTCAAGATTTTTTGGTAGACAGACCATTTATCACAGCAAGTCTTCCAGGTTCCTGAAGCAGCAAAACAGCCCCAAACCCCCAAACCATCACACTACCGCCATTTTACTGTTGGTATGATGTTCTTTTTCTGACATACGTCTTCGAAAAAATTCTACTTTTATCAACTTTTGAGTATTTTCCAAAGGTCTTGGGGATCATCAAGATGTTTTCTGGCAAACCGTAATGTTCTTTTTGTTCAGCAGTTTTTGGTCTTGGAACTCTGCCATGCTGGCCGTTTTTGCCCAGTGTCTTTCTTATGCTCATGAACACTGACCTTAACTGAGGCAAGTGAGGCCTGCAGTTCTTTGGATGTTGTTGTGGGGTCTTTTGTAACCTCTTGGATGAGTCGTCGCTGCGCTCTTAGGGTCATTTTCATTGGCCGGCCACTCCTGGCGAGGTTGATCACTGTTATGTTATTGCCATTTGTGGATAATGGCTCTCACTGTGGTTTGCTGGAGTCCCAAAGCTTTAAAAGAATGACTGATAGATCTCAATTAATCTCAGTTAAGTTATGTTTTAACAGGGGGGCAATCACTTTTTCACACAGGGCCATGTAGGTTTGGATTTTTTAAGTGTGACAAACGTGCAAAAAATAAGAAATTAGGAAGAGGGCAAATACTTTTTTCACACCACTGGAGAAGCGGTATAGAAAATGGACGGATGGATGGATGGATCGATGGATGGATGGATGGATGCATATTCCACTTCCACTGTGTCCTATTATATTGTTTGAAAATGACTGTTCAACAGAGAAGTTGTTTTTTTCTCATCATTTCAAGGATGGTATTTCAAAATAACACATTTTAGAGCTGCAATTATATTACTGTGATATTTTTGCCCAAGGTTATCATACCGTCAGTACGGGCCCATGTCTATTGGAATGGAATCAGGGCTCATATGTAGGTGTATGTGCTTGTCTGCAGCATGTGTATTGATCAAAGCCTATTGATAGGGTTCCTTGTTTGAGTTTAGCTGAACTTGCCTCAGGCATCAACTCCATCCTTGCATTGACTACACATACATTAACAAAAGCAGAATCTCAGCAATGACTGATAGAAAGGGTGGGATCCACATAGGAGATTGTTTTCAACTCTAAATTTTGTAATATTTTCTCAAATGAAGAGCTTGAAATTGAGCATTGTTGTCAAAGTACACGACTGTACTGTACAGTCATTACCAAAAGAAGGAGAGTTGGGTTTTTTTGGATAGTGTATGTAATGTGATGGCACCACGTCAGGATAGCTGTAAATTTGTCAACCTTTTAATTTGAAATAGTTACAAGGCACTACCACTGCGTCTTACAGGCAAGACGCTCAAAACACTGCATGAACAGTTCAGCGCTTCCTAGTTCTCTTCTTCTACCAACTTATTTGCTAAAAAGTAGCTCTAACTCAGCCCGCAGAACGTCACTGCCCTCTATAGCCCACACTCTAAACAGCAGCTCAGAACTGCCGAATACACCCCTCGCTACAGTAACATTACTGACACCTAGTGACCAGTGTAGCTAGCTAGCAATTCAAGTCGAGAATTCTTTTTGTCCGGCAACCAGGTTCAACCAAACACAGCCATGAATGCAAAGCAAAGCGAAGAAAGTGACACTTTCACAACAAAAACACAATAACACAATAAAATTGTCGATTGTTTTGTGATGAGTAGTGTATGTTGTGTTTTACTGGCAGTGATAGCCATTTATAGCTATCAGCTAGCTCCGTGCACACTGCACAGAGCTGAAAACAAGTAACAGCGATTGTTGTTTAGCTAGCAATTTGGCATGAAAACCCATATTATTATAGTGGTAGTAGTGACGTTGCAATCAAGGATGACCCTTTATTGTTGCACACTACAACAGATACCACATTAGCCACAAACATCTTGTGGGTTTTTGACATCAGTTTCAAAACATTTGTCCCTGGAATTTTTCCGAAGCATCTGACGCGGCAAATGGCGTCTTTTGTAAATGTCAACAAGCTTACTCCGTCTCCTTGACTGTTCCAGCAAAAGCCTTCAACACAACAAGCAGTCATAATGTAAAAAAAAATGAACAAAACCCAGAAATTCATCCAGAACTGGACCACAACAACTGAGAAAGCTTTGGAGTGAACAATAACTTCTGGGTGGGAAAGTCTCACGTAAACGTCACTTGCTCTTTGTCTAGTCCCGGAAGAAGTGACAAAATGTGTCCAAAAACTGTAAATATTTCAACATTCGAGCACAGGTCTAAACACTGTTATTTTTCATGGCAAAAATAACAACATTAACTTGTTTTGTTGTCATGAGCACTTTAAATGCATCTTCTGAATGCCTTGTATTTTCATTCATTGAGCCATATTATGCTTGAAAATGCTTAATTTAGGCCAAGAATACATACATGAGTACGTATGTAACCCCTCCAAATGGCTTCCCCTGAATGGCAGTGCGTCAGGTAAACACATGAGGGAGCTAGCTCATTTCCAAAAGCTTATTGTTAGCCATTAGCGCTCATTTAAAAGCCATGTATCAATTCTGATGCGTTGATGGGCAGTTAAATATCACAATTACATCGTTCTTCAAGAAATTCATATAAAACAAGCTCTTAAATTTCAGCAGTGAGCATAAGTGGCTCTGGATTCTCCTGGGATAACATGTTTGACTTGTTGTTTAGAGATATCGTTCAGTATTAGCTTCTTAGCATTCTTTTAACTGTTATTGACACCTATGAATAATTCAAAGTGACATTAGTTTTATCTTTGCTATTCAGTACCGATAGGCATTTTAGCGCTAATGCTACTTAACTTGCTAATGGTGTGTTTATAGATGACAACACTTTGTCTTCCTGTGTGTGTGTTTTTATATGTAGTATAAATTTGCTTTAATATTTTTAAAAGCCAGTCATCGATGCAAAATTGTGCAGATGTAATTTTGCGATGGGGATTTTTGTGAATTTAGCATGAGTGCTTTTGTCTTATACCATTATAAATTCTGAATGCTTATTAGCTAACTTTAGCTGTAATCAGTGAAATTGTTATTTATGTTTAAAAACTTATTGTATGTATAAAAAGTAGAGACATACCTTGCAGAGGCTAAGAGGTATTGATAATAAATGGATCCAAATGTCCCTTTCATAACTGGTGCTTTACCTCCATCTTGCTCCTGGCCACTTGTTTTTGTTCTTCGTTTGTTCATGAAGTGAACAAAGTATACACTAAAATGAGGCTAAATCAGCTTTCTCTGCCTGCAGAGTCAATGGCATCTCTCAGCCAGATCCACAACAGTCCGCGAGTCATCGGCAAACTGCTTTGTTATGCTTGACGGCATCAATGTCTATGCATGACAATGGCCAACTTCAATACCCCTTATCGATTGTAGAAACGGTTAAGGTCACAGCCTCGTCCTTCCTCAAAAAGTTGACAGGATTGATTATTACTTTTCTTTAAAGCCATATTCCATCAGGTTTTGAGTCGGTGTGGAGGAATGGGGGCTTGCTAATATGTCAGATAGATTCATCATCATTGGTTGGAGGAAATTAGCCTGGACAAGGGTGAAAGAGCCTGACAGGAAAAAGAGAATTAACTTACTAAAGCAAGTGAGGAACATGAAGATAAAAGGGACAAAATACCAACACTGCCAAGTGGGGTATATTATCAATAATTTACTGGGATCTCCCATTTGTCATAAAGTAAATGCTTCATCATTAATTCCCATTTGTTTTCCTATGTGTTTTTTTCTTATTTTGTGTTGACTGCGTTGACTTACAACAAGGGCTTTCACCATTTCACTTTCACTATTTCTTGAGCTTGGTGGGTGCAAATTTTATTAGCACAATAAAATTGATACTCAAATCAAAATATCAAAACGATGATAATTCAGTTTTCTTTATACTATGAGCTAAGCTATGCTTTGAAATACACTACTTTTTAAAATTTTCCAGACACATTAGGTGTTGCTGTACAAAGTATCGGTATTGGTCCCGACGATACCAGACTGAATTTTACTCAGTATCCTATCGGAAAGGAAATCAGCGGTGTTGCACATCATTACGCAGAATAAAAGTACACAGAGAATATAAAGCAGTGGTCGTGCCCTTCTAGAAAGTGAAAGTTAAGTTTGTGTGAAGGTGAACGTTAAGCTTGTGTGAGAGTGTGAGACCAATGCATCTTTTCTGCCTCTTCTCCTATTTTTCCATCAGCCATATGTACGTGTTGCGCAACTGTGATTGTGCTATGTGAGCGGGTGTGTCAAGAAGGCCTTGTATGAGAAGCTATTGGAATGGCAATGCACTGTGGTAATAGACTGGGATGTAAAGGTGTAATAATAATATGTAAAAGCACAAAAAAGTATCAAGTTGACTTTCGTTTGAGTTGTAATTTTGAGCCCAGTGCAAACAGTCCGCTTAAGTGTGCAGACATTAACAGTCTACAAATTCTGCATGTTCAAGTTGACCACTGTAATATTAATACATCAAGCCAAGAAAACACTTTTTCACAGCTCTTGATGTGAATGATTAATGATGAGGATGTAATAAAAGTCTTTAGGCAAATGTGCATTTGGATGGCAAATGACAGAAAGCCATTAAAATTCTTGCAAGTGCAGGCAGCTAAAGTAGACACCGGTCACACAAAATTCCAATTAACCTCTTAAACTCGCTTGTTCAAAAAAAACAAAATAAAATGACATTTTTTTGTGTATGTACAAGGTCTACATGGATGACCTTGGTATCAAAGTACATAAATATAATAACTGAGAATATCATGCAAAAATTATTTCATTTCCATAAGAGACCATTCAAAGGCTCAGGAAATTTTTGCAGTTCATTTGATGATTGGGAGCGTGAACCAGTAGTTTACAGATGCAATCCCTTACTGGTCTTCCCGGGGGGGGGGGCTCTCTGGGCTGGCTCTTGGGGCACTGATCTTTGTGCTGCCTGCCCCTATGGGCCTGGTGGCCTTCTGGCGGCCGGGGCCCGGCCTTGCTATTTGGGGCGGGGCTCTCTGGGAGGTGGAAGGCGGCCCCTTTCCTTTCATGCACTCTCAGTGACAATCACACGCCCACACATTCCTGCACCTTTACATATATATGAAGTCTTCCTCACATACAGAGATACCTGTACATATGCACACTCACAGTACATACGTACTTCCCCACATTACTCACTGAGTTAACCAGGGTGTTATTATGTTGTTGGTTTTATTACAGCGACGGTGATATCAGCAGTATGACTATATATATATGTGTGTGTATGTGCGGTATATATGTGTATATGTATATATGTATATATATATGTGTGTATGTGTATGTATGTATATGTATGTGTATATGTATATATTTTTTTTTTTACAATGATGTGCATTACAGTAACTTTGATTCTATTCACTATCATGGATCATGGATTCATTACTACAGTTATGTGTGACTGTTTCAATGCGGTATTATCATGGTGATCACGATCATAATTCATCATTTCATGACTGCTATTGTGTGCGACTGTTTCAATGCAGTATTGTCATTGTGATCACTGTCATAGTTCATCATTTCATGACTGCTATTATGTCTGATTGTCATTGACAGCTTTGTCATTGTGGTTGTTGATATTGATTTGTCCTTTATCCTTGTTCGTCTTTATAGTTGTCACGGACATTTATTTGCTGATGTCGTTCTGTATGTTTCTGTTGTTCTGTCACAATTGTTGTTGTTGCTGCTGTTGTCCTTGTCTCTTGTCTCTCTTTTTTTTGTTTTTGTCCCCTCTCGCCCCCCCCCCCCCCCCCCCCCCCCCCTGTTTCCTTTTCTCTTCTTCTCTGTCCCCTCCTGCTCCGGTCCGGTCGCTCCAAATTTGCTTTATAACAAGCATCAAGGTCGAATAAATTTTGTATGACAGGGGAAGTGTATATCACACTTCTCTCTGGCAGAGTAAATCTGTTGAGCACTTGACGGCATTTAGGTATACAATTCTATCTGCTTTAAAGGCTGGACAGGACAGGGGTAAAAAAAAAAAAAAAATACAGATGCAATCCCATTACCCCCTCTACCGGGGGTAGCATGGTTAAAGTTCTTTACTGACCAAAATATGGCCAATGTCATGTGACACAAGCAAAAAGGAAATGGGAAGTAGAACTTACATATCTTAAATAAAAAAAAAAAAATTACGACGTCATGTGCTTAATGGCAACAAATTTTGTGTGACATTATAGCATATGCCGAACCCTGACCTCCAACCCTAAAGGCCCAAACATACTCGTGCAGAACATACTGTATATGGAGTGCACAAAGGTCTGCCCGAACTCAAGGCAGATGTCTACAAGTCTGTGCGCTCAAATTTGACAACTGCGCAGACTCTGCTCCGTGCACTGGTGTCACACAAAACACTGCTCGGCATGTTTTGTCACATGGACCCATTTTTAAGGTGACACCGATCTGCATCCGTCCTCTGTGCCAATGTCCACGGTGACCAATGACTCCCATAATGCAGAATTAGCGGGGTTGGGCGTTGAACTAGATTGTTATCAGTTGAAATTTTTCTGATGACATTCGAAAGTATTGAAAATGCTTTTAAGCATCAATACTGCTCACGTCCTTCACCAGCGTGGCATAGTCCCCTTCCTCGTCTCTTCTGAAATTTAATGGCAGCACATACCACCATCTTATTCCACTGCTTTGCAAAGCAAGTAGCCAGTGTAGGACGCCATGACAGAAAAAAGGTAAACAATTCTCACTGATTGTGGGCAATGTAGTGTTTTACAGAAATCTATCCATCCATCTTTTTTCTATGCCGCTTATCCACATTAGGGTCACGGGGGTATGCTGGAGCCTATCCCAGCTGACTTCGGGCAACAGGCGGGGTACACCCTGGACTGGTCGCCAGCCAATGGCAGGGCACATATAGACAAACAACCATCCACACTCACATTCATACCTATCGCCTGTCAAGCTCATGCTCCATCCTCCAACCCTCATTGTAAACGAGTCCAACTTATTGTCAGCAATGCGGACCAAGCTCTGACATCGGTCATACAGGGAGCGAACACCCTGAATTAGGTACCCGATACTCCCGGAGTACTTCCCATGGGATTCCTAGAGGAACACGGTCGCATGCCTTCTCCAAGTCCACAAAACACATGTAGACTGGTTGGGCAAACTCAAGGACCCTCAAGGACCCTGCCGACAGTGGACATTTGGTCCACAGTTCCACGGCCAGGAGGAAAACCACACTGCTCCTCCTGAATATGAGATTCAACTGTCTGGCAGATCCTACTCTTCAGAACCCCTGAATACACATTACCAAGAAGGCTGAGGAATGTGATCCCACGATAGTTGGAACACACCTTTCTGTCTGCCACTCCAGAGACACCTGCCCTGATGTCCACACAATGTTGCAGAGTCGTGTCACCCCTCTAATCTTAATATTGACAATTTTGGTAATACTTCAACCTTTAAGGCATTTGGAAGTTCGGGTTCGACTGTACAAAATTTATATAAGGTTTGTTTGTTTTTTTCACTGTCAAATCGCAAAAATATTTTTAACATGCCCTTCCTGCATTCATAGCCATACATCGAAATCGACACATCGAGTACATACAGAACTTCTAGTTATTCTAATTTGAGTACCTTTTTTTCTTGATTTCTCTGCAGGGTAACCAAGAGGCCCCAGCTCCCCCTGAAGCAATGGCTCAACCCTTTCCACCGGCCCAGTACCCTCATCCACCCCAGAATGGGATACCTGCTGAATACGCCACAGCCCACACTCACACACCAGCTGATTTCACAGGACCAAACACGGTGGCGGAACACGCCCTGACTCTGTACACGCCGACACACACGCAGAGCGAACAGCCTGGGAATGACAGCAATGCCCCCACCCTCACAGCCAACACGGTAACGGTGAGTTTCCATCGTAAGCCTACTTCAAAATCAACATGAACCATCATCCAAGAAGTATTATTGGGAGTAACCATTGAGGTATTGCTTGACAACATGTGTCTGTTTTGATGGAGCAGTTATCTTTTTAGGATTACCCGACACATGTAATATGCAAAGCCTGCATTTTTTGTTGAACTTTAGATGCATAATCCCCAAATCATGATGTAAAGGCGTACCACATAACGAGTGGAAGACATTTGAAGACACTTGTGATGTTTTATCTTGGGGCTGTCGTGTTAATGCCGGTAACTCATTTAATAAATTACATTAACATTTTTGCATAACTATCAAACTACACGTCTCTGTAATGACGGCAAATGGAGGGAAGTGTAGCGTCTTGACACATCAACGTATCTGCATCTCCAACTCCGACATATCTTCTTCAATCTTTGGAACGAGACTTTCGCATGGCCACCACACTCCCGCAAGGTGATTTCAAGAACACTCCGAAGTCCAAACATCACAACAACATTGTTATTAAGCGTGTATGTGCGATCTAGACGAACGGAAAAACAAAGAAAAAGCGATATACCGATATTGTCCAGCACCGATATTACCGATATTAATTTATATGCATATAGCTAGCAGCACTTCTCTACTTAATGATGTGTGTGAAGCTGGTGATTCATGCAAACATCCAGTGATGGCAAACAGGGAAATAATCTGTCAACCTTGTTCACTGTAGTCTTCTCTAAAGCACTGCGTTCAGTAATACGAGCAAAGTTTTCCAACTGACTTTATATCACCAGCCAAATTAGAAGCAAGCAGACGAAAGAAAAATAAAAATACAGGCAGTGACCGATGCAACACGAGCCGTGTTACCTTTAAATACCATACAAACCGAAATAGAGGCAAGCTGAGGAAAACTGGGTACTAATTTGAGCAACATGAGCTGGAGTCAAGCCACGGTTTGTGTGTGGAAGAGTGAGGCACCGTTCCTCTCCGGCTGCAGCCTGCAGCAAGTCTGTCTGGGAAGGGGCGGTCGAGCATGAAGAGTGAATACATAAGTAGTTATCCAATGAGGATTTTCCTTCAGCACGAGTCCGGATAATGACGAGCTGTGCTCGTTTCATGCTCGTATTCGGTAAAAATGCATTATCCGAAATGGATACTCGGTTAAAGCGCTAAAACGCACAGCCCTAAAAAAATACCATATTTATTTTATTTACATTTTGTCTCAAGAAAACTCATTTAAAACCACGACCAATGGTCAATATGTCCTACTATCAACAAGTAAGACAGGTTAGACGTAATAAATTCACAAATAAGGATGAAATAATGCTGGCAACGATACAATTTGGAAAGCTGCGCATTTATCTGTGGCTCAAACATCAGAACAAAGTAGAGTATGAAACTATGGACAAATACAATCAGTGAAATTATAAACTGGGCTTCGCACATCACACACAAACAAAACATATTAGATTAGAAGTATTAAAGGAAGATGCCTTACCTCCCCTTCGCATAAACAACGCTTTCATTGCAAATTGCAAATTGGTGAAAGTTGGAAATAATTCCAGACCACACACATAAAGTACTGCGCTAGCAAGCTGTTGCTTTGTGGAGAACGGCATCACTCGTGCGCCGATATCATTATTGACAGAAAAACCAATATCTCATTTTAAAAATGAGATTTGGAGAAATCTGATTCACACATCAACCCCGGCATCGATTTGTATGAAAATGATGTGATCAAGATTGTTCCATTCTAACCACACGGGAGCGCCCACGGCTGCTGCTGAGCATGCATTTTTCCATAGTATGTCTCGTATGACTCGTTTTACCTATTGTGATACAAAATCAGTCTAATTTGTGTTAATAAAGAATACAAAATTGCTTGCGTTTAAACAGAAGAGGATGCATAAAATCACCCACTTCAGTGGCACAATCCCAAGCAGCTGAGGCGAGCCCGAGTAGATGGACTTATTGGCTCCTAATGGCTACTAAAAAGGCATTCAAAGTGTGGAAGTGTTTTGAAAAAGGTTAAAGATGATCCCCAGAAAGTAAATTGCAACTTTGTCAGTAGCTTCTTACATATCACGTGAAAACAACCAACATGGCGTATCATTTAAAACAGGTAAGGCCAAATGTATTGGATTTTAATCCAATAAATGAGACTGCTAAATGAGAGTTTTGGCAAATTGTTGTTTTTCAAACCCATTTTATGTGCACTTGATATGGGTGTGATATGCCTTTGCCTTTTTCTTGCAAAAATTGGCAAGTGAGCTGTGTTTATTTGGGGGGGATCCCCATCATCTGTGATTTTTTTTTTAAAACAAAGCACAACATTTGTCGATTAGTGGGCAAAATGTAACAAATCAGATTCAACTATGAACATTCTTAGTCAAAGGCAGCCACAGCTTCAAGTAACTTACAGAAATGTAACTCAGGCGGAACGGCAACAATGTATGCAAAGATAAAGGGTTAACTGGGTTTTGTGCTTTAGTAATAATGGTATTAATCCCCAATACACAAAATGCCTCTTTCTCTGTAATGCCAAGCCTTGTAATATTGCACTTTTGTATAATTGATGGTTTGTGTAATGGCAACGTGATAGTGGTGGTATTAAGAGGTGGATTAAAGTCGGTTAAGTATCCACTGAAACCCCAGGTGCCAAATGCACCGCCCACCACTGGTTTTAAATATAAAAGTACTTGTATAAATATATGTTAACCACGATAGAATAAAAATAAATAAAACTATAAAAGGATTCACCTTTTGATCATTCGGGACGTAGGCAAAGCAACCACGGAAGTGAAAACTGAATTACTGAATGTAACAGTGTGAAGGTGAATGTTAAGGTTTTTTGGACCGTGACCCGAAAGTCATGTAAGTTAAAAAAAACTGAAGGACAAAAGGCACAGATACAGAAAAAGTAAAGAACTAACAATAATAATAAGGAAAGGTGTCCAAAAAAGGGACTACTAAACAACAATTAGAAAATGGAACAACAAGGCAGTCCAGGAAGAGAAACAGGGAAAAAGTAACAAATAAAAACCTACTTGTAACAGATGCCAAAAAATACTAAAAGTACTCAAGACTAGGAATAAATACTTGGCATGGGAGCTAGTAATGAGCAAAAGCGCTAGCAAAGAAGTAGTGGCACAGACAGGAGAACTGATATTGAGAACTGAGAACAACCGATATTTCTTTTCTACACCACATTAATATCCATTCCCAGTTCTGTAGACTTGATCTTATTCTCCATCACTGACCACCATACCGCGGTGACGTCACAAATTTTTAAAAACAACAAACAAACCAAGAAGAACAACACATTCTTGTGAAAATCATGCTTTAGACACTTCACCAAAGTCTCACAAAATTTGCGTATTCCTTGTGTATTTCAGTGGGGGGTTCCACTGCACATGACTGTGCTCAGATAATACTTTGGAACTCGGAACTCAATTTGAAGAAAAAGCTAATTTGCCAGTGTGACGTTCCTTAATGCAACTTGTTATGCATGTCCGAAACAAATGCCCATGTCCAAAGGGGTAGCTATTATTTACAAGAATGCGGTTTTGCTTTTGGCACATTCAAAGCACACCTGTAGTTTCCAGCTCTGTCTCCTCAAAGGACACTGTTTGGTCAGTCTGATATTTAGAAAGGTAGATATGTACGATCACAGTTATGTTCAATGTTATGTAGACTTAGGCTACGTTGACCTAGCAGGTCAATTCAGATTTGTTTGCTCATATGGGACCTGTATCTTATTATTTTAATGTCAGCGTGAACAGTACAATTTTGATTTTTTCAAATGCGACTCAGGCCCTGTTTGTATGTAGATAATATGTATCCCATCTACTGCAGTCCGAACGGTCAGGTCACATATATTGGAGATTAATAACGAATCTATCCACCCGACCTATAAGTCATTGAAAGCCGTGTTTTGCCGTGCTTACCGAGTTGATGCGATGTCTGTCCTCGGAACAGACATCGCAGCAAGTTCTCCACGAACTGCCGTAGCCAAAAGCCTTGCCCTCTTCCTTCCTAATCTCCCACATGGAATCATTGAGTTTTGAAAACGTTGACTCCTGTTGCACAAAAACTGCCACAAACGTGTCAAGAAGAGCAAACACTTTACCATCTGCTATGTGTGTGATGTCATGTTTTGCGCATGCACGTCACTTCCCGGACGAATCGCATTCACATTTTCAAGTCACATTTTTTTGGTAATGTGAACGACCAAATCGAATTTTAACAGCAAAAAAACAAAAAAACAAATAGGGCATCCTACCCGCAGTGTAAACATAGCCTTAGTTTAGTCCGGTACTCAAAAATTTAAAGAAAAGATACTCACTTTAGCGCAGTAAGGTTAGCATTTGCATTTATATATTTGTCAGTGAAGCAAGTAACGCCTAGAAAAGCATATGCATGAAGTTGCACCTTGATTAGACCGCATATGTCTCATGTACATTGAGCGACCAAACGTCTTCCCGCTTCTGTGGTGGAATTTTTACCAGCTGAGATGTAAGAGGATATAAGTTCTATATAAATTTGATAAAGATGTCAAAAACAGGGTATGTTTAACTACTTTATTTACACTCCTGGGCGCTGTTATTTTTTGCTGATTTTCAATCAGCTCTCTCTTGGGTTTTGCTAACAATTGCCTGGTTTTATTTGCATGTATTGACATCATATCGTGACAGAGTCGCATCTGTCAGATGGTCTCGATCCACTACTTTGGTTCGATCCAGGGTTTGGTGGATTGCATTCACACTTGACCAAAAACCATACTAGCTGAGCAAACGGACGGACTTCATTTCAACAGGGCCAAAAATGACAATAATGAACACACCGTTTGTGTATTAAACATTCGCTCCAAGTCAGCAATTTAACTTGATTTAATTTAAATGTACAAACTGTGATATGTGCAATGTCAGCAAGCAACCCTTGACTAAATGGTTTGTTTTTCTTTCTTCCTTTTTTCTTTCTTTCTTTTTCAGTTTTGGTAGCTTAAAGATGGTTTCTCAGGGGAAGCTGTGCGGAGAGAATGTTCTCCTCACCACAGTTACAAGGTAGATTATTGCTAGATTTGAATGCAATTTTCTGTGTCCTGCTCACCTTTGAAGCCAGCCGGGTTTTAAGATAATTGATATGGCGAGTTCAGCTCGCATGCTTTTGTAGTGGTGGGTGGTACACTGTGAAGCCTGCAGGGAGTCAGTGAAGCCTTTCTTGTTGACTCTAGGACTGTCTTTCTGAAGTCTCTCTGAAACCAAACTTCACACAACACGAAACCTAGAACTTAGAAAGTTAGAAAAACCCAACTCTTTGCTCTTGATGAATCTACATAAATCTGGGATAATGCATGAAGTAAGAAAGTAGGTGACACACAGAAAATATGCCCATTAAGAAGAAATACTACAGAATGAAGCGTGTAAAAGCATGCATGACTGATTTACACCCATGACTAAGGAGGTCCATTCCCTTGTTTGTTAACTGTACCAACAGTTGTTTTCTGCTGAATTTCCTCTGAGCTCCAAAGCCATTAGGAGGAGAGCATGCTGGGAAGGTATGGCAACATACACTCCTGATCAAAATTTGAAGACCAATTGAACAATTGCAAGAATTTACATTTTGCACTGCTGGATCTTAAGTAGGTTCTAAGTGCTTCAAAATGTAAAAAGCTTCAAATGCAAAAAGAAGAAATGGGAGTGAGACAAAAAACGTTTGAAAACGAGCATTAAAGTGAAACAGGCTGTTCATCAGCTGATTAAGTTTAAGAGCACAGCCTTAAAGCCAAAATCTTGGCAAAAATGTGGATTTTCTGTCCTGATCACTTGATGGCAAAGGCAAAACAGCGTTCCCTTTTTGAACGCGATTGGATTATTGAGCTGCATAAGCAAGGCCTCTCACAGCGCATCATTGCTGCTGAGGTTGGATGCAGTAAGACAGTCATTTGAAACGTCTTCAAAGATCCTGAAGGTTATGGAACACAAAAATCAAGCGGTAGACCCAAACAAATGTCACCAGCCCTGAGCCGGAGGATCCCATTGGTCGTCCGTCAAGCTATGGGATCATCCACGGCCCAAATGAAGGTTGTTAGTGGTGCCGAGTGCAGTTCAATAATCATCAGACAACATCTGCAAGAGAATGGTTTTAAGAACAAAAAACGTCTTCAAAGGCGTCGTCTTCTTCAATGCCACAAAATTTCCAGTGGAGGGGGCTTTTTCCCTCAATGGAACAATGGAGCTGCAGGTTGTGCATGGGCGTCAAACGGCAGTTGGCTATGTGGAGATGTTACAGGGGGCATCCCTCATGACTGAAGGCCCTCATCTGTGTGGTGATGACTGGCTTTTTTAGCTGCAGCTCACAATGCCCGCCTGACAAAGGACTTCTTCCAGATGAATAAGCTCACTCTTTTGGACCATCCTGCGTGTTCCCCTGATCTAAATCCAATTTACAACATTTGGGGATGGATGGCAAGGGAAGTTTACAAAAATGGCCATCAGTTCCAGACAGTGGATGCCCTCCGTGAAGCCATCTTTACCACCTGGAGCAACATTCCCACTGGAAACACTGGCATCAAGCATGCCCAAACCCATTTCTGAAGTTATTAACAAGAATGGCACAGCTTCTCATGACTGACTCCTTTTTTGAACATTTGATTTCTATCTTAGCAGGGTTTTGTTTTTGTTTGTTTTTTTAGCTATGGTCTTTTGATCAGCTGATGAACAGCCTATTGCACTTTTCTGCCTGTTGGCAATAAATTGCTCATAGAATTTTTTTTGTCTCACTCCCATTTCTTCTTTTTGCCATCAGTGCAAAATGCAAAGTTCTGAAATGTTTCCACTCGTCTTAATGTTTGGATCAGGAGTGTGTGAAGAGTGACAGCAGAGCTGGTGAGTGGAGCAAAGCACAAGTTGCATACATTACACAGTCCAAATTATAGCGCTTCACATAGTGTCATTGACCCGTCATTGTTCCTGTCAGAGACACTGTAGGCATTTCCACATCTATTGCTGTGTAAATGTTGAGAGATTCAAGCCTTCGCGCTAAGGGTGGAACGGTACATGTATTCATAATTGGGTAATTGGGAAATAACCGATTTCCCACACGGCACACATTAAGTGAGGGACGAGAAGTGTGCTTTGCGTTACGCGTCTACCCGGTAAACAAATACAGTGCAGCCTCGCTTTTGGCTAGCGGTAGCCATGGCTAGCAATAGTGGCATCCTCTTCTGTTTGGGAACACTTGGCCTTCCGGGTGAAATAACTTAAACAAAGCAGAATGCCAGCATTGTTCAGTCGAGATGGGGAAGTGGGCTACAAAATGGAGCTATTTTTACTGCACTTTAGCTAATAAGGAAATTTCTCTTACTAAAAATAAAATAATAATAGTAATCGTGTCGTTTCTGTGTAGATGTCACCACCCCGCCGCCGTCATGTGACCAGAAGTAAGCATTGCCGACAAGCCAACATAATATCTGAATATTTCGACTGGCATGACTCACCCCAGTCGACACTCTCCTGATATTTTTTGTCTCATACTCCAAAATGACTCGCAGAAGTAATTCCACTTCGTCGTAAGTCTAGACAGGCCAGCCAAGCGGAAGACGATGGACATTATGTGCATGAGTTTTTTCTTCTTCTATAGCTTTGGTGTCTCGTGGTTCTCTCAGTGTGTCTGTTTACAGCGCCACCGGTAGGTGTACTAGATGTATTACATAATTTTCTCCCAGTGATCCGTTCTCATCTCCTGTCCGACTATTTAAAAAATTCGACACTGTGTGGATGCGATTTTTTTTCATCCCGCCGAAAAAAAACATTCCCAGAAGCGTTCCTGTGTGGACTTTAGAAAAAGTTGTATAAAATACTAATTTGCCATAGTATCATTGTCAAATTTGAAACGGGATAAGGTAAGGACCCAAGCTATGACTCCATTGTGTTTTCCGGTCCATAACTCTGAGCAACCTATTTTGAAGGCATGTTTCTGGAAAAAAAAAAGAGAACCTGAAAAAAATCTCTCTTTTCAGTGTATTCAAACTCCTGTTTTTCAGCGTCAGTAACACTTAGACATATTCTGAAAAATTCCACCTGTTAGCTTTGAAAAGAACCAAAAGCCATGCCTCTACTCCAAACGGTACAGGACAGCTTTATGACATTTTTAGTGCTTTTACCCACCAAGATATCTCGGAATTAGAAGAGCGTTAACCCGTCTCATCTCTCTGTTCCCTTCTCGGTGCGCTCACTATTGTGTACAGTAGCTGTGTGTGATCGCCATCAGCCAACATAAGTTCACAGATGCCCTGCTGAGCCAACATCCACACTCACGTCTACTCAGTGGAAAAACTGTAAATACACAGCTGGGATCTAATTGGGTTTTGTATATTCAGGTAAAGTTGTTTCAGGCAGTTTAAGACCCGTGGGGTATTTTGTGTGTGTGTATGCATATGTGTGTGTAGAATACTAAGGTTTGAAAAACAGCTTTGTTTCTGTCATTCTGTATCGCTCGCTCACACACACACACACACACGCGCGTGCGCACACACAAACAAACACGCATGATGTGCAATTCAGTGACACTGTTTCCCCCGGTGACAGTAAAGCAAGCTTGGGCTGCTTGTGTATGATAATGTTAATGTAATTACTGCCTCTTCCTCCCTGGCTGCTCACACCGTCTGGATGGTGGCGGCATCGCAACCACAGAGAAAGCAGAGGAGACGCCGATAGATTTGAGCTCTCTGAGAGAGGCAGAACACAGTGAAAGCTTAAAACTGTACCATTCACTGCCAATTTTAATGGAGACGACAGCCAGTTCCACAGGCTATTCACACACACAACCTCACTGTGGGGGGAATTCCAGTGGAACAGGGATCAAGAAGAGAAAGTTTTCAATGTAAGGATTTGTGATGCACTGAGTCCTTTGAATGGGATTATTCCAAATCCATAATATTACATAGCGCATGCAATATTGGTAACAGCTCTATTATATATTAGGAAAGCATCTTTCTCTCCAGCTTTCTCCATGCACATACACAAGGAAAATCATTTCATGAAACATTGAGGTAAAGAGAATTTAACAAAAGTTTCAACCATATATGTTTGTTTTGAAGACACTAAGCGGCTTTTGAAGGTTAAAGTTCATTGTCTGGTGTCGTTCATGGTCATGTGAGGTTAACCTCTTAAACCCTGGGCTTGAGAAGTTTGTTAGAAAAAGACACATTCTAAATAAATAACATGTTCCCCTGCATGCACAAGGTCTACATGGATGATCCTGGTAGGTAATACGAAAGGGGAGACTTTGATGTTTGCTGAAAATGTGAAAATGTACGTATCTTTGTGACTGTATAAGAGTAAATGAAGCTGCTTGTTCAGTGACTTTTAGTAGTAGAGGAACAATACTTGTACCTTTGGAAGGGTTGAGTGTTAGCTTTGAAATGATGCTTGTTTGTTGGTGTTTTGTTTAATTAAATTATTTATGACTGCTTATTTTCCGCATTTGCCCATTTACATGCTTGACATTCGATTGTCTTTTGTTTTCTCAAAATGGTTTGGTTGGTCCCGGACACCCAAAAATGTTAACGCACAACACTTTTTTTTTTTTTTTTTTTTTACAGTTTTACAATTATACTTTTACATGCAGAAAACTATTTGAAATGCGTATGAATACATATACAGTGGTTTGAAAATGTTTTTGTCCCATTCCTGATTTCTTATTTTTTTGCATGTTTGTCACACTTAAATGTTTCAGATCATCAGACAAATTTAAATATTAGTCATTGACAACACAACTGAACACAAAATGCAGTTTTTAAATGAAATTTTTTATTATTAAGGGAGAAAAAAATCCAAACCTACATGGCCCTGTGTGAAAAAGTGATTGCTGTCACTGTTAAAACATACCTTGACTGATTAATTGAGCTCTAGCAGTCTGGAAAAATTATACAGCCATTTCTAAAGCTTTGGGACTCCAGCAAACCACAGTGTGAGCCATTATCGACAACCTTGTTGAACCTTCCCAGGAGTGGCCGGTCAACCAAAATGACCCCAAGAGACCCCACAACAACATCCAAAGAACTGTAGGCCTCACTTACCTCAAGTAAGGTCAGTGTTCATGACTCCACCATAAGAAAGACACTGGGCAAAAACGGCCTGCATGGCAGAGTTCCAAGACCAAAACCACTGCTGAACAAAAAGAACATTAAGGCCCGTCTCAATTTTGCCAGAAAACATCTTGATGATCCCCAAGACCTTTGGGAAACTCCTCTGTTGTCTGACGAGACAAAAGTTTAACTTTTTGGAAGGTGTGTGTCCCGTTACATCTCTTGTAAAAGTAACGCCACATTTCAGAAAATGAACATCATACCGACAGTGAAATATGGTGGTGGTAGTGTGATGGTCTGGGGCTGTTTTGCTGCTTCAGGACCTGGAAGACTTGCTGTGATAAATGGAACCATAAATTCTGCTGTCTACCAAAAAATCCTGAAGGAGAATGTCCGGCCATCTGTTGGTGACCTCAAGCTAAAACCAACTTGAGTTCTGCAGCAGGACAATGATCCAAAACTCACCAGCAAGTCCACCTCTGAATGGCTGACGAGGAAAAAAATGAAGACTTTACAGTGGCCTAGTCAAAGTCCTGACCTGAATCCTATTGAGATGCTGTGGCATGACCTTAAAAAGGCGCTTCATGCTGGAAAACCCTCCAATGTGGCTGAATGACAACAATTCTGCAAAGATGAGTTCCCTCACAGCACTGTAAGAGACTCATTGCAAGTTATCGCAAACACTTGATTGCAGTTGTTGCTGCTAAGTGTGGCCCAACCAGTTATTAGGTTTAGGGGGCAATCACTTTTTCACACAGGGACATGTAGGTTTGGATTTTTTTCTCCCTTAATAATAAAAACTTTCATTTAAAAACTGCATTTTGTGTTCAGTTGTGTTGTCATTGACTAATATTTACATTTGTTTGATGATCTGAGACATTTACTGTGAGTGTGACATGGAAAAAAAAATAAGGACTCAGGAAGGGAAAAAACACTTTTTCAAACCACTGTAACTGATGAATGAAATGGATAATGGATAATTTAAGGTTACTTTTACCTCTTACCTTGAAGATGTGATTCTTAACATGACTGTTTTCAAAGACACAATGTGGCAGCGAGATCAACCACCACCATCTTCTCGTTTTGACATGAGTTGTTTTTTGAATTCAATTGTGTTTCTCACCTCAATAACCTAAAATGGAGCCAAAGAAAGTTACAAGTGCCATAACTTTGATAAAAAAGGGGAATAGTCACATCTTAAATGAAGGTAACCTTAAATGTTAACTTATCCCTTTCATTCTTTATTTATATGCATTTAGAATTGTTTTATGCATGTAGAACTATAATTATAAAACTTTAAAAAATCTATAAAAAATGCTTTTGAGAATCAACCGCTGATTACATCATAGAGGAGCGACGCAACGTAGCTGACTTCCAGGTCCATTTGCCATCTGTTAGCTAGCTAACAGAATGCTAACAAGGAGGGATGTTTTGTGATTAAAACGTTTATATGAAGAATACAGATGGACTCACACAGTGTAGTAATAAAACGACAAGACGCCATAACCGGAAAATGCACGCAAACCGAGTTAAAGTTGTGGCGTAAATTTAACACACGCTAACCGGGTGGATGCTAATCGAGGTTCCACTGTATAGTCAGTGTCGTCTAACAGTTACCATAGCGACACAAATGCAACCGCGCAGCCCCCTGTACGAGTCCAGTGCTTTTAAAAAGTTAAATTGCACAATTCTATGCAATAGTAGAATACTATGTTCCTTCGCAAAACAGGGTAATTTATTTCCCGTATTTTTTAAGTTTTTAAATGTTATTTTTAATCATTTCTGTACCTATTGTATTCAAAGTTCTGTATATTCTGAATCTGTTTTGGAAGGCTGTTGCGTAATAGGTAAGCATTAATGATTTTATGCTAAATTTTATAATTTTTGCAGTTGTCCTCAAAGAATTGTTGCTGTTTTTAATTACTTTTGATGTTATGTTACCGCAATACTCTGACGTAATGGATCAAGTAATTGCTGTCCCACATTTTTATCGCGAGTCATCAGACAGTTTCACTATTTCAACTCTGTGCTTCTGCTGCTAATTAGTCCCCACCTCTGCTCCTCAGCTCAGGCAAATGTCGCTTGATTAACATGCAATTAAACAGAATTAAAAGTCAAAAGCGAGCAATGAAAGAGGCAACCACCAGTTTCCTTCAGCTTCATCGTTGTTACCAATTTGCAGCTAGCTGACAAGATGCCTTGTTTTGACTTAATAGGTCAACCAGAAAAGCAACCATACATTTACGTTTTGAAGGCACACAATGTATGGCAGTATGGTGGCCGTCTTGACGTGTTGTTGCGTGAGTCCATCTGTCCATTTTTTAAATCCTAAAACGTCTTTCATTGTTAGCATACTAACAGCTAGCGAGCAAAATGGCAACCGGAATCGAAAGTTACTTTGCCCGTCTAAGATGTCAGTGAGAAACACTACTGAATTGAAGAAATAACTTATGTCAAAACAGGACGGTAGTGGTGGTTGATGTCGCTGCCACACGTGTCTTTGGGGAGAGTCACGTCTTAAGTGAAGGTAAAAGTAACCTTAAATGGTCATGTATCCCTTTTATTCATGTATATGTAATTATATGCATTCCACATTGTTTTCTGCATGTACAACTCATTGTAAAACTATAAAAACATGTTTTGTGTTAAAATTTTGGGCTTCCTGGAACGGAGTAATTGGATTTCTTATGGGAAACATTGATTCAGTTAGTGTCCATTTCGGTTAGAGTCAGACCTTTTGGAAGGGATTAATAACGCTAACCAAGGTTCTACTGTATATGAATAGAGGCAACAGAAAAATGCTGTTTTTTCCCATTCAAATGTAACCCGGGGGCAGAACGCAGGGCTGGACCAGAGTCTGCAGAATGAGAGTACTCTCGCCCGGCTGCACAAGCATAAAATTTATGAGATAGTGTATCAAGAATCCATGTATCAAATTCAAATGATTCGACCTCATGGAATACCCTTCTACATAGTCGTCAAAGCAGATAAAGCATAGCAGAGCAATATCCAAATGTATTCATTTTTACAGTGTGATATCTCATGCAATACTGGCTTCCATATGTCTTTGGTACAGTGGAGCCTCAGTTAGCATCCGCCCCTATTAGCGTGTTTTTCAGTTAACGTCAAAAATGGACGCCGACATTTTGCCTCTGCTTGCGGACATTTTCCGGTTTAGCGTAGAATATGGTGCACGTGTTGTCGTGTTATTAAGACACTGCGCGAGTCCAACTGTGTTCTTAATGTATTTTTATCACAAAACGTGCTTGCTAGCATCCTTATGTTAGCATCCTTGCTCACAAATTGGCAACCGGCACCGTAAGTCAGCTATGCCGCCCGTCTATGATGTCATCTGCGGTTGACTCTCAAAAATGTTAATGCAAAACACGTTTTTATAGTTTTACAATTATAGTTTTACATTCATAAAACAATTTTAAATGCATATAAATGAGCAATGAAAGGGATAAATGAACATTTAAGGTTTTTACCTTCACTGAAGACGTGACTATTCCCAACGACACGATGTGGCAGCGAGATCAACGTCTTACTCCTTCATCACCACCTTCCTGTTTTGCCATGAGTTATTTCTTGAATTCAATAGGGTTTCTCACCTTCTTTATCAAAATGCTGGCACTTGCAAATTTCTTCGGCTCCATTTTGGGTTATTAAGGAGAGAAACACTATTGAATTCAAGAAATAACTCATGGCAAAACGGGAAGGTGGTGTTGAAGAAGTAGGTGTTGATCTCGCTGCCACATCGTGTCTTTGGTAACAGTCATGTCAACAATCACGCCAATGAAGGTAAAAGTAACCTTGAATTTTCATTCATCCCTTTCATTCCTCATATATATGTATTTATATGCATTTGGAATTGTTTTCTGCATGTAAAACTATCATTGTAAAGCTATAAAAATGTGCTTTGTGGTAACATTTTTTGGCTTTCTGGGATGGATTGATTGGATGTACATTATTTCCTCTGGGAAAAATTGATTCTCAATCTTGAAAATGAATAACATAAATCAGTAAACCCATATTTGCAGTACCATGAGGTGGACTTTGTGTGCATTCAGCAGCCATAAAGTATAATACACTGGAAGAAAATAGCTTGACTAAGTTGCATTACCATCCGGGCCATATTTATGTTGAAGACAAAAGGGTCCGTCTTGATGTGATTTAGCTCCATGGTCACTCTTGTCCTTATTTGCCCACATAAAGAGCAACACACCCAGAATATAAAAGTGGAAATGGGCATTGGAACTGCTGTTAACATACACCGTTTTAAAAATATTTATGTCCTTGTGGACACTGCCTTAAATACAAAGTACTGAAGATAGCGGTTGTGCTTCCTTTTCATTACAGCAGCACATATTTCTCTCACTCTCACTTACACACACACACACACTTTGGGGACAAGACTTTTGTCCCTGGTTGAACCCAGTGTCTTCTCTCTCCCACTCCATCTATCTGTCTCCCCCTTCTCGCGGCCTCTTGCTACAAATGCTGCTACCTTCAGCACTTCTCTCCCATTGATTGGAGGCTGAATAAGCTGACATCATCTCCCCATCTCCGGGTTTTGCCTTCAGTTTCTCTAATCCCTTTTTTTTTCCCCCTCCGCACATCACACCGACTGTTTGCAAAGGTCCTAGGTGGAATTTGCACAATCTTTGTGTTCCTCTCTAGTAGTTTTGGATGATGCAGAACAGGGTGCAAAGTGTGAATCTGATGTATCAGCGGTATCAGTTACAATTATTTCTAGTGCAACTGCTTAAGTTCAATGATAGTACAGTATTGTTTACTGTTTGAATTTAATAACACATTTTTTAAGAAGACTGTCATGACTGGTTATTGGTTAAAGTTTTGAAGGAACAGATCGCAAGAAGTGAGCCTGGGTTCTGTTCAAGGTTTCTTCCCCCAGAGGGAGTTTTTCCTTGTGCTTGCTGATGTGGGGTTTCAGTTGGTTGTCTGTTTTCCATTCATGAACGTGACCTTCATGTGTAAAGTGCCATGTGGTAACTGCTGTTTGGCGCTATGTAAATAAATTGAATTTAATTGAATAAATGTACTTCAATTGAAGAAGTGGAGAGATCCAAAAGCATGCAAAGAAAAGACCAAAAAAAATGTTTTTTTTTTTTAAAACTAGGAAACGGATATGTGGTCTGCCAGGAATAACAAAGAACTCCAGGAAGATGCGTGAAAAAAAGGGTGAGGAGGCAACGGAGTTCCAACAGAAACCCTGGGCTGCTCTCCATCCTCTTGCCGGCTGCAGGTCAACCACTGCAGGAGCAGAAGAGTCTTAGGGCGGCCACAGGTTGTCTCATTAAAAAAAAAAAAAAAGTTTTAATGAACACAAAACAAACAGGAAGTTCCAAAAACACAAAGAAAAGTACAAAAACAGAAAAGTAAAAGTAATTGCAGAGTATTTCTGCCTTGTGGACACCGTTGCTTGGACACTTCGGAATCTTTGTGGTGTCTGTATCTCACAACCAAAACTCAATTTCCCAGTACTAGTTCTTCTACAACTCAAAAAGAGGGATGAGAAATTTGTTATGGTACACATCCATAATGCTAATAATCTTTGCAACATTTGAAAAAAACATTGCAAATGTGGTATGAGCGGTACTACGATGTTGGATAACCACTTAATTGGTCAAGCCAGGATTTTCTAGTCTTGTCATGAGCGCGTTCACGCAAAAGGGGCATTGTTAGCAGCAGATGACCAATTACAGGCAGCACGGGGACTTACTTCACTCAGGAAAAACAAGTTTAAAACCATAAGATTATTATGCTTACTAAAGGAAACACGTTTGCAGCTGCTAAATGGGGAGGCTGGCAGAAAATCACTGAATATGTGAATACGTACTGTAAGTTTCATGAAATCACTGCCATATTGTCGAACACATAGACACTGTACATGTTGAACTGCAATACATTACGACTTTATTTTTAATAGTGTAGACCATTTTTGTTTTATTTTTTTGGTTGCAACCCCAGTGTTACACTAACGTGGGAACAGGTAAAAATGAAATATAAAAATACCGCAATTTCTGGATTGAGCACAGTACAATATAAGGCGCATCCATTAAATATAAGCCGCGGGTGTCCAAGTCGTAACATGGGATGTTTAGTACAAAGAAAGACCTTACACAGAAAGACATTTTAAACTTTAAATTAAATAAATGCTTTTTTCCAAACAGTGCCGAACAATGTGTGTAATATGACTAGTAGCCTACCAGAAAAGTAAAAAAAAAGCTGTCTTCATCTTCCTCCTGCGAATTAAAACCACCAAAGTCGTCTGCCTCGGTGTCGGAATTGAACAGCCTCACAATTCCTTTGTCACATACTTTATCAGCCTATCTCTAGTTTTGTTGTTGCTCTCAGTGTCACCTGGATTGTTTTGACACTGCTCCACGCTGTCAGAAAACACTGGCAGACTTGAACAAAAGTTACTAGGTCAATCGTGTTTAACTTGAAAGCTGCATCATATACATCATATGCATGGCCGCACCTTTCAAAGCGTGAAAAAAAAGTAGCTGCTTATACAGCCGAAATTCCAGGAATATTTACAGCTGTAAGTCGTGTCATACGAGTATGATGCCTTAGATGTGTCCATAGTAGTGGTCGGGTTATCATTACATTAAAACACACTTAAATTACATGGACAGTGATGTAGGTAACAGACATAAAAAATATAATAAAGAAGAAAGGAGCACAGAATTTCACTCTGGTGAAGGAGCCGCCAGCAATAATGAGGGACGACAGATGGAGTCAGTCTGAGACACGACACCAATTTTGCAGCCTTGAGGATTGTCCAATACCGATATCGATCCAGTATCAACGCAAATCATACATACTTTTATCTTGTCACACGAGAGCTTGCGAGATGAAAAAGTGACGAGATTTCTCATTTGAAAAAAAGCTGTATTGTGAGAAGTGCAGCCAATCAGAAGCCAATCAGACAGTGAACTATAGCATCGCTACTCTGAATAATAATACAGTAATATGGAAGTGGCAGTGTGCGAGGCATTATTGGAAGTGTGCATTAGGTGCTTCAGGCACACATTGCAATCCAACCTACCTTAGTGTTCACAGCGTCAACGAGTAAAGTGTGGGTGTTTTTTCGATCAGAGTTAAAGAGCTGCTTGCGACAAGTGAGTTCCAAGCAGAAGATGTAGTGATTCTACATTTGATCAACTTTACTTAAAGGTTTGAGATGTGTGGGAGCTTCTCACGCTTTGCAGATGTTTCAATCAGCGTTGGATGATTGAGGAAGCCGTGGTCTTGTGAAAATCGCCAAGCCGTTGTTGTGATGCCGCTTCAAATTTGTGATGAGGTTTGTCGTATTAAACGTCCCTGGTTCTGTGCCGCCACAGGAAACTTGTGCATGGCAAGTTTTGCACTCGGCAGCAACCGCTTTGTCCGACTTTATCAAAAAATACTACCACATGGCCGACATCACTTCTACAGTGTGCTACTTTGTTAGCACTTCTAGGTTATATGACCCTAGAAGCTGACATAGATATGCCAGTCCCTCCTAATCTGCAATCTAATTAATGTTTGGTATCATTTAACTGTCATAGTTTGCAGACAAACATGGTTTGCAGTGCAACTGGCATTAAACGTGCTAGTCCATGTGCTGACTGGCCTTATCATAGACTGTGCGTGATAAAAGTTTGACCAGATGATGGGCCTTTCTGATGTCCCTGCTTCTTTCAGTCTACACTTTGCAAGAATAGAACCAGGTATAAATTTTTAACAGAACACAACAGCAGCATCTGGGATGCGTCTGCTAGAATCAGAATAATTGTCCGTGCTGATCGTGATCAGCTTGAACATGTGGCAGCTGCATCAGTTGGTTTCCAATTTTGAAACTGGTGTCCCAATATGGATTTTTTTTGCCCCCCATGTAGCTTCATAGCCCATCTGTTCTATTTTTGAGACGGGGCACATATTTTTGTTCCTTCCATCACTTCTGCAGCATCTTCATGTTAAGGCAATAGGTTTCTGTGAACTGCTCTGTTATATGCAAATGTATTTTTGTGATTGAGTTACACCAATTGGATGGAGCCCCTTATATACTGTATAATGACTTTCCTTTCCTTCGTCTGTCTCATATAGTGATGCGCCGATGTGTAAGACTTTATAAATCCTACCAGTGAGCTTTTCAGCCTTCAAGATCTGCGTCCATACCACTTTTTAGCCAAACCAATCCTCACCTTCGCTTCAAAGGATCTCTTATACTGTGAAGTTTGTCAATCATTTTAATGAACTGGATCAAATTAGCTAGCACAATGTACTGGATACTTAACAAGATAGCACAGATAGCACAGTTTGTTTCTTGTACTGTAAACCTCTGTGGGGATGAATCGAATTTAAAATATAGGTTAACACATAAATGTTGTCACAGGTTTACATAAACGTATCAAGCGCAAGAATGGTATGGCAATATTAACCTTTTAAAACCAGAGGACAGCAGTTCTGGGGGCTGCTCAGTTGGGTCCGTGTTGCTTTGGTAATATATAAAGTACCAGTATGCAGTAAATGATTAACTGGGTTTTTACTTTACTAATATTGCTGCAATGCCACACATTGTTATATTACCTTTTGTATATCATTGATGGTTTGTATAATTAACCCCATGCTACTGAGATTATGTATATATACAGATATATATATACTGTATGTATGTACTGTATATACAGTATTAGCTCCCATGCTGCAAAGATAGACTACTATAGTGTATTTTTCCCGTTTTTCTTTTGCCTCATATTTGGTCCCAAATGCCGATACTGTGTGGGAATGCATAAAGGTAAGATTCGATTACCTTATTGAGTACTAATGTGCATATTTGTGCAGCGCACCTCACTGAAAAACATACTCCAGGCTCATACTGGTGAATGGTGGGTCCGTATTCATTTAATGCTTTTAATTTGATGTTGTTCCTGTCATAGTTTTACACAATACATAATAAAATAAGATAAACTAGATTGCTATAGTGTACGTTTATTTTGCTGATGTGCTGAAAATCTCTCCCAGCTACAAGCTAGTGCGGTGCTAATGCTAAAGCTTCTAATGCTATTTACAGCCATTCTCATCCGCAGTCATAGTCACATTGACACAAGCCCCTAAATAGCTGTCCTCGGCTTTGCCTGCTGGTAACTAGCAGCTCGTAACCCAAATTTTAGCTCGCAGTTCAAAGCAAAAAAACAGCCAAAAGACGGCTTGCATGTAAAAAACACTCTTGAGTTGAGACACTGGTATGCAAGGTACCAATGTATAAATGATAATAAAAAAATACTTCAGTGCCTTCTCATTTGACTCTGAATCTCTGAGTCCAATTTGAAGACCAGTTGAAAAATTGCAAGAATGTACCTTTTGCATTGTTGGAGTAGAGCTTCAAAATGCAAAAAGAAGAAATGGGAGTGAGAAAAGATTTTCAGTAAGCAATTTATTGCAAATAAGGATTAAAGTGAAATAGGTTGATCCGCTGGTCAGAAGATTAAGACAACAATTTTTAAAAGCCAAAATCCAAGGCAAAATAACTCGGTCGGAATGTTAAGTTGCATAACAAATGCCTCTCACAGCGCACCATTGCTGCTGAGGTTGGGTAAGACAGTCATTTGAAACTTCTTCAAAGATCCTGAGGGTTATGGAACAAAAAAGGTAGACCCAAGAAAATGTCACAGAACAAACTCTTTCAAAGTCCGCCTCTCCTTCAACGCCACAAAATTGCCCGTATGAAATTTGCAAGAGAGCACCAAACATGGGACATTGAAAGGTGGAAGAAAAACGGGACCTTGACGATGCTGATGGCTTCCCACATTACTAGCATGACAAGGAGATCGAACCTGAGTTGTTTTCCACACGGCACAGTGGAGGAGGTGCCATCATTATCTTGGGTGCTTTTTCTTTCAATGGAACAAGGAAGCTTCAAATTGTGCAGGGGCATCAAACGGCAGATGGCTATGTGGAGATGTTGCAGCTGGACTCCCCCATGACAGGCCCTTGTCTGTGTTGTAATGACTGGCTTTTTCAACAGGACAGCGCTGTAGTTCACAATGCCCACCTGACAAAGGATTTCTTCCAGAGGAATAAGCTCACTGTTTTGGACCATCCTGCATGTTCTCCTGATCTCCTGATCAATTTGAGAACATTTGAGGATGGATGGCAAGGGAAGTTTACAAAAATGGACATCAGTTCCAGACAGTGGATGCCCTCCATGAAGCCAGTGCAATATGACATTGAAATAATAATGACAGTAGAAGGAATATATATTGATGATATTTGAATGCCTCTTTATAATTCACTTGATTGAACGACTATATTGATGTTTTTAAACCTTGTTTCTTGTCCCTTGTCCGTATGATAACTATTATACAGTACACAAGTATAGGATATACTTGTATCACCATAAATGGAGTTGCTTGCTTGCCCAATAATAGTTCAAACATTGACCATATACTATAGGTTGGGCTGGAGATCTCACACGCTCGGCAGTGGACCGTAAGAGGGTTAATTTCTTCTCGATAAGAGTTGAGGAGTCAGAGTCAATATAAGAATTGTTTTTAGTGGGAAATACCAGATCCAAAGGACAAGGTTTGGAAAAACCAAACCAAGAGGAAGTTCAAAGGAAACCCCCCCACCTGTTCGAACATGGCCAGGACTACATCTGGGAGCCAGACTATGAGGGAGATGTCTTGAGATTGTATTTGTACCTTTTGGTTCAATCATTCATACAGCTCAGTATATCTCCAATGGTAAACTTCTTGATTAAGAGAGAATAATACATTGATCAGGGGGAGCCCGGTTCTTCCGGGATCACTCCTATGATCCTTCCTTGTCAGTGTATGATATGTTGTTTGCCGCTTGTAATGCAGAAATCAGAATAAATTTGGTTGATGGCCATTTGCAGATTCAATTGTATGGTAGCTGATCTGTACCATGTGTGTTTTACTCTATAGCAGGCGGACGAGATTGCACAGACGGAGGGTTCCCAGCATCTTCATCTGCAGCCAAGTGACTCCTTAGAGAAACAGCAACCCAAAAGATTACACGTCTCCAACATACCGTTCCGTTTCCGGGACCCTGACCTTCGGCAAATGTTTGGGGTAAGACACAAATACCACAGCAATATGCAAACATAGAAAACACTCTCACTGATCAAAAATGTTATTTTCCTCTGATTCAGATTGTTTGGATTTGGTAGACTTTGTTCACATTTGTCACAAGTGGTTAAAACAAACTTTGGTGTGTTTGCTCTGCTAGTGCGGTTCGCTTGGTGAGGGTGTCAATGCTATCATCCGCACCTAGGTGCAGACCAAGGCATGCCTTGCAAGTTTGAACCCATGTGTTCCTAATCTGGTTTTTGGTACAAAGCCTTTGGCTCAGTACATGTACTGTACTGTACGGTACATTAAAGTGAGGGACGAGAAGTGTGGCTTACATCACTTGTCTTCTCTGTAAACAAATAGAGTGCTGCCCAGCCTTTGGATACCGTGAGTCAGGGCTAGTGATAGTGTCAAGGAAAAGCTAAAGCTTGAAATCCTCAGATAGCTTTGCATATATTGACCTACACTGGATTGTCTTTGTGCGTCCTTAATGCACAAACTGTATCAATGCAACCTTACATTTTTTCTGTATGCTATACCTATATATTTCTTTTTTATTTAGGTATTGGTATTATTTATTTTGAATCGTTTTCTTGATTACATAATTTATTTTAAAAATCATGACAGCTGTTTACACAAAAGAAGTTTGACGTTTTGCATTTTGTTCCCTTACTGCACCCAAAATGAACCAAACCGTGACCTTAAATCGAGGCGCATACTGAACTGTGATCATGGCAAGGCATTAAGCCTCCATTTGGCTCACTTGAGATAGAACAAATAAAACACGACCATGACCATGCAGAAATTACAGCAACAAAACAGCTCTCCGTGCTCTCTGTGCGTGCGTGCGTGTGCGTGGACGAGTCCTGTGTGGACACTGCACATACTGGCAGGCAGTGCGCTTGCAGTGGATGCTCTTTAAAATATACTTCAGAGGCTTTTCGTGACACTGGTGTAAATAGCACAATATAAAAATAACAAACACAACACTACCCAGTAGACAGCACTTTTGCTTGGAATGTTTTGCCATGAAAATATGTCCAATTATATTCTTACTTTATGCATATGTTTTTTGCTGCACAGCCTTTGGGCCAATGACAAAATGCCAGGCTAAGCTATCTGTACCAACTCTGCACACCAAGTATCTTTTTATTTTTATTTTACCCGAACTCCTTGGAGCGAAAAGTTCAACGTACACACATGAAAGTCAAGCAAAGCTGAAGCAGGGAGGTGTTTCATTTGCAAAGGACAGCAGAATGCGGTCTGATGCAAATGGACTACACACTTGAAACCACTCTGTTTGTGCAATGGCTACATTAACTGGCTCAGCCAGCACCTTTCATATGGTTTACTGCCACCTCTACTTGTACAGGAGAACAGCATATGTAAATATAAATATTAAAAAGTGGCACAATCTGCCATGTGGTCGGTATTTTTGTGGTCAGCTGTTATATGCTATATATGAAATCGTTCAGCACGGTGTGGTAGTGGTTAGTACGTCTGCCTCACAGTCAGGAGACCCAGGTTGGTACAACTCTGTGTGGAGTTTGCATGTTCTACCCATGCTCAACTCGTGGCCCACATCTCACAATCATGTATGCCACACTAAATTGTACAAAGGTGTGAATGGTGTTTGTCTATATGTGCCCTGTGATTGACAGGCGACTAGTCCTGAGTGTACGATGCTGCTCATCCAAACCTTATGGAAGACAAGTGGTATTGAAAATGGATGGATTTGATCACTGCCAAGGCAGGATAAAAGTAACAGTTGTACACAACATGCGTAGAAGTACATGCAAAGGAGCAATGCAGACATTACATTGGCCAAAGACACTCCACAGTATCCTGTATGTCTATTAAAACAACAATTTAACGCTAAAAGCCATCAATTACATCATTTCTAGAGTGGTAACAGTACATGTATTTGTAATTATTCGGTTCAGCACAGAGGCATAGCAATTTTCCATACAGTAAACATTAAGCGAGGGACAGGAAGTGCACCTTTTCATTATGTATCTACTCGGTAAACAAATACAGTGCAGCTCAGCCTGTGGTGAGCCGGAGTCTGGAGCCTGGAGACCCTCTTCCCCCGTTCAAGTCTTCTTTTTGGGAACACGGGGCCTCTGTGAAATACATGAATGGACAAAGACAAGTGGATAAGATGAAAAACGTGTTCACTCGATATAGGGAATGGGGCTACAAGTTGGAGCTATTAATGCTGCACTTCAGCCGATATACGGTAGCAACTTCCATTTACGAAACTAATAATCAAACTGTTGTACTTGTCTGCATCGTTTTCCTAAAAAGAAACACTGTAAACCAGGGGTGCTCAGCATTATGTAAAAATAAAATGAATTCATTGTTAATAGGTTATGTTATATTTTTTTATTTGAGAATTGTATTTATTGGAGAATTACCATTTACAGGTTTTATGTTTCATTCTCATAATGAATAATACCGTAATTTCCGGACTATAGAGCACACTGGTATATAAGCCGCACCCACTAAATTTAAAGAGAAAAGAAGATTTCTACATTTGTAGGCCACATCTGTGTCCATGTCGTAACATGGGACACTTAGTACACAGAAAGATGTTGCACAGAAAGATGTTTTTCAAACTATTTATTAAATAAACAGAGCAGTGTTTGTAATATGCAGAGTTAACCAGTGCTGAACAGTGAGTGTAAGATGACTTGTTAAACAGACTACCAGAAAAGTCATTCATCTCCGTCCTCCTCCCCCTCCTCCTCCTAAAAACTAAAAACACTCAAGTCGTGTTCTTCAGCGTCACAAACAAACTGCCTCATAATTCCTTCGTCACACACTTTGTCAGTCTCTCTCGCTCTCTTTCGTTGTACAGCTTGAGCTGTAGCTCTTTATCACACAGTAGTCCAGCCTTTCGAAACCCATTGGTGATAGTGGACGGTTGGCGGTCCGAGCAGTCCAAACAGAAGACGTAGTAATTCCACACTTGATCAAACATACTTAAGATGTCTCAGAGATCGCTGCATAAGACCTCACAACAGCTTCCACTTCACTCATCCCCGTCATGACTTCCTGAAGCATAATGGGAAATGTAGTTTTTAGCTATAAGTTAGCCTCATCACTGTACAGGCCGCAGTGTTCAAAGCGTGTGAAAAAGTAGCGGCTTATACACCAGATTTGAAGGTAAGTATACATTTTCTTAAAGACGCTTTGATCAAGGTAAAAGCAAACAAATACGAATGTACAAAAATAACAAAAAAACAACCAAAAAGCACAGAATTCAGAGCAAATGTGATTAAAAAGTGCATACAGAAGGCAAGATTAAAAGATTGCAATGTGATGTAATACTAAATGTGTAAGTTTTAATGAGTTATAAGTTAAAACCAGTGCAGAACAGGCTTGTTTTCGAGTTAGTATTATAGGCGGCAAGGTCAGCAGTGTCACAGCTGTGTGGTGGAAGTGAGTTTCAAAGGGAAGGGGCGGCATCAGAGAGGGCTCTACCCACGCAGGTTTGGTGCTTGGTTCGAGGGACAGTCAGGAAGTTTGCATTTGAGGAGCGGAGGGTGTTGGGCTGCAGCAAGTCTTTAAGGTAAGAGGGGGCCTGGTTATAAAGTGGTTTATGGGTGAGTAAGAGGATTTTGAATTGGATGCAGTAAGGGACAGGGAGCCAATGGAGGTTCTCAAGGAGAGTGGTGGTGTGGTCTTGGAAATGGGTACCTGTGAGGAGACCGGTGGTAGAGTTTTGAACGCATTGCAATTTGTCAAGACAAGATCGCGGATACGAGCGGCCAAATTGAGTTTCCTCCGTAGGGGGCTGCCTTAGAGATAACGTAAGAAGCGCTGTTATCTGAGAGAAACTTGGAGTAGAACCGCTACTCCTCTGCATTGGGAAGAGCCAGAGGAGGTGGCTCGGGCATCTGGCCTGGCGAGATGTTCAGGGCATGTCCGACCAGTAGGAGCCCTCGGGAAAGGACACGTTGGCAAGACTATGTCTCTGAACTGGTCTGGCAACGCCTTGGCATCCATCAGGAGGAGCTGAATGAAGTCGCCGGAAAGAGGCAAGTCTGAGCTTCCCTGCTCCGTGACCCGACCTCAGATAACGGGAAGAAGATGGATGGATGGATGGAGTTTGTGAAGGTGATTGGTGGGTGTGCCATAGAGATTGATATTGCAGTAGTCGAGGTGTGATGTGAAGAAAGCATGAATGAGGGTTTCAGCTGCAGAGACGGAGCGTGAGAGGGGCGAAGGTGTGCGATGTTCTAAAAACCATTAAAGCTTTTTACACAAAAGTAGTTTTATGTTTTACAATTTGTTCCCTTACTGTACTCATAATGACCTGAACCGTTACCGTAAAACATACCGAACTGTGATTATGGTGTACCGTTATACTCCCCGACATTTCAAGTGTGTCCCTTGAACTAGCTTACCATCCCCTCATCATGAAACTAAATAATTCACACCTTGCATGCCCTTTAACCCAAATTAGGTAAGGTTTATTAATGTTTTATCTTGCATGTCTGTCCTTAAGTGGTCCTCTGAAAGTCAGAATGGTAAATAGCGAGCTACTGTATGCCCCACTTGTCTTTGCACATGTAGAATGAAGCATTTAGTTGTTGTTTCAGATGCGTGTACAGACTATTTGCAGACATAAATCATTGGGTTAAATGAAATAACAAACTGCCCCATTAAACATTAAGCCACTAACCAACCTGTCATGACATTGCTTTGCTGCATCAAAGCCTTTTAAGGTCAAACGAAGTGTAAAACCTGGACACTCAATAGTTATTTATGTCCTGTTTTGTACCAGAAATGAGCAAGCCGTGATTTATTAGAGAACTGGAACCTCTCAAGGCCCTGGATGTTGTAGAATTCAATATCCCGCCAACATTTTCATGATAAATATGCACAAACCTTCACAGTACGCGTGTTTCATGTTTTCGTAGACCTTTTGCGACTTTTTGGAAACACCCCAAAAAATGTACCTTCTTCTTCTGCGAGATCTCAGCGCTCCTCAACTTCTTATGTTTTTTACACTGAAATGTTTTTAATTAGATGTATTTTAGATGTTTTTTTTGTTTGTTTTTTAAAAATATTTTCTATGTTGGAATCTGTATGAATCAACTTTAGACGTTATAGATTACACTATATTAGATTGAGACATTGACTCATTTCCTTCGCCGCTTGTCCTCAATAAGGTCACGGGGGTATGCTGGAGTCTTTTCCAAGCTGACTTTGGGCAAGAGGCAGGGTACACCCTGGTCACCAACCAACTGCAAGGCACATAGGGCCCTCGTTTATAGCGGTTAATTGATTCCACACCCGATAAATTAAGTTCCGTGATAAAGGACTCAGTGTTCATAACTGGAATATTTTTGTAGTTAGAGCTTAAAACCTGTTTATGTCTGTTTATGACCTGTTTATGACCTTCTAAGTACATTTTTTAACATCATTAGAGCCCTGTAGACATGAAATAACACGGCTATGGTCACCTTTACACTCCTATTATTCATTATTTCACATTGCGCAACTCTTATGCTGCAGGTGCAGGGACTCGAGACAGAGCTAGCCAGTTAGCCTCAAATGTATTTCTTCTAAATTTAAGAAGCCAAAAACGTGCCACAAGGAATGGGAGGAGAACTTGTTTCCACTCCATCATATCAGACATGTCTTCATGACTTCATGCGGTGTTTTTTATTTTTTATTTGAGAATTTTATTTATCAAAGAATTACCTGCCAGCAGATTGCAATTCCATTTAAATAAAAATCATTCGACACAAATAGCTAAGTTTTAGGTTTTGTATTTCACCCAAAATGAACTCACCACATGAGTTAGTGGTTGCAGCGGTACAGGTGTGTGTGTGTGTCAGAAATATTAGAAAATAAATTATTCAGTGTTCTTACTTTTGTTTCGTCTTACTGAAAGTTATGGGGTCCATCAGGACAGCTTGCTTGATTTGTTGCTTTCCCGACTAAAGGCTGCATAGCATCACTGGTATCTGTATATGAATGTAAACATTTTTCTTGTTCTTGTTTATTTAAAATTTATCTGACATTAATTGAGGGTGTGGTCTTCAAAAACGAGAATTTCTGCCTGAACTGGTCTATAAATGTGTATCCAGATTTACTTCAGCTAGAGTTTCCTGTTTGCATGTACTGTAATGTAACTCCACACAGCTGACATATCAACGGTGCTAAGCTAATTGAGTCACGCTCCAGCAACAGTGCATTGCAGCCGCTGCATTTACACGATACTCTGGTCTTTTGGACGGGTTATACATTTTTACGATATCCAATCCGGTAAATTTGGCCAGTATCTGACCTATACCGATCCTGACCATACCATTATTTGAACATCAAAAAAGAGGTACAAAATTTAGCACAAGTATCATGGAGGGAACCAGTGATACCAGCCCAGGCTGTGCCATCTATGAATGGATGTCTGTGTGCTCAGGACTTTTGCTCTGATTTATAGTCAGTCAAGTACTGTTTTCTGCATCCACGTATATATAAACACTTCCACATGTCAGTGTACACACACAAATGCAGCACTAGTATGAATATTTCATATTTAATATTAGACATTGGAGTTCTGCTTCTCCAACTCCCACACCCACCTTTCTGTTTCATGAATGCGCTGAAACATCTGCTCCTCGCAAGCAGCGATGCTAGCTTTCCAAGGTCTCTTGGTGCTGGATGTAAGGAGAAGGCATGGCAATGGAAGGGCCCATCAGTGGAGACACAATTAATGGGATTCTTCAGCGAGGTTAAAAGGGAGTTTATCCTCATTAGTTGAAAATAGGGTGACAGCTCCAGCTAGGAGTGCTGGAATAAGTGTCTGCGTGTGTTTGGATTTGTGTATTCTTCAACAAGGATGGGACTTTGTATACTTTCTCCCAACAGTCTCCAGTCACTTAGTGGATTTTCCAAGTCACTGGTCAATTAACCAGTGATGAGACCAGACTAGGAAAAAGAAGGAAATAGAAGAATAGGAAAGCATAATAACTACAGTAGAGACAGAATATCTGATAGTGTTCAGGCAGTCCCGTTGAACACATAAGTCCTACCACTCAGGGAAAGACTCCAGTTACTGGTGGAATCTGTTGCAGGAAGCATTTACCTTCAAGATAATAGTAGACATTTCCTTCCAGCAAGCACTATTAGAATCAACGAAACAAATACACATACATACGGTACATTCACCCTTTTCAAACCGTAGGACCGATTGGCTGGCAACCAGTCCAGGGTGTACCCTGCCTCTTGCCCATAGTCAGCTGGGATAGGCTCCAGCATACCCCCGCGACCCTAGTGAGTCCTATGGTAACTGCTCATTATCAATAAATACATGCCCATGTAACTACAAAAATGTTAGCTAAAAGCTAAACATAGCTGATTTAGGAAAACAGGTGACAATTCAAACCACAAGTTCTTAAAAAGGGGCTAATGTCGAAAACAAGTGAACAGTCTGAGATTTTTAATTGAACGGACAGTCCTGCAACCCCCTTGCTACTTTCTGATTGGTCACTTTAAACGCCTACTGTCTCCAGGTCACAGTAAATCGAAGGCAGAGTAGGGCGGGTCGTCATGGTGGCAAAATGTGGTTGAAAATTTAGGACTGACTCATTGGGCAAACTCCCATGCACCCTCAAGGACCCTGCCGAGTGTACAGCTGATCCACAGTTCCACGACCAGGACGAAAACCACACTGCTCCTCCTGAATCCGAGATTCAACTATCCAACGGATCCTCCTCTCCAGAACCCCTGAATAGACCTTACTGGGAAGGCTGAGAAGTGTGATCCCACGACACCCTCCGGTTCTTAAAAAGCGGGACCACCAACCCGGTCTGCCAATCCAGAGGCACCGCCCCCGATGTCCACGCGATGCTGCAGAGTCCGTTCAGCCAAGACACACCCACAGCATCCAGGACCTTGAGGAACTCTGGGCGGATCTCATCCATCCTTGGGGCCCTGCCAACTGAGGAGCTTTTTGACCACCTCGGCAACCTCAGCCCCAGAGATAGGAGAACCCACCGCGGAGTCCCTAGGCACTGCTTCCTCGTTGGAAGATGTCTTGGTGGGATTGAGGGTGGTGAGCTCATGGGCTATGCCCGGCCGGGGCCCCATGGGTGCAGAGCCAGCCAACAGACGCTCGCCATTGTGCCCCTCCTCCAGGACATTTGACGACATAGATACATATTTAAATTATGAATTTACACTATTGAACAACTTGGGAGTAATTGTGATGGTTTACTGACACACGATAAGGAACAAAAGACGTAACAATGTCCCGACCCGACTCTGCCTGCCTGGAATGGCTGTGACAGTATACGTTTAAAGTGACCAATCAGAAAGGAGCAGGGGGTTGCAGGACCATCTATTCGAGTGTGGCAAAACTCAGAGTGTAGAGAAATCACAGAGTGAGCAAGGAGGGAGTAGCAGCAACCGGTTATTGAAATACCGAAGGAGCAAGGAGAATGGTCTTTATGTGCGCTGATTATGGTTTTCATGCACGTAAATTTTGGCACTAATGTGACACCATACAAAACACTAACGCAAGCTGCACGGTGGCCGAGCGGTTAGCATGGAGATTGAGGGTTCAAGTCTCCCTTTGGTCATGTCTGTGTGGAGTTTGCATGTTCTCCCTGTGTGTGCGTAGATTTTTTCCAGGTACTCTGGCTCCTCCCTGCATTCCAAAAACAGCATGTTCGACTATTTGAAGGTGATTGGCTAATTGGAATGATGAAGGCAACATAAACCAATTTTTCGTAGAAATGACCGCTTTTGTTGTCAAACTTTATGACGACAAATGCGGTCGACTGTGTTTGTCAATATCGATTTAAGCAGGCACTTTTTAGTGATAAGAACACGGTGGAATGAGAAAATGGATGAATGGATTAAAACGTATAAGAAAGTTTAATATTTTGATTATTTTTTTTGATCATTTTTAACACTGTGATTCCTGTTTAACTTTAAAATGTCAGCAAAAGAAATAC